>NC_041387.1:306693063-306798083 GCF_002162155.2 Triticum dicoccoides
GGACGTCCTTCCCGAGCGCCTCCTCATCCCTCTCCTCGCCGGAATGGCGTCCCCGTCGCCCTCCTCGACCCCCGCTGCCTAACCCCTACCGCCCCATGTGAGCTCCCTCCTTCCTCTCCTCCTCTGTGCGTGCGTGCGCCCATCGTCTCCCTTGCCCGTGGACGCGCTGGAGTTTCAGTCGCGCCCACGCATGTGTTCTCCATCGCGCAGCTGCTAGCCGCTGCCGCCTGATGCCTAGCACCGGCTACCGGCCCCCGTGCACCCCGCTTGGCCGCCACGGCCGAAGCCATGCCCTGCTTCCCCGGCACGCTGTGCGTGCGCCACCTGCCGCTCGACCCCGCGGGCTGCTCCCCCCGCTACCCTGACCCCGCCGGCCGCGCCCAGCCCCTGACCGCTGACCGCAGGCCACTGGCACCCTGCACCGGTGCCTATCTGCGCCCGCTGGGCCCTCCTCTGGGTTGGGCGCCCACATCGCCCAACACCCACTAACAGCGTGCCCGCTAAGGGCCCCTGGCCCAATGACAGCCGGGGCCCACCCCCTAGAACATTTTCTTAAAATAATATGTAAAAATTAATTAATTAATAATAAATGAATAATTAGTTAACTAATTAATTAAATATTAACTTAATTAATGACGTTTAATTAGCCTAATCATTTAGCTAAGTTAATTAACCATGTTTGATTAACCTGAGACAATGACGAACAGGACCCACATGTTAGTTTGACTCAGTCTACAATCCTGTTGACTACTGACGTCATGCTAACGCCAGGCTGATACAATAATGCTAATTTTCGAATTAATTAATAATAATAATTTAGAAATTGATTAAAACTTTGAAAATTTATTTAAAATAATCTGTAACTCGGATGAAAAAACTTTGTACATGAAAGTTGCTCAAAACGACGAGACGAATCCGAATATGCAGCCCGTTTGTCAGCCACGCGTCCCTAGCATAGTGAACCTGCAACATTTCACCTCCGATTCATCTCTCCGAAAACGCGAAACGTTGGGGATACTTTCCCGGATGTTTCCCCCCTTTGTCAGTATCACCTACTACCGCGATAGGACACACCTAGCACCGCGTATTGCCATGTTACGCTTTGTGATGCTTTGATTTCTTTGTTATTTATTGTATTCCCCCTGTGTTACTTCTTTCCGGTAGACCCCGAGACTGCCGGCGACCCAAGTTCGACTACGGAGTTGACGACCCCACCTTGCCAGAGCAACCACGCAAGCCACCCCCTTGATCACCAGATATTGCCTATTCTTCTCTCTACTACTTGCATTAGAGTAATGTAGCATGTTACTGTTCGGTTACTCCTATTCTATTGCATAGCCTGTCATTGTTGCTACAGTCATTGATACCTTACCCGCAATCCTAAATGCTTAGTATAGGATGCTAGTTTATCATCATTGGCCCTACATTCTTGTCAGTCTGCCTTGCTATACTATCAGGCCGTGATCACTCAGGAGGTGATCACGGGTATATACTATACATATATACATACTATAGAGATGGTGACTAAAGTCGGGTCGGCTCGTTCAGTACCCGCACGTGATTCCAATGTGGGGGCTGGAAGGACACGTGGCTCCATCCTAGTAGAGGTGGGCCTGGGTTCCCGACGGCCCCGACTATTACTTTGAGGTGGAGCGACAGGGCAGGTTGAGACCACCTAGGCGAGAGGTGGGCCTGGCCCTGGTCGGCGTTCACGGTTACTTCATAATAACATGCTTAACGAGATCTTGGTATTTGATCTGAGTATGGCCATTGGCCTATACGCCCTAACAAACTACGCGGGACAGTTATGGGCACTCGACGTCGTGGTATCAACCGAAGCCTTCTTGACAGCAGCGACTGAGTGGCGCGCGCCGGATTGGACTGTAAGATTGCGCTTGTATTAAAGGGTCTAGGTCTGCTTCCGGCCGCGTTCGCAACGTGCAGGTGTGCAATGGGCGATGGGCCCAGATCCCTGCGCGCATAGGATTTAGACCAGTGTGCTGACCTCTCTATTGTGCCTAGGTGGGGCTGTGACGTGGTGATCTTCCGAGGCCGGGCATGACCCAGGAAAGTGTGTCCGGCCAGAGGGATCGAGCGTGTTGGGTTATGTGGTGCACCCCTGTAGGGAAGTTTATCTATTCGAATAGCCGTGTCCCACGGTAAAAGGACGACGCGGAGTTGGACCTTGACCTTATGAAAACTAGAACCGGATACTTAATTAAACACACCCAAACAAGTTCCAGAGACAACTTGCTGATTGCTTTCCCACAGGGCGATGAGGGAAGGACCACCGGGTAGGATTATGCTATACGATGCTACTTGGAGGACATCAATCTACTCTCTTCTACATGCTGCAAGACCGAGGCTGCCAGGAGCGTAGTCTTCGATAGGACTAGCTATCCCCCTCTTATTCTGGCATTCTGCAGTTCAGTCCATCGATATTGCCTCTTTACACATATACCCATGCATATGTAGTGTAGATCCTTGCTTGCGAGTACTTTGGATGAGTACTCACAGTTGCTTCGCTCCCTCTTTTTCCTCTCTTTCCTTTTCTTCTCAGATGCCGCAACCAGACGTTGGAGCCCAGGATCCAGACGCCACCATTTTTGATGACTCCTTCTACATTGGAGGTGCCTACTACTACGTGCAGGCCGCTGACGACGACCAGGAGTAGTTTAGGAGGATCCCAGGCAGGAGGCCTGCGCCTCTTTTGATCTGTATCCTAGTTTGTGCTAGCCATCTTGTGGCAACTTGTTTAACTTATGTCTGTACTCAGATATTGTTGCTTCTGCTGACTCGTTTATGATCAAGCACTTGTATTCGAGCCCTCGAGGCCCCTGGCTTGTAATATGATGCTTGTATGACTTATTTTACTTTTAGAGTTGTGTTGTGATATCTTCCCGTGAGTCCTTGATCTTGATCGTACACAATTGTGTGCATGATTGGTGTACGATTGAATCGGGGGCGTCACAAGAATGATGAAGTGTGTCATAAGAAATGGAGCGGTGGAAAGTTGCATGGCAATATATCTCGGAATGGCTATGGAAATGCCATGATAGGTAGGTATGGTGGCTGTTTTGAGGAAGGTATATGGTGGGTGTATGGTACCGGCGAAAGTTGCGCGGTACAAGAGAGTCTAGCAATGGTCGAAGGGTGAGAGTGCGTATAATCCATGGACTCAACATTAGTCATAATGAACTCACATACTTATTGCAAAAACCTATTAGTTATTGAAACAAAGTACTACACGCATGCTCCTAGAGGGATAGATTGGTAGGAAAAGACCATCGCTCGTCCCTGACCGCCACTGATAAGGGAGACAATCAATGAATAAATCATGCTCTGACTTCATCACATAACAGTTCACCATACGTGCATGCTACGGGAATCACAAGCTTTAACACAAGTATTTCTTCAATTCACAATTACTCACTAGCATGACTCTAATATCACCATCTTTATATCTCAAAACAATCATAAGGAATCAAACTTCTCATAGTATTCAATGCACTTTTTATGAAAGTTTTTATTATATCCCTCTTGGATGCCTATCATATTAGGACTAAATTTATAACCAAAGAAAATTACCATGCTGTTTAAAAAGACTCTCAAAATAATATAAGTGAAGCATGAGAGTTCAGCAATTTATATAAAATGAAACTACCGCCATGCTCTAAAAAGACATAAGTGAAGCACTAGAGCAATATTACCTAGCTCAAAAGATATAAGTGAAGCACTTAGAGTATTCTTGTAACAGCCCTAGATCAGCCCTTGTTTACTTTGCTTGATCTTCATGTCATCATGTTTTAATTCCTGAAAGTTGAATTGAGGTTAGTTGAAACCCTCAGAAATCATGTCAGAAATAATCAACATTAAAATCTCTTCAAAGAAGTCAAAGAAAATGTTCCTCTTAGTCTCTGAAAATATTGGCAAGAGGTTAAATTCAAACCAATATTTTTGGAGTCTCAAAAATATTTATTTTGGGCATTTGGAATTAATTCAATAGTTATTTGCATTGGATATATATTTGATATATTTAATATGTGTCCAATAATTCTGGGAAATTGTGAGGGGCTTTGGAATAGTCCAACTAGTCCCTAAAAAAATTCTCAAAAGAAAATAAATTGATTTAATATTTTTATTAAATTAGAAACAAATGTTAGAAATTGGAAAAGAGAAACAAATAAGAAAAAGGGGAAATAGTTACTTACCTAGTGCCCACCAACCGGCCCAACACCGTAGTTGGCAGCCTAGCCCACCTGTCGACGCCAGTCGTCGTCCTCCTAGCGCTAGGACGATGAGACGCACGCGCCCGGCGCGTGCAGCCACGCGCCCGGCCACCTCCAGCCTACCTGCTTGTGCCTCGACCCCCTGGAGACGCCACGCACCCCCAGGCCCCTCTCACTCTCTCCCATGCTTCCCTCCCTCCTCTGGCTCTCTCTCAAACCGAGTGGAGCTCGTCGCCGCCGCTCGCCGTTGCCATGTCCACCGCCTCCCCGTCGCTTCCCCGACCGGTCCACGAGTTACGCGACATTGTCCTCGTCATCTCAACCGAGCCAAGCGAGCCCGGACGCCTTGCAGAGACGCCTTCAAGCTTGTCTTCCTCCTCGGACTCACCGGTCGTCGTTGCTCAATTTGCTGCTTGACGGTCGTCCCTAAGTGCGTTGAGATCACCGATGACCTCGATGTGAGCTCACGGATCGAACCCCCATGTCCTCCACCTCGATTGCTCGCCATAGCCACCTCGCAGCTCCCACCCGAACATGCGGCCGCCTATGCTCATCACCAACGGTCTGGCTAACACACTCGCCGCCTCGCGTAGTTGCTGTAGGTGCTAAGCACGCACCGCCACGACCGCCGCAACCGCATCACTGTGCGCGTCCGAACTCCGGCAACCGTGGCGAGCTTGTTTCCGGGGAGCTCCGGCCACTTTAGCTCCCGCCGTCCTCTCCATCAGCTACGGGCGAGCATCAGCTCTTCGTAGAGCCCCTCCGCTGCTTGTTTGGTCGTCGGAGGGCGAGACCCGAGCCCTCCGCCATGCTCGCTGTCGCTGGTGATGAGCCGCCCGCGTATTAGGCCTGGTTGACCAGGGGTTTGACCTCCCCTGGGTCAATGACATGTGGGCCCGGCCGCTAACAGCTTTTAGTTTAGGATAAAATTAGTGCTAAACACCCTGGTTAACTAAATGAGTCACTGACATGTGGGTCTAGGCTCTAATTAACCTAGGTTATTGTTTAACCTAACACTAATTAACTTTGTTAGTTAGTTGCTAGACTGACATATGGGTCCCAGCCGTCAGGTTTGACTTGGGCTAGAGCCTTTGACCTGCTGACGTAGTGATGAGGTCACTCTGGCGTCACAAAGCCTTTTCTGGAATTTAAATAAATATAAATGATTTATTGAATTTCAGAAAATACCCTAAACTTCAAAAATTCATAAATCTATAACTCCAAATGAAATAATTTATATATGAAAAATGATCAGAAAAATCCAATCTATCCACATGTCTCATTTTCATGCATGTTAGAACAAGTTATGACTACTATTTAGGGCAAATCAAATAAATGGCATATGAATATTAAAATACGGAGTTTGAATTTGAACCTAGTGTTCAAACCAACTTCATTTAAATCATTACTAGATGCATTAGCCCAAATCAGAGCATATTGACATGTCACATTCATGCATCATGTTGTTGCATTGCATTGATTGTGTTTCTTCTTTGTTACCGGTGTTTGTCCCCTCTCAGTAGACAATGTTCCGACGTTGTGATCACTGACACCGATGAAGAGATATTACTATCTTCGGAAGTGCCAGGCAAGCAAAACCCCCTTGTTCATTCCGATACAATCCCACTCTCTCGCTCCTGCTCTCTTTTACTTCATTCGGACAACAACGACTCATGTGCTACATGTGGCGGTAGCTGAACCCCTTTCCTCTACATGACCTGTCATTCCCACAGTAAAGAGATGAAACCCACTAGGATGAGTAGAATTTGCTTGAGCCGTGATGTGCCTACTCATTCATGCTTGTTTGTCATGACTGCTATAGCTTAGAGTTGTGTCAGGTCTGATTCACCAGGGATGAGTTGGAATGTTGTGAACATGTCCTACTATTGAGAGCTAAGCGTGTGAACATGATTTGGTAAAGGTAGCGATGAGAGGCCATGTAGGAGTACATGGTGGGTTGTCTCATTGAAACCATCCTCAGGAACTGAGTTTTGTGTTTGTGATCCATGAACAGCTACTACCACATGTTGGGCCCTGAAATATGACCCTGCTCGACTTATTAACCCCCCTTGTCCTCTGTCCAGGAGTTGCAAGTAGTTTATGGTGTTTGTAGTATGCTGGAGGCCGTGCGTAGCACTAACCGGAGGGGTGGGCTATGATGCGGTAGGCAAGTGGCCCGGTGTACCGAGTCGCCCGTTTGGTGTCTCGGGAACCCTGCACACATTGTTTGGGGCCGTAGTGGAAATCTCGGCCGGACTCCCTGCGGATGGAACCTGAATATGCGATAAACCTGGACCAGGGACTTGTGTGGTTAGTCACGTCATGGTCTACACCCACGTCGGCTTTCGCTTGAAGTCTGTCGAGCACATGTCATGTGCAGACGCTAAGTGGTGGAAACATGTCTGAAGAAGTACACCCCTGCAGGGTTATAAATGATCTATTCGAATAGCCGTGTCCGCGGTAAAGGACTTCTGGGTGGCCTATACAGTTCATAGACAAGTGAAAGTGGATACTCTAAAATGTGCAAGATAAGCGTTAGTGCTATGGATGGCGTTCTCGTAGGGACACGGGAGCGGATCCATAGTGGTGTATTGATATGGTGAATATGTGGACTCATGTGCGCCACCTCAAAAGAGTTACCGGCAGTCATAGTATAGGGTAGCCACTGAGTCAAAGTTGGCTTGCTATAGTTAAACTCCACCACCCCTTTGTTGATATTGATGTGTATGTAGCTAGTTCTGATGTAAGTCTTCCTAGGTACATTTGTACTCACATTTGCTTAATTTATGTTTTTGCAGAGAGACTTTAGTCTCACTAGTAGTTCCACGTGGACTTTGATGTTTAGCTTGATACCTCAGCTATGATCTTGAACCCTTGGGAGGGTCTTGTAGATAGTCAGGCTTCTCAACCCTTTTTCATTTGTAATTGTCCGTACTCAGACATGTTATGCTTCCGTTGCCTGTATGATTTGAATGTCGGGTCATGTGACCCATGTTTGTAATATCTGGCTCCTTGGAGCTACCAAATAAATACTTTGAGTTGTAGAGTTTTATTATCATGGAATTTTGTATTTGCACATATCGAGCATATTGCGTGTATGATTTGAAATGCTTGGTATGTGTGGGATCCGACAACCTAGTTGTTTATTCTTGGTAGCCTCTCTTATGGGGAAATGTCTCCTAGTGCTTCCATTGAGCCATGATAGATTGCTACTGCTCTGGAACAATTAGGCTAGCCAGCATGTGTCCTTCTTCGTTCCTGTGTCTGTCCCTTCGGGGAAATATCGCGCGTTGTTCCTTTAAGTCCTTGTAGCTTGCTACGACTTGGGTTCATACGTTGATGATCGACATGTTCGTTGCTGGGTCATGTATGTCTGTCCCTGTAAGTTAGCGCCACCTTGGGTTTACGACTAGTCATGCCGGCCCGGGTTCTCTGTCATATGGATGCTAGCAACACTATCATATACATGAGCCAAAAGGCGCAAACGGTCCCAGGCCAGGTAAGGTGGCACCCGTGGGAATACCGTGCGTGAGGCCGCAAAGTGATATGATGTGTTACATGCTAGATCGGTGTGACTTAGGCTCGGGGTCTATAAATCACGATTAACGCATGTCCCTCTCAAAAGATGTGTACAGCAAGGATGATTGTAGAAAACTAAAAAAGAAAATACTCAAATCATACCAGACGTTCCAAGCAAAACATATATCATGTGGTGAATAAAAATATAGCCTCAAGTAAAGTTACTGATAGACGAAGACGAAAGAGGGGATGCCTTCCGGGGCATCCCCAAGCTTAGGCTCTTGGTTGTCCTTGAATATTACCTTGGGATGCCTAGGGCATCCCCAAGCTTAGGATCTTGCCACTCCTTATTCCATAGTCCATGAAATCCTTACCCAAACTTGAAAAGTTCACAACAAAAAACTCAATTGAAAATCTCATAAGCTCCGTTAGTATAAGAAAATAAATCACCACTTTCGGTACTGTTGTGAACTCATTCTTTATTTATATTGGTGTAGTATCTATTATATTGCAACTTTTCCATGGTTCATACCCCCCGATACTACCCATAGATTCATTAAAATAAGCAAACAACTCATAGCAAACAGAATCTGTCAAAAACAGAAGAGTCTGTAGCAATCTGTAACTCTCGAATACTTCTGTAACTCCAAAAATTCTGAAAAAATTGGAAAATCTGGGAAAATTGTGTACCAATCTTGCGAAAAAAGAATTATATCAAAAGCACGCTTCTGTGAATTATGAAAGTTATTTTCCAGGGCGCAAAAGTTTCTGATTTTCAGCAAGATCAAAAAACCTATCACCGTAAGCCATCCCAAAGGTCTTACTTGGCACAAACACTAATTAAAACACAAAATCACATCTAATCAGAGGCTAGCTGAATTATTTATTGCAAAATAGCAAAGAAAAATATTGGGTTATCTCCCAACAAGCTCTTTTCTTTAAAGCCTTTTAGCTTGGCATTGATAATTTTGATGATGCTCACATGAAAGACAAGAATTGAAGCACAAAGAGAGCATCATATGGCACGTGAAAAATGAGTTTAAGTCTAACATACTTCCTATGCATAGGCATTTTATTAGCAAACAAATTATCAAGAAAGAAAAACCTAGCATATGCAAGGAAGGAGAATAAAACATAGACAATCTCAACATGAAGAGAGGTAATTTAGTAACATAAAAATTTCTATGATCATATTTTCCTCTCTCATAATAATTACATGTGGGATCATAAGCAAATTCAACAATATAGTTATCGCGTAACATATTCTCAACATGATCCACAGTTGACACTCTTCCAAAATAGTGGGATTAACATTAACTAAAGTCATGACCTCTCCAAACCCACTTTTATCAAATATTTCATAAGATTGAACATTCTCGAAATATGTGGGATCTAAAGTTGACACTCTTCCAAACCCACTTTCAATATCAATGCAACCATTATTATCAATCTTATATTCATTATGGGGCTCAAATAAATATTCAAGATCATAAGAAGAATCACCCCAATCATGATCATTGCAACAAGTAGTGGACATAGCTAAACTAGCATCCCCAAGCTTAGGGTTTTGCACATTTTTAGCATAATTGACATTAATAGAATTTAAAATAACATCATTGCAATCATGCTTTTGATTCAATGAACTATCAAGTATGGTTGCAATAGCAACAATCTCATGTTTAACATAAGGAACTATAGCAAATTTATGTCCATAAATATTGGCTTCACAGCCATAAGAATAGCAAGCATCATATTCATCAAGGGGTATTTCAATCAAATCATCAGAGTCATAATTATCTATAGATTCATGCATATCATTATTTTCTTCCAAAGCAACAGTCATTCTCTCAATAAACTCCTTAACATAGGCATTATGAGCATAGTTTTCATAGCAATATTTAAGTATGTCGGAATATTCAGATTTGTAGAGTGTAATATCATTCTTTTCAATCAAAGAAGCAACTTCATGAGCACCCTTAAAAGCAACAAATTCTTTAATTTGTTTTATACCATGGTAACTATAAACACCCTTTTCATAAGAAGATAAGATTTCATTATCATTAAACTCACATAGGTAGGGAAGGTGTTTTTTAGGGTTCTTAGAACAACAAGTAAAATCATGAATTTCACAAAGATTCCAAGAATAACACAACAAATTGTTTATTTAATTCCATAAGAGTCTCCCTTCTTCAAACAAATGGTGACGCACAAAATGATCATGCTCATCTAAAGATTTACCCTCAACTAAACTGGTTGGGGTTTCAGCACGAGCACATATAGATCGAAGATGATCCAAGTAGAACACTTTAAGTGGATCCATATCAAAGTATTTTTAGCAAGCAAAGATGCAAGCAAATAGAAGGCACATGGAAACACAAACAAAAATACATACAGAAAGGAGTCAAAGAAAAGGGCGAATCTTTTCTAAAATTGTCTTAGAAGTGGGGGAGAGGAAAACAAGAGGCGAATGGCGAATAATGTAATGCAAGAGATATGAGTTTTTTGATGGGTACTTGGTATGTCCTGACTTGGCATAGATCTCCCCAACAACTGCGCCAGAAATTCTTCCTGCTACTTCTTGAGCTTGTGTTGGTTTTTACCTTGAAGAGGAAAGGGTGATGCAACAAAGTAGAGATAAGTATTTCCCTCAGTTAGAGAACCATGGTATCAATCCAGTAGGAGACAACACACATATCACCAATACCTACACAAAAAATCAAACAACTTGCACCCAATGCGATAAAGGGGTTGTCAATCCCTTCACGGTTACTTGAAAAAGTGAGATCTGGTAGAGATAGATGAAACAAAACAAAAGATAAAGTAAATATTTTTGTTTTTTTGGTTTATAGATCTCAAAGTAAAAGATTGCAAAATAGTAGATCGGAAACTTATATGATGGAAAATAGACGCGGGGGCCACAAGTTTCACTAGAGGCTTCTCTCAAGATAGCAAATAATATGGTGGGTGAACAAATTACTATCGAGCAATTGAAAGAAAAGTGCAAAGTTATGACTATATCTAAGGCAATGATTATAAAATATAGGCATCACGTCTGTGTTAAGTAGACCGAAACTATTCTGCATCTACTACGACTCCTGCATGCATCTAGAGTATTAAGTTCATAAAGAACAGAGTAAAGCATTAAGTAAGATGACATGATGTAGAGGAATAAACTCAAAAAATATGATGTAAACCCATCTTTTTATCCTCGATGGCAAATATACAATACATGCCTTATTGCCCCTACTGTCACTGGGAAAGGACACCGCAAGATTGAACTAAAAGCAATGCACTTCTCCCATTGCAAGAAAAACCAATCTAGTTGGCCAAACTAAACCGATAGTTCAAAGAGAATTACAAAGATACCAAATCATGCATATAAGAATTTAGAGAATATTCAAATAATATTCATAGATAAGCTGATCATAAATCCACAATTCATCGGATCTCGACAAACACACCACAAAAGAAGATTACATCGGATAGATCTCCAAGAACATAGAGGAGAACATGGTATTGAGAATCAAAGAGAGAGAAGAAGCCATCTAGCTACTAGCTATGGACCCGTAGGTCTGAGGTAAACTACTCATGCTTCATCAGAAGGGCAATACAGTTGATGTAGAAGCCCTCCATGATCGAATCCCCCCCTCCGGCAGGATGCCGGAAAAGGCCCCTGATGGGATGTCACGGGTACAAAAGGTAGTAGTAGTGGAAAAGTGTTTTCGTGGATGCCTCTGGTGGTATGGGGATATATGAATATATAGCACGAAGAAGTAGGTCGGTGGAGTCATGTGGGGCCCACAAGGCTGGGGGCGCGCCCTACCCCCTAGGCGTGCCGTCCCCCCTTGTGGCCGCCTCGTGGCTCTTCTGACTTGATCTCCAAGTCTCCTGGGTGTCTTCTGCTCCAAGAAAAATCATCGCGAAGGTTTTATTCCATTTGGTATTCCTTCTCTGTGAAGCTTAAAAGCAAGGAAAAAACAAAAACTGGCATTGGGCTCTAGGTTAATAGGTTAGTCCCAAAAATAATATAAAATAGCATATTAATGCATATAAAACATCCAAAACAGATAAAATAATTGCATGGAACAATAAAAAATTATAGATACGTTGTATCATGCCTCCACCGTCCCTGGCCGAGAGAGCTCAACCAAAACCCCGCTCACCGCACCACCGCACTACCTTGGTTGCACCGCCCCCGGCTAATCCACAAAGACTCGCCGTCATACAGATCCGACTGCGGCAGTACCTTCAACCCATGCAACTCTAAGATAGCCACCTAAGCGTTGCTTCCCTGGCGAACTTGTGCCCCCGCACCCTTACGTTAGACACCGGCCAACCGACAGCCTAGGAGCTCCGCCGCCTCGAGGGGTGCTGCTTCACATTAGGAATCGATTGGCCCAGAATAAAAATTCAGACAACTGACGCCTAAATAAAGTGATTTAAGATGAGTGTACGACCTATCTTGCGGCCCGATGAAGTAGGCAGCTTCAACTGCTGAGTCGGTGAGGCCAGTGCAACTGTGGTGGTTACCGGTGGCAGGAAAGCGGAGATGTCTGTGGGAGTCCTGGATTAAGGGGTCCTCAGGCGTCCGGTCTATTGGTGTGGGCCGGACTAATGGGCCATCAATCTACAAGACAGAAGATTATCTCTCGTGTATGGTGGGGACTCTCGCATGCGTGGATGGCAAATATAGGTGTCCGGATATTTTATTCCTTTTTGTAAAACCGACTTTGTACAACCCTAAGCCCCTCCGGTGTCTATATAAACCGGAGGGTTAGATCGGAGGCACAATCACAACATTGCTAGGCTAGCTATCTAGGGTTAGCTGAATCGATCTCGAGGTAGATCAACTCTTGTAAACCCTATACCCTCAAATATAATCAAGCAGGAGTAGGGTTTTACCTCCATTAAGAGGGCCCGAACCTGGTTAAATACTGTGTCCGTTCTCCATTGTTACCATTGATCTTCAGACACAAAGCTTGGGCCCCCCTACCCGAGATCTGCCGGTTTTGAGACCGACATTCGTGCTTTCATTGAGAGCTTCGTTGTATCGTCGACAGAAGGATCGATGGCTCGCCTCTTCACCAACGGTGACGCTATGTCCAGGGAAACCTTTCTTCCTAGATAGGATTTTGTGTTAGGTGGCTTTGTGTATCGGCCGCCTTGAGCGGGTCGATAGTTATGCCCCCGGCCATCGGATCAGGTTTGGAAACCTGAATTATGTTGCGGACATCTGAGGAGACCTAGTCTTCGATGGTTTCGCAGCCTCGGCCGCCACTTTGTGTCCCATCCAAGAAGACTCTTCGGGTCCCCTGTCAGATCCCATCCAGGGGACAACATCCACCTCGGCCTTAGATCCGGGGCATGTCTCATCACCCGAAGGCGGGAGCATAAGCCCCCCGGACTTCTTCCCCTTACCAAATTTCCTACCGAAGACCCAGACGCGGGCTTAGACTTGGCTCTGGGCAACCGTTCCGAAATATCGAGGTCCGCACTTAGCGAGTCCGATTAGGCGCTCCTTGCCGAACACAACGCGGCAGACCCATGGTTTCTGGTCTCACTCCCGCTCTTAGATGAAGTGTTGGGTTTGATGCAGTCTCTCACCATCAGACTAGGGGCTACACCCAGCTCGGACTAGGGGCTGAGAGAGGGGAATTTTACACCCCACCCACCACCCACTTGATAGACACTGTTGAGGACTTAACCGACATGCTAGATTATGTGTCTGAAGACATCAACGGCATGGACGACGATGCCGACGCTGAACCAAGCCAAGTCCCACCCGTCACAGGGCATTGGACGGCCACCTCAACCTACGATGCGTACATGGTGGACACTCTGAAGAAAAATGAGGAGAACCCAAGCCCAGATGAGGATAGACCCGTCGATAAACCACCAAAGTGCCGATGTCAGCGGCACCGCTCACGATCGCGTCGGACGAAGGATAGTAATACCGCCACCGGAGACAACAAGACTCCGGACGGTGTCGAAGATCCCGAATACCCTATCGAGGCCACATCCGAACAGGACGAGTGGGAAGAGGGTCAGCATAGTCCCGAATGCACTGACAACAAAGATGAGGAGGACAACAACTATATGCCAGAATCTGAAGAGGAGGGCAGCCTCGGTGACGAGGAATTCATTGTCCCACAGGAACCCTCGACCAAGAACGCTTTAAGCGAAAACTCGTTGCTATAGCTCGGAGCCTGAAGAGGAAGCAGCAGCAGCTCAAAGAAGAACAAGACACGCTGAATGAAAAGTGGACTAAGGTCCTGGCCACTGAGGAATACGTCCAAGAGCGACCTGTCAAAAGGTACCCTAGGCCCAAGCTGCTGCCTCAATTCAACGACGAAGTCCTTGAACCAATACCATAGAAACACAATAAGGCAGATCAACCAGACCGACCACCACGTGGGCGTGATAAAGTAGTATATCAAGCCGAACACCAACCCGCACCCCCTCGCCGAAGAGGCAGGGAGACCGCCGCTGCAGGATAAACATACGACTTGGAACGTGACCTAGCCAATAAAGCTGGTCAGACCAGATCAATCTACGGATCAAGGGGTCGTGCCCCGGCACGAGATAATGGCCATGAAGCCCGACGTGAGGACTGTTACTATGTTCGGGATCAGTACCAAACTCAGATGTCAGCCGATCTCTGCCATGATATTGCGAGATATAGAGGGGCCGTACACTGATGTGTCTCCAAGGTATCTATAATTTTTTATTGTTCCATGCTATTATATTACCCATTTTGGATGTTTATGGGCTTTACTTTACACATTTATATCATTTTTGGGACTAACCTACTAACCGGAGGCCCAGCCTGTATTGCTGCTTTTTGCCAATTTCAGTGTTTCGAAGAAAATGAATATCAAACAGAGTCCAAACGGAATGAAATCTTGGGGAGCGTGATTTTTGGAACGAACAAGATCCAGAGGACTTGGAGTGGAAGTCAAGCAACCATCAAGGCAGCCACGAGGGTGGAGGGTGCCCCCTATCTCGTGGGCCCCTCTGGAGTCCACCGACCTACTTCTTCCTCCTATATATACCCATGTACCCCGAAATCATCATAAGCGACCACGAAAACCTAATTCCACTGTCGTAACCTTCTGTATCCGTGAGATCCCATCTTGGAGCCTTCGTCGGCGCTCCGCCAGAGGGGGAATTGACCATGGAGGGCCTCTACATCATCTCCAAGGCTTCTCCGATGAGTTGTGATTAGTTTACCATAGAACTTCAGGTCCATAGTTATTATCTAGATGGCTTCTTCTCTCTGATCTTCTTGGGGATCTATTTGATGTAACTCTTTTTGCGGTGTGTTTGTCGAGATCCGATGAATTGTGGGTTTATGATCAAGTTTATCTATGAGAAATATTTGAATCTCCTCTGAATTCTTTTATGTGTGATTAAGTTATCTTTGCAAGTCTCTTCGAATTATCAGTTTGGTTTGGCCTACTAGATTGATCTTTCTTGCAATGGGCGAAGTGCTTAGCTTTGGTTCAATCTTGCGGTGTCCTTTCCCAGGATAACAAGAAGGGGTCTATATCATATTGCATGAGTTTATCCCTCTACATCATGTCATCTTTCTTAATGTGTTACTCTGTTCTTTATGAACTTAATACTTTAGATGAATGCTAGATAGCGGTCGATGTGTGGAGTAATAGTAGTAGATGCAGGGAGGAGTCGGTCTACTTGTCATGGACGTGATGCCTATATACATGATCATGCCTAGATAATCTCATAATTATTCACTTTTCTATCAATTGCTCGACAGTAATTCGTTCACCCACCGTAATACTTATGATATCCAGAGAGAAGCCACTAGTGAAACCTATGGCCCCGGGTCTATCTCTTATCATATAAGCTTTCAATCTACTTTTATTTGCACCTTTACTTTTCCTATCTATATTATAAAATACCAAAAATATATTTGCCTTATCATATTATCTCTATAAGATCTCACTTTCGCAAGTGGCCTGAAGGGATTGACAACCCCTTTATTGCGTTGGTTGCGAGTTCTTGTTTATTTGTGTAGGTGCGTGGGACTTTTGAGGAGCCTCCTACTGGATTGATACCTTGGTTCTCAAAAACTAAGGGAAATACATACGCTACTATTGCTGCATCACCCTTTCCTCTTCAAGGAAAACCAACGCAAGCTCAAGACATAGCAAGAAGGATTTCTGGCACCGTTTCCTGGGAGGTCTTCGCTCAAGTCAAGAGATACCAAGTACCCATCACAAACTTATCTCCCTCGAATTTACATTATCTGCCATTTTCCTCTCGTTTTCCTCTCCCCCACTTCACCCTTGCCGTTTTATTCGCCCTCTCTTTCCCAATCTCCTCTCTCTTTCGCTTGCCTTTTTTGTTTGCTTGTGTGTTGGTTTACTTGTCGCGATGGCGCAAGATAATACCAAGTTGTGTGAATTTTCCAATACCGATAATAATGATTTCCTTAGTACTCCGATTGCTCCTCTTAATGATGTTGAGTCTTGTGAAATCACCGCTGCTTGGCTGAATCTTGTTATGGAAGATCAATTCTCCGACCTTCCTAGTGAAGATGCCGCTACCCATCTAAACAACTTTGTTGATTTGTGTGAGATGCAAAAGAAGAAAGATACGGATAATGAAATTGTTAAATTGAAATTATTTCCATTTTCACTTAGAGATCGTGCTAAAGTTTGGTGTTCGTCTTTTCCTAAGAATAGTATTGATTCATGGAATAAGTGCAACGATTCTTTTATCTCTAAGTATTTTCCTCCCGCTAAGATCATCTCTCTTAGAAATGATATTATGAATTTTAAACAACTTGATCATGAGCATGTTGCCCAATCTTGGGAAAGAATGAAATTGATGATTCGGAATTGTCCCACTCATGGTTTGAATTTATGGACGATCATACAAAAATTTTATGCCGGCTTGAATTTTTCTTCTAGAAATCTTTTAGATTCGGCCGCGGGAGGCACATTTATGGAAATCACCTTAGGAGAAGCTACAAAACTCCTTGATAATATTATGGATAATTATTCTCAATGGCACACCAAAAGATCTACTAGTAAAAAAGTGCATGCTATAGAAGAAATTAATGTTTTGAGTGGAAAGATGGATGAACTTATGAAATTGTTTGCTACTAAGAGTGCTGCTATTGATCCCAATGATATGCCTTTGTCTACTTTGACTGAGAATAATAACGAATCTATGGATGTGAAGTTTGTTGGTAGGAATAATTTTGGTAACAATGCTTATAGAGGAAACTTTAATCCTAGACCGTTCCCTAGTAATTCCTCTAATAATTATGGAAATTCCTACAATAATTCTTATGGTAATTATAATAAGATGCCCTCTGATTTTGAGAATAGTGTGAAAGAATTTATGATCTCTCAAAAGAATTTTAATGCCATGCTTGAAGAAAAATTGCTTATAGTTGATGATTTGGCTAGGAACGTTGATAGACTTTCGCTTGATGTTGATTCTTTGAAACTTAGATCTACTCCTCCTAAACATGATATCAATGAGTCTCTCAAAGCCATGAGAATTTCCATTGATGAGTGCAAAGAAAGAACCGCTAGATTGCGTGCTAAGAAATATTGCTTTGTAAAAGCGTGTTCGTCTAGTTTCCAGGAAAATAATGATGAAGATCTTAAAGTTATTGATGTGTCCCCTATTAGATCTTTATTTTTCAATATGAATCTTAATGATGATAGGACTGGAGATGAGTCAACTTTAGTTAAAAGGTGTCCCAATGATTCGGAATTTTTAGATCTTGATGCTAAATTTGGTAAAAGTGGGATTGGAGAGGTCAAGACTTTAAATAGCATTGAACCCACTATCTTGGATTTTAAGGAATTTAATTATGATACTTGTTCTTTAGAAGATTGTATTTCCTTGTTGCAATTTGTTGTGAATTCTCCTCATGCTTATAGTAAAAAAAAGCTTTTACCAAACACATTGTTGATGCCTTAATGCAATCTTTTGATGAAAAACTCAATTTGGAAGTTTCTATACCTAGAAAACTTAATGATGAGTGGGAACCTACTATAAAGATTAAAATTAAAGATCATGAGTGTTATGCTTTGTGTGATTTGGGTGCTAGTGTTTCCAGGATTCCGAAAACTTTATGTGATATTCTAGGTTTTCCATGATCTTGATGATTGCTCTTTAAATTTGCACCTTGCAGATTCCACCATTAAAAAGCTAATGGGAAGGATCAATGATGTTCTCATTATTGCAAATAGGAATTTGGTGCCCTTAGATTTTATTGTTCTTGATATAGATTACAATCTTTCTTGTCCTATTATTCTTGGTCGACCTTTCCTTAGAACGATTGGTGCGATTATTGATATGAAGGAAGGGAATATTGGATTCCAATTTCCATTAAGGAAAGGCATGGAGCACTTTCCAAGAAAGAAAGTTAAATTACCTTATGAATGTATCATGCTACTAATGAATTGAGTGCCAAAGATGGCACTACTTAGATCTATCCTCACTTTTATGCCTAGCTAGGGGCATTAAACAACAGCGCTAGTTGGGAGGCAACCCAATTTTATTTTATTTTATTTGTTTTTTCTTCTGTTTAGTAATAAAGTTATCATCTACCTTCTGTTTAGATGTGTTTTTATTTTTTAATTAGTGTTTGTGCCAAGTAGAACCTATAGGATAACCTATGGTGATAGTTCATTTGATTCTGCTGAAAAACAGAAACTTTGCACGCACGAAAATAATTTTTTTAATTGACAGAAACATGATTTTGCGTTGATTCTTTTTGGTGTAGATCAATAGACAAATTTCCCAGGACTTCCTATTTTGGTAGGATTTTTATAGTTCCATAAGTATTCGAGAGTTACAGATTGCTACAGACTGTTATGTTTTTTGACAGATTCTGCCTTTCGTGTGTTGTTTGCTTATGCATCTATGGCTAGTATGTAAGGGTATGAACCATAGAGAATTTGGAATAGATTAGGTTTAAAACCAATATAAATAAAGAATGAGTTAATTACAATACCTTATGTGGTGGTTTTGCTTTCTTGCACTAACGGAGCTTATGAGATTTCCTGTTGAGTTTTGTGTTGTGAAGTTTCCAAGTATTGGGTAAAGATTTGATGGACTATGGAAAAGGAGTGGCAAGAGCCTAAGATTGGGGATGCCCATAGCACCCCAAGATATTCAAGAATAGCCAAAAGCCTAAGCTTGGGGATGCCCCCGGAAGGCTTCACCTCTTTCATCTTCGTTTATCAGTAACTTTACTTGGAGCTATATTTTTATTTGCCACATGATATGTGTTTTCCTTGGAGCGTGTTGTATGATATTAGTCTTTGCTTTTTAGTTTACCACAATCATCCTTGCTGTACACACCTTTTGGGAGAAACCCACTTGATTGGAACTTGTTAGAATACTCTATGTGCTTCACTTATATCTTTTGAGCTAGATAGTTTTTGCTCTAGCGCTTCACTTATATCTTTTAGAGCACGACGCTGGCTTAATCTTGAAGAAATTTTTAGTCTCTCATGCTTCACTTATATTATTTTGAGAGTCTCTTATAACAGCATGTATTTGTTATGGTTATGAAATTGGTCCTAGAATGGTGGGCATCCAAGTTGGGTATAATAAAAACTATCATAGGAAGTGAATTGGATGCTATGATCAATTTGATACTTGATAATTGTTTTGAGATATGGAGGTAGTGATATTAGAGTCATGCTAGTTGGGTGATTATGAATTTGAAGAATGCTTGTGTTGAAGTTAGCAAGTTCCGTAGCATGCACGTATGGTGAAAGTTGTGTAACAAATTTGAAACATGAGGTGTTCTTAGATTGTGCATCCTTATGAGTGGTGGTCGGGGACGAGTGATGGTCTTTTCCTACCAATCTATCCCCCTAGGAGCATGCGCATAGTGCTTGGTTTTTGATGACTTGTAGATTTTTGCAATAAGTATATGATTTCTCTTTTGACTAATGTTGAGTCCATGGCTTATACGCACTCTCACCTTTCCATCATTTCTAGCCTCTTCGGTACCGTGCATTGCCCTTTCTCACCTTGAGAGTTGGTGCAAACTTCACAGGTGCATCCAAACCCCGTGATACGATACGCTCTATCACACATAAACCTCCTTATATCTTCCTCAAAACAGCCACCATACCTACCTATTATGGCATTTCCATAGCCATTCCGAGATATATTGCCATGCAACTTTCCATTATTCCATTCATCATCATGACACGCATCATTATTGTCATATTGCCTTGCATCATCATGACATCCATTATAGAATTTGGCTTGTATATTCCTACGATGGGCTTCCTCAAAATGCCCTAGGTCTTCGTGAGCAAGCAAATTGGATGCACACCCACTTAGTTTGTTTTGTTTCATACATTTATAGCTCTAGTGCATCCGTTGCATGGCAATCCCTACTCCTCATGTTGACATCAATTGATGGGCATCTCCATAGCCCGTTGATTATCCTCGTCAATGTGAGACTTTCACCTTTTTTGTCTTCTCCACACAATCCCCATCATCATATTCTATTCCACCCATAGTGCTATATCCATGGCTCGCGCTCATGTATTGCGTGAAGGTTGAAAAAGTTTGAGATTATTGAAGTACGAAACAATTGCTTGGCTTGTCATCAAGGGTGTACAAGATGGGAGCATTTTTGTGTGACGAAAATGAAGCATAGCCTAACTATATGATTTTGTAGGGATGAACTTTCTTTAGCCATGTTATTTTGAGAAGACATGATTGCTTTGATTAGTATGCTTGAAGTATTACTATTTCTTATGTCAATATGAACTTTTGTTTTGAATCATTTGGATCTGAACATTCATGCCACAATAAATAAAATTACACTGAGAATAATGCTAGGTAGCATTCGACATAAAAAATTCTGTTTTTATCATTTACCTACTCGTGGACGTGCATGAATTAAGCTTGGGGATGCTTGATACGTCTCCAACGTATCTATAATTTTTGATTGTTCCATGCTATTATATTACCCATTTTAGATGTTTATGGGCTTTACATTACACATTTATATCATTTTTGGGACTAACCTACTAAACGCAGGCCCAACCCGTATTGATGTTTTTTTGCCTATTTCAGTGTTTCGAAGAAAAGGAATATCAAACGGAGTCCAAATGGAATGAAACCTTCGGGAGCGTGATTTTTGGAACGAACTTGATCCAGGGGACTTGGAGTGGAAGTCAAGCAACCATCAAGGTGGCCACGAGGGTGGAGGGCGCCCCCCTACTGGGCGCGCCCCCTATCTCGTGGGCCCCTCAGGAGTCCACCGACCTACTTCTTCCTCCTATATATACCCATGTACCCCGAAAACATCAGAAGCGACCACAAAAACCTAATTCCACTGCCGTAACCTTCTGTATCCGCAAGATCCCATGTTGGAGCCTTTGCCGGCGCTCCGCCGGAGGGGAAATTGACCACGGAGGGTCTCTACATCATCTCCAAGGCCTCTCCGATGAGTTGTGAGTACTTTACCACAGACCTTCGGGTCCATAGTTATTAGCTAGATGGCTTCTTCTCTCTCTTTGAATCTCAATACCATGTTCTCCTTGATCTCTTTTTGCGGTGTGTTTGTCGAGATCCGATGAATTGTGGGGTTATGATCAAGTTTATCTATGAGAAATATTTGAATCTCCTCTGAATTCTTTTATGTGTGATTAAGTTATCTATGCAAGTGTCTTCGAACTATCAGTTTGTTTTGGCGTACTAGATTGATCTTTCTTACAATGGGAGAAGTGCTTAGCTTCTGGTTCAATATTGTGGTGTCCTTTCCGAGTAAAAGCAAGGACAGCAAGCCACGTATTGTATTGTTGCCATCGAGGATAAAAAGATGGGGTTTATGTCATATTGCATGAGTTTATCCCTCTACATCATGCAACTTTCTTAATGCTTTCTTAATGCGTTACTCTGTTCTTTATGAACTTAATACTCTAGATGCATGCTGGATAGCGGTCGATGTGTGGAGTAATAGTAGTAGATGCAGGCAGGAGTCGGTCTACTTGTCACGGACGTGATGCCAATATACATGATCATGCCTAGATAATCTCATAATTATTCACTTTTCTATCAATTGCTCGACAGTAATTCGTTCACCCACTGTAATACTTATGCTATCTCGAGAGAAGCCACTAGTGAAACCTATGGCCCCTGGGTCTATCTCTTATCATATAAGCTTTCAATCTACTTTTATTTACATCTTTACTTTTCCTATCTATATTATAAAATACCAAAAACATATTTACCTTATCATATTATCTTTATCAGATCTCACTTTCGCAAGTGGCCGTGAAGGGATTGACAACCCCTTTATTGCGTTGGTTGCGAGTTCTTGTTTATTTGTGTAGGTGCGTGGGACTTTTGAGGAGCCTCCTACTGGATTGATACCTTCGTTCTCAAAAACTAAGGGAAATACTTATGCTACTATTGCTGCATCACCCTTTCCTCTTCAAGGAAAACCAACGCAAGCTCAAGACGTAGCACACACACCCTATGCTTCACTGATGAGGTTATGGAGCATTAGTTTCCGGAAGGGTTTAAACCCGTAAACATCAAACCATACAATGGTACGACGGATCCGGCTGTCTGGATTGAGGATTTTCTTCTCCACACTCACATGGATCGAGGGGATGATCTCCATGCCATTAAATATCTCCCTCTAAAGCTGAAAGGACCAGCACGACACTAGCTAAACAGCCTCCAAGAAAACTCCATCGGAACCTGGCAAGACTTGGAGGATGCTTTTAGGGCTAATTTTCAGGGCATTTATCCAGCCACTGGATGCTGACGACTTGAGTCATATAATCCAGCAGCCAAGCGGATCAGCCCGCAAGCTTTGGAATCAGTTCTTCACTAAAAAGAACCAGATTGTAGACTGTCCAGATGCCGAAGCCTTAGTAGTCTTTAAGCATAGCGTCCAAGACGAATGTCTCGCCCGACACCTTGGGAAAGAAAAGCAGAAGACCATGGCAGCCTTAACGGCACTCATGACCCGCTTCTATGCGGGCGAAGACAGCTGGTTAGCTCGTAGAAGCAACAGCTCGGGTGATCCCGACACCTCTGAGGTGCGAGACGGCAATGGTATACCTTGCCGCAATAAAAACAAACATCAAAATAATAACAACGACGACACAGACGATACCACAGTCAATGCCGGATTCAGCGGTCCTATGTCCGGCCATCGAAAGAAACCTTTCAAAGGCAATAAAGACGGGCCATCTAGCATAGACAAAATCCTTGAGAGGCCCTGCCAGAGCCAAGGCACACCCGATAAGCCTGCAAATCATACCAACAAGAACTGTTGGGTTTTCAAATAGGCCGGTAAGTTAAATACCGAACATAAGGGAAAAGGGCCCCAAGTGAAGATGATGATGAGCCCCGTCAGCCGAACACCGGGGGCCAGGAACAATTTCCCCCTGAGGTGAAGATAGTGAACATGATATATGTCACTCACATCCCCGAAAGGGAGTGCAAACGCGCATTACGGGTCGTCTATGTCGTAGAACCTGTCACCCCCATGTTTAACCCATGGTCAGCCTGTCCGATCACTTTGGATCGCAAGGACCACCCAACCAGTATCCGTCACGAGGTTCGGCTGCCTTGGTTCTTGATCCAATCATCAACGGATACCACCTCACTAGAGTCCTTGTGGATGGAGGAAGCAGTCTCAACTTAATCTATCAAGATACTGTCCGTAAGATGGGGATCGACCCATCACCAATCAAGCCTAGTAATAGTACCTTTAAAGGTGTGATACCAAGAGTGGAGGCCTGTTATACGGGATCGATCACACTGGAGGTTTTATTCGGCTCCCCAGATAACTTTTGAAGCGAAGAGTTAATCTTCGATATCGTCCCTTTCCATAGTGGTTACCATGCGTTGCTCGGATGAACTGCCTTCGCCCGCTTTAACGCAGTCCCGAATTATGCTTACTTGAAGCTCAAAATGCCCGGACCTCATGGCATTATTACAGTCAACGGTAATATGGAGGGCTCACTCCATACCGAATAACACACCACGACCCTTGCAGCTGAAGTGTATAGCGGCCTTATCAAGCCGAGCAGTTCACAGGCCACTAAAGCCAAGGACGCATCCAAACAAGTCCGATCCACGCATAAATTAGCGAATCTGGACACTGATTAGCAGCTCGGCCTCCACTGATCGCCCCACTAGGTTACGGCTCATGTACCGCGTGTACATAATTATGCACTAAAAATACCCTGGGTAACTCCGGAGGCATGCTACAGAATAGGTCCATTACACAGCTTGACCATAAATGGACAACATACACCCTTTTCCTTTCAACACAGGTTCATCAAGAGCCCTAATTACAAGACGGTTGTCGTAGGAGATCCTTTTAAGGCTAGCACGCCCCAACCATCAAACACTCCTCTCAAAGGACTCACTACTAAGGAGAAAAGGCGCAGACGTGCAGCAGGGCATCATGGGAGTTTCTTTTCTGAACTAAGATTTTTAGGCCCTGTGTTAGACTTTCCCTTATGTAAATTCTTTTCTCTTGTCTTTAGGCATGTAATATGACCTTAATATTGAAAGACATCGCTTGTCATCAAAATATCAACAAAGATATAAAGGGCACAAATGGTTACCACCATCTTGGTTGGGTGTTAGATTTTTTTTCCTTGTCATCTGTGCTATCCCTTATGTTCGACTAACACACGTGGTTTGACACGGTCTTCATACTAGGGGCTGTATTCAGCCCCGTTAAATTGTTAAGTCCGAACACATATAGGGAACTCTTCGGTGTCCTGGATATTGCATTATATGCATCTGCTCCGAATCATGTCTTTGGTCTATAGTTGGGTTGTCCGGCTCCTATGTTTGCCACCTTACATTCCGCAAGTTTGGCTAAGGTAGTAAAGGGAGAACTACTCCGATTGTATTTTCGGTTCGTCCGGTCAAGAACCTCAGTAGAGAAAGCCGAAAACTGACTGTCATGATAAGGGAAGAGCGGGTCAGCGATCCGGTGAGTTGGTGTTACACTACGAATCGCTCGTGATTTATGTTGTGTCATACGAGGGGCTGGGTTTTTGACCAGCCGCATTGCAAAGGTGCCGTCCTCCGGCTCATCGATCATGCAACATGGGGCTAGTACTTAGCGCCACCAATGGACTCATGGCTAAGTGAAAGTAATAAAACCACTTAGTATGATTGCTTAGTTCACTTCGCAAGATGTCTCCTACATCAGACCAAGACGTTGGATTAAGTGCGGTCATGTGATCTCGAACACCCCTGTAATATCTACATGGGGTTGAGGCCGATGACTGGTAAACTTTTAGACATACAAAAGCAAAATAGGAGGATAAACTAAGTTATAAATATCATACACCTTGAGTTCATTACATAAATCTTACAACCGGACACAACTACTCAAATATTATGTCCTTGGAGCACCGACCTTCCACAATACGGGCTTCCTCGAGGACCTCGTCGAAGTACCTCTTCGACCGCCGGTGCTCCTTGCCCTCAGGTGGCCCTGCGCTGCCAATCTCGGTGGCTTTCATCTTCGCCCACTAAAACTTCACACGCGCAAAGGCCATCCGAGCAGCCTCAATACAGGATGACCGCTTAAGGGCATCAAGCTGAGGAAGCACCTCCACCAGCCTCTTCATGAGCCCAAAGTGGCTGCTGGGTACGGCTTCAGCTGGCCACAGACAAACTATTACGTATGTCATGGCAAGACCGGCCACCCTATGCAGTTCGGACAGCTGCTTCATCTGGTCGGTCAGGGGTACTCGAACCTCTGGCGCAGGGTACTGCGACCAAAACAACTTTTCCGTTGAGCTCCCCTCTTCGGCTCGGAAGAATGCGGCGGCATCCGCAATGCTCCTTGGTAGGTCTGCAAAGGCGTCTGGAGAACTCCGAACTCAGGTTAGTAAAATATATCTTCTACTGGCATACCTACTCTGCATAATAAAGGCCTTACCATCCGCAATCCGCCTCGCCTCTTGGATCTCCTGGCGAGCATCCTGGGCATTAACTCGGGCTTTCTTCAGGCTCTCACGGGCTTTGGCAAGCTCGGCGGCCTGTTTTGAATTTGTCTGCGCCAAGGACTCACATCTAGCAATGGCGTCCTTGAGCTCTTTTTCAACCACACCCACCCGCGCCTCATCTCATTGGCGGGTGGTCTGCTCCTTCTCTAAGCTTTTGGCCGCCTTGCACGCAGCCGCCTTGCTCGCCTCCGCCTCATTCTTGGCTTTGGCAAGGGCGCTTTTGAGGGACTCGACCTCATCGGAGCCAACTGTGGGCACAGTTAAAACATTTTTAGTCCGTTTCAAACAACTAACACATATACAATTGGAGATATATACTCAACGCACACATACCTTGTGTCTCCTCAAATCGCTTATTAATGCGGACAACCTCTTCAATGGCAAGCCGCAACTTCCGAGTAAGTTCGGAAACTTCGGTGGACTGGGCGCTCGCCACCAGCAGGGAAGCCTGTTGTACAATAGAGTGTCACCTCTTCCGAACACTATGTGATCCTCTGTCCGGCTTCTTCAAAACCGGACAAAGTCTCAAGGGCTACTATCTATACACAAGCATATTCCTTTATTAAAATCGGTTAGAAACTTACATTGCATACCTCAAAGCCTGTTAACAGGCTGGTAAAGGCTTCATTCAGCCCGCTTTTGGCAGACTGAATCTTCTCAACCACCACACCCATCAGGGTATGGTGGTCCACGATGGAAGCACGATGAAGCTCTTCCGCCAAAGTATCCAGCACTTCTGGATTGACGAAGGTTTACGGTGAAGTCTACGCTCCCCATCCTTCAAAGGGGGTCACACGCCTAATTCTGAAACCATACGGGTCTCCGGAACAGTGTTCGGCTGGGGGCCGGATTGGTCATGGACCCCGTCATCAGCCTCCATGGGTTTGGCGCTCCCATGTCTTCGGCAGCCAAGGTATTACCCTCTGGCGCCATCCTGACAGCCTCCTGCACCTCTCCATGGCCTGGAGAGGCTCTTCCGGACAAGGCCCGCGGAGGCGTCTCGCTCTCCACCTTCCCTGGCTCTAGAGAATTCCCCGGAGACGATATTTGAGGGAGATCACGGCCCGGACTGAAACGCACAATATAGTGTATAAAAAACTACAATCATAAACGCTAATGTATGTAAGGCATCCTAAGATACTTACGATTTGGCCAGGGGCTTCGACCTGGGGCAATGCTCGGGGATGACTTCGGCATCCGAATCCGAGTCATATGTGAGGGATACCCTCCCCCTTTTGGGTGCCTCCATTTCTAGATCTACGGGGGCCGCCCTTTTCTTCCTCCTCCCCTTAAGGGGAGAATCGCTCTATTCCTCCTCCTCCTTTTCGTCTTCATCTCCCTCATGGGAGGAGAGGGGTTCAGAATCCTCGAACATAGTGTCTAGGGACCTTTACGACGGGGGCCGTTTTTGGCCTCCTTGCCCTTCTTCTTGGTTTTTGTCTCCGGTGCCTGACATGGCACCGGAACCAACATCCTCATCAGCAGAGGATCAGCTGGGTTTTCGGGCAGCGGAGCCGGACACTTGATCCGCTCCGCCTTCTTTGTCCATCCTTTTTAAAAGTATGAAATTCTCAATACACCCCTATGATTTTTTAACTAGGTTATGTTGAGAAACTAAAACTTACCGGGGAGGCTGGGTGAGCACAGTCGAGGCCGATGTCATCAGTCGTCTCCGGCCACGACTTCTGGGACTTGAAAAGCAGCCTCCAAATATCTTCATGCGTCGTGCCAAAGAATCGCTGCAGGGCCCGCGGCCCTTCCGGATTGAACTCCCACATATGGAGAGGCCGACGCTGGCAGGGAAGGGTCGGAATAGCATCACCTAAACCATGTTAGTGAGGATGGTTTTTTTCTCTATTATATTTTTGTTGCGCTTTTGCAGTATCATCACCTCATTGGCCGAGCCCTAGTCCAGACCCTTGTGGATCCACGACATGAGCCGCATTGTGGGTCCGGATCTAAACTCAGGAGTGGACGCCCAGTTGGTGCCGTGAGGTTCCGTGATGTAAAACCACTCCTGCTACCATATCTTCATAGTTTCCACAAAGGCCCCACTGGGCCAGGTGACATTGGGGAGTTTTCTCACCATTGCGCCTCCACAGTCCGCATGCTGCCCATTCACCACCTTTGGCTTCATGTTGAAGACTTTGAGCCAAAAACCGAAGTGGGGGGATGTGGAGGAGCGCCTCGCACACGACGATAAACGCCGAGATGTGGAGGAAGGAGTTTGGGGCTAGATCATGGAAATCTAGCCCGTAATAGAACATGAGGCCACGGACAAAAGGGTGAAGTGGAAACCCTAGTTCACGGAGGAAGTAGGGGATGAATACCACCCTTTCGCCCGGCTCCGGAGTGGGGATGACCTGCTTCTTTGTAGGGATCCTGTACGCGATATCCGTACTCAGGTACCCCGCCTCTTGGAGCTCCTTGATGTCCCTCTCCTTCACGGAGGAGGCCACTCACTTGCCTTGAGAGCCGGATCCGAACATGACTGGAGAGGTTGGCGACAATGGGGAGAATTAAAGCTCAGGCACTGGAGCTCGAAGATGGGAAGGCTGAGGAAGGAAGAAGGCATGGGATAGAAATGATGGATCTTTATCCGCTTATATAGGCCGTGAATATCGAGCGCCCGCTCCCCTAGCCTTAAAACCTCGCCTACTCCCAATGTGGTTATGCGCCGCAGTTGTTGATGTCAAAACCGGCAGATCTCGGGTAGGGGGTCCTGAACTGTGTGTCTTAGGATCAAAGGTAACAAGGAGGCAGGGGACATGATGTTTACCCAGGTTCGGGCCCTCTTAATGGAGGTAATACCCTACTTCCTGCTTGATTGACTTTGATGAGTATAAGGGTTACAAGAGTTGATCTACCTCGAGATCGTAATGGCTAATACCTAGATGTCTAGCGTGTATGATTGTGATCGCCCCTATGGACTAAACTCTCCGGTTATATAGACACCGGAGGGATCTAGGGTTGTACAGAGTCGGTTTATAGAGAAAGGAAGGTACATGATCCGAACGCCAAGCTTGCCATCCACGCAAAGGAGAGTCCCATCCGGACACGGGGAAAGGTCTTTAATCTCATATCTTAACAACCCATTTGTCCGGCCCATATCACATAGCCTGGACGCCCGAGGACCCCTTAGTCCAGGACTCCCTCAGTAGCCCCTGAACCAGGCTTCAATGACAATGTATCTGGCACGCAGATTGTCTTCGGCATTGCAAGGCGGGTTCTTTCTGAATACTCCAAAGCAGCTTTCCGTAGCCAACTGCTATATCCGGCCCTGCTTAACACGTACAACCCTAAGCTGTATAAAGCAACAGTACTTAAAATAAGTCACGTCTATAGGCCACTTTTTCTGCGAGACGTCATGTTCTAGCCTTGTTATTATTCTGAACCGTTTTACAGCCTCATTTCGCATTTCGAGGCACGACCAATGACACATCTTGTCAAAGCAGAGATCGTATCCCCTTATCACGGGATTCTCATCAATAGGGGTTTTGGGTAATCCAACCGTGCCGCTCACACGCCCCCTTGGGAATAGGTGAGATTTAAGGCTTATGAGTGGGCTCTTGATATTCACCGCCTTTATAAGGGGACAAAGACCCATCTGTTCACCCAATGCCTTCTTCTTCCTCTGCCTTTCAATCCCCCGAGCTCTAGCGCCCAAGTTACAAACTTTCCCACTACCCCAACTTCTCCAGCAATGGCCGGATCTGGCTTTCAATGCAAGTGGATGGCCTCCTCCATAACGGCGAAGAACATCCAAGATCTACGGGAGGCGAGGTACCTGACGGCGGAGATCAAACACAGGCTTCCAACCCCAGGTCAAGTCATCCCCACCCCGAAAGGGTGGTTTTTAACCCTCACTTCCTCCGAGGACTCGGATTCACCCTTTACCCCTTCGTCCGAGGTCTCATGTACTACTATGGGCTGGATTTCCACGATCTGGCCCCGAATTCCTTCCTCCACATCTCGGCGTTTATCGTCGTGCGTGAAGCATTTCTCCATGTCCCTCCACACTTCGGCTTATGGCTCAAGATTTTTAATGTGAAGCCGAAGGTGGTCGAAGGCCAACACGCCGAGTGCGGCAGCGCCATGGTGAGCAAGCTCAACCGTGTTACCTGGCCCAAAGGAATATTTGTGGACACTGTGAAGGTGTGGCAGCAGGAGTAATTCTATATCACCGAACCCCGCGGCACCAAGTGGGCTGCTGCTCCCGCCTTTAGAATTGGACCTCTGCTGTAGCTCGCATCCTGGACCAACAAGGGCCTAGATTGGGGGTCCCTTGACGAAGTGTCGATGCTGCATAAGCGTATCAAGAGCATGATAAAAAAGGACATCACCCTCGCTGATGTGATTCAGGTGATGCTCATCCGCCGAGGTCTCCCTTGCCAACGACGGCCTCTCAAAATGTGGGAGTTCAATCCAAAGGGGCCACGGACCCTGCAGCACTTCTTTGGCACGGCAGACAAAGGGATCTGGAAGCTGCTCTTTAAGAAGCAGAAGACGTGGCCACGGTCGTCCGATGACACCGGCCTCGACTGCAACAATCCGGCATCCCCTGCAAGTATCATATGTCCAAACACTATTCTGTTAATGAAGATGCTGGTCCGGGCACCCTACCAGGCGCCGGCAGAGAAGGACAAGAAGAAGAAGACCAAGAAGGCGAAAGGCGACCACCATCCTGAAGAGACTTGGGGCGCCGTGTCCGGAGGAACCGAAGCTCCTTCCTCTCGCAAGTGAGACGAAGACGAGGACGAGGAGGAGGAGGAGGAGGTAGAGAACCCTCCTCCCAAAGGGAAAAAGAGAGCGACCTCCATAAATCCGGAGGAGGGGCGTCCAAGAGGGGAAGGATATCCCTCTCTGATGACTCGGATTCGGGCACCGAGGCCTTCCCAAGCACTGCCACCGCACCAAGCCCCTTGCCGAATCGTGAGTACCTTCAGATGCCTTTTATACATATAATCTTTTTTATAAATTATAAGAATAATATCCAATTTAATATTCCAGTCCGGCTCGCGACGTTCCTCAAGAATCGTTGTCATCGGGGGATCTTTCGCTGGAGAAGATGGAGAGCGAGAGCCTCCACGAGCTTCCCCACCTCCTAGGGTGGACGATCCTGAGGTGTCGTCCCTAAGGATTTCTCCGGGCTCCAGAGAAGTGCCGGAGAGGACCAATGCGGCACCGGAGGCTGCCGAGAACATGGGGGGTGCAACCCTTATGGAGACCGGCCATGGGGGTCCTGGGTCATCCGACCCTCAGCCGGATACTGTTTCGGAGACCCAAACGTTTCCAGAATCGGATCGGCAGCCCCCTCTAAAGGAGGGGGAGACGGCGACCTCTACGAATGCAGAGGCGCCGAACAAGCTGATGGATGCACTGCAATGTGCATCCGTCTTGGAGGAGCACCAAACCTTAATAGGTACGGTGGTTGAAAATGTTCAGTCCGCTAAGAGCGGACTGGATGAAGCCTTCATGAGCCTACTAACAGGCTTCGAGGTATGCGATGTAATGTCTTTTAGCCGCTTTCCATAAAAAATCTTCCTATATATAGATAGTAGCCCCTGAGACTCTGTTTGTCCAATGAAGGAGGGCAAACAGAGGGTCTATAGGTATCCGCAGTAAATAACATACTTAGCCTTTTTTGATAAAAAAATCAGGCTTCAATGTTAGCAGCGACAGCTCAGGCTGCCGAAGTTTCCGAACTGAAGCGAAAACTGCAGCTAGTCGATGAGGACAATATTCGGATTAATAAGCGGCTCGACGAAGCGCAAGGTATGTTTCAAGTGCTCCATATTCCATTGAGATAGTGTGCTAATTCTTAAGTGAAGCTCACACGCTGCTATATGCATAATTGCAGATGGTGCTGCTGAGGTCAAGATCCTCAGGAGTGACCTTGACCGCGCGAAGGAGAAGGCAAGGGTGAGCGAGGCGGTCGCTAAGAAAGCTGATGTCGATTTGAAGGATGAATAGGCCACCCGGCGCCAGTTCGAGTAGCGTGTATCCAAGATTGAGCAAGAGCTCAAGGATGCAACTCGCAAGTGTGAGCTCCTCGATGAGGGGAATAAAGCGAAGGCAGCTGAACTCGCCAAGGCCCTTCAGGACGCCCAAGAGGCGAGGTCCGAATCCCGAGTGGCTCCCGAGGTGCTCCGACAGGCCGGACAGATAGCGGCGGGTAAGCCCTTTCTTTTATAGTTCAAGTTTGGTGATCAGAGGTATGCCTTACTTGATCGACTATGGAGTTCTCCAGACTCCTTTGCGGATTTACCGAAGAGCGCCGCTGACGCAGCGCAATTCTACCGGGCCTAGGAGGGGCATGCAACGAAGAAGTTGTTCTGGTCGCAATATGCGACGCAAGAGCATTTGATGCTGCTGAACGACCAGATGGCACAGTGGGCCGAGTTGCACAAGATGTCCAGAGCGGCCATGAAGGAGGTGATACTCCGGCTGTGGCCGGCTAAACTCATTCTGAGTAGTTATTTTGGCCTAGTGTGGTGACTCATCGATGTCGTGCCCCGAATTGATGCCATCAAACGGTCGGTGTGCATAGAAGGTGCATAGAGGGCCTTCTCTCGTGTCAAGGTGCACTGGGCCAAGATGAAAGTCGCCATTTTCGCGGTGGAGGGTCCTCCCGAAGGAAAGGACCACCGCACGCCGGAGCGTTATTTAAACGACATCCTAAAGGGTGCTCATTTGATAGAGGGTTAATGATCAAAGGACATCATATCCTAATGAATGTATTCGAACGACCCAATCATGTGTATTATAGATATTAAAGCTTTGTAATATATTTGCACCATTATCTGAATTTGCTTTCCTCCTGTGTGGCCGTTTTTTGTATGCCTGAGATTTTTCCAGTCCTCGGCTTCCTGCCCCACGTTGATGCTATGGGGGTGTTCGGAATGGCACATGAACACTGTTGACCCAACGTCTTGGTCCGTGACGGAGGTGTCAGTGCATCAAACCACGCAATCGGACTATACGGCTTTACTGCTCTCACTTAGCCATAGGAGTTTGACGATGGGGCTATAAAATAGCCCCTGGTACGTATGTGACTATCGAATGCGGATGCGTTACGTATATGACTGGAAGAACAGTCCTTCATTTAAAACAGATAAATCGTTAAAGATTTAGTAAGTCACCGAATGACTGACCAGCTCTCACCACATCATGATAGTCAGTTCTCGGCTTTCTCTACTGAGGTGCTTGACCGGATGAACCAGAAACACAATTGCAATAGTTCTCCCTTTACTACCCTAGCCGAACAAACGGAACGTAAGGTAGCAAACACAGGAGCTGGGCAACCCAACTATTGACCAAAGACATGATTCAGAGCCGATGCACATAATGCCAAGCTCGGGACGCTGAAGTGTGCTACAAAGTTGTTCATGTTTTGTTTAACGACACATAAGTGGCTGTATAGAACCCCTGACAATGGGTGTCGAGGTAGGTGTGACAACTGGAGAGACGGACTACTGTTTTATAAAGTTGATACCAAAAAAATTGTCACTACTAGGATCTGATTAATATGCAAGACGTGATCTTACAGAGGGTACCATAAGCACCAAAATCATTTTGCATGCCGGGGGTCTAATAATAAGGAGAAAAGCTTAGTACAGGTCCCTTAAATAAGGTTTGTTCCGAAGTGTCCTTTGGATGTCCTGTCGCACGTCTGCGCCGCTTTCGCCTTGTAGAGTGGGGTTCCTTAAAGGGAACAGTCTTTTGTTTCCTGTACAAAACCGGGCTTGGAGTGAGTCCTTGTAAGTCCGTAGGATATATGGGCTCGAATGCACCTGTGGTAGAAAAAATGGTCGAAGAAAGGTGGAAGGTCATATAGGGTCGAACTGTATTATAGACCTGTTCGTACTGTGCCTCCGTTGATGCCCAAGGAATTTTGAGTGCGTAGTGATGTATACACGGTACAAATTCTGTGGTTGAATGCGACAATCGACAAAGGCGAAACTGGTAGTCTAACTCCGGAAGTACCGAGCTGTCAGCTTGCGGGGCTAACCGGACTTTCTTAGCAATGTTTGGCGGCTTGATGGCCGGTGAGGTGTGCGGCTTGAGGGGCCGCTCTGTACTTCGGCAGCGAGAGCTGCAGTGTGCTCCTCGGTATGGGGGGAGCATTTCATGTTTCCATAGACTGTTATAACACCGCGTGGACGGGGCATCTTAAGCTTTAAATAAGCATAGTGCAGCACCGTGTTGAATTGAGCAAAAGCAGTCCGTCCGAGAAGTGCGTGATAGCCACTTCGGAATCGAAGATCAAGTCTTCACTGCGGAAGTTGTTAGGTGAGCCGAAGACAACTTCCAACATTATTGAGCCCGATCAGTGGGCTTCTACGCCAGGTATTACTCCTTTAAAGGTAGTTTTAGTGGGCTTGATTCTTGAAGGATTGATACCCATTTTGCGGACGGTGTCCTGATAGAGCAAGTTAAGGCTGCTGACGCCGTCCATGAGGACTCCCGTGAGATGGAATCCGTCGATGATTTGGTCGAGGACAAAAGCTGGCGATCCTCCATGATGGATACTGGTCGGGTGGTCCTTTCGATGGAAGGTGATCTGGCAAGCCGACCATGGGTTGAATTTTGGGGCGACCGGCTCTACGGCGTAGACGTCCCTTAATGCGCGCTTGCACTCCTGTTTGGGGATGTGGGTGACGTAGATCATATTCACTGTTTGACTCGAGGGGGAATTGCTTCTATCCCCCTGTGTTCGATGGGTGAGGCTCTTCATCGTCGTCCTCGCTGGGCGGCCTTTTCTCCTTGTGTTCGGCGTTGAGCTTGCCGGCCTGTTTGAAGACCCAACAGTTTCTGTTGGTATGATTGGCAGGTTTATTGGGGGTGCCATGAATCTGGCAAGGCCGATAGAGTATTTTGTCCAAACTGAATGGACCATCTTTTTTCCTTCGAATGCTTCTTCCGCTGACCGGATTTGGAGCCACTAAATCTGGCTTTGACAAACGTGTCTTCGGTATTGTTGCGACGCTTGTGCTTGTTGTGTCGTGGCTTGTCATTGCCGTCCATGGCTCCAGAGGTGCCTGGGTCACTGGTGCTATTGCTTCTACGAGCTAGCCAGCTATCTTGTCCCGCGTAAAAGAGGGTCATCAGTGCGGTGAGGGATGCCATGGACTTCAGCTTCTCTTGGCCGAGGTGTCGCGTGAGCCACTCATCCCAGACATTGTGTTTGAAAGCGGCGAGGGCTTCGGCGTTCGGACAATCGAGAATCTAGTTCTTTTTAATTCAGAACCTGGTCCAGAGTTTCCGGGCTGACTCGCCGGGTTGCTAGATTATGTGACTAAGGTCATCAGTGTCGGGGGGCCGAACATAGGTTCCATGGAAGTTGTCTCTGAAGGCGTCCTCCAAGTCCTCCCAGCTTCCGTTAGAGTTTTCTGGGAGGCTGTTCAGCCAATGCCGGGCTGGTCCCTGGAGTTTTAGGGGTAGGTACTTGATGGCATGTAAGTCATCACCACGGGCCATGTGAACGTGGAGAAGAAAGTCTTCAATCCATACTGCGGAATCTGTTGTGCTATCGTATGATTCAATGTTCATGGGTTTAAACCTTCTGGGAATTGGTGCTCCATTACCTCATCGGTGAAGCATAGAGGGTGTGCGGCTCCTCTGTATCGGGCGACGTCACGACGTAGTTTGGATGGAGTCCATATGCGGTTTTCGGCCTGTGTGAGGTTGTGTTTATCGCGCTAGGCCTGGTGGCCATCTTTTCGCGCTAGTGCATGCCCTCATGATCCATAAATTGATCTGGTATGACCGGTTCTATTGTCCAGGTCCTGTCGCAGGTCGTGCGTGTGTCCTGCGGTCATTGTTTCTCTGCCTCTAGGGCGAGGTGGCGCAGGTTGGTGTTCGGCTTGGGTTGCCGCCTTTCCAGACCAAGATGTAGTCAGTCTGGTCCGTCAGCCGTGTTACGCACTGTCGGTATAGGCTCTGGGACCTCATCGTCGAATTGGGAGAGCAAACTGCGCTTTGGGTAACTCTTAGTCGGGCAATCGAGGATGTATTCCCCGGCTACCAGGACATTAGTCCATCTATCATTGAGTAATTCCTGATCGTCTTGAAGTTGTTGCTGCTTATCTTTCAGGCTTTGTCGATGAGAACGACACCTATGGGATCAACGGAATCCCTACTGTGGTCGGCGGGCGCGGGGTTGTGAGAAGAGCAGGTCTAAGAGCCAGCACAAAGGTCGTTTACCTAGGTTCGGGCCGCGAAGATCGCGTAATACCCTAGTCCTGCTTTGATGTGTGTATCCGTTTTCTTGAACTAGCTATCAAGTGTCACTTGCTCAACGAGCCGAATCCTTCTCCAGTACGCCTCGGGCCTCCTTTTATATTCGAAGGAGGCGCCACAGTGGCACACATGAGGTGGAAAGGGTACAGTAGCTATGTTTATCTCTTGTCATTACGGGACAAAACGCATTAAATGCGTCTCTGAGGTGTCCCCCTGCTTTATCGCCGCCTTGCCCTGCTTCGACGCACGTCCAGGCCAGTGAGGCGGGCGGCGCCATGTAGGCTGGCAGGCTGCTAAGTTGGCACGGTGGTTGCGTCTTGTAACGCCCCGGATGTAACTTTCCATATTCGTAACTCCAACTCTTGCCTTTTCCGGAGATGCGATATGTTATTTTCCTCCGTGGTTGGGTTTTTATTTTTGTTTTGCATCTTGTTCATGTCTTGCATTTCATCATCGCATCATTCGCATTGCATCAGCACTTCGTTGCCGTCATGTTTTAAAACTTGCATTCGTTCGTCGTTGTCGTTTCTCCCTTTGCCTTCATCACCTTCCCTCGGATCGCCTTGCTCGCGCTGACCGTTCCAGACCAATCGGGTTTTTGCTTCCCTCTTGACCGTGACGACCAAACCCCCCTCGCGCGCGTTCGAAACCTTGCCCGAACCCGAGCTGCTTAGTCTTTACCGTTGGTTCCGGATCATCCCCAAACATCTATAAAATATCTCCGTTTTATTATTTGGACTTCGTACCTATTTATCTCGACCGTCTGATTTCGATCAGATGATCCAATTCCCCCCTTTTCCTTATATATATAGTGCACTCCCTAGTCCAACCCTAAAATCTAGGACATTTGTCCCTCGCCCCGCCGCTGCCGCATCTTCCTCGGGATCCACATCGCCAAACCCAGCGCCTCCACTGTTTTCTCCGATCCAATCCTCTCCGCCTCCACTCTCTGCCTCCACCGCACATCCATCCTGCCTCCACCTCGCCGCCGCATCGCCTAGATCTGTTGCTCCATCCGGCCTCCCTCGCCTCTCCCGCGTTACCAGAGGTCGCCTCCGCCCGCTGCCACCTTCTTTCTAGAGCGCCTCCCCGCCATGGCCGCCCACACCTGAAGCTCCATCCTGCCTCGTTCCACGCCTCTACTCCGGCCAGAACGAGCAGTCCCCGGCGTCCTCGTCCGACCGGCTTCCCCCATCAAGTCCTCGCGTCGCCATCCAGGTCCAGGCTGCCGTTTCCCTGCTCCTCCCTTCTCCTTTATTTTCTTCCTCCTGCCTCCCCTCACTCTTGATCTCTCTCTGTAACAACAGTAGTCGCCGCTGCTGCCGTGTCTGCCTCCCTCCGCCTCGCCAAGTCCCCGAACAGCCAGTCCGCAGGAGCCAAGCTCGCCGACGGCTTCCTCCAGGTCCGGCCGGACTCCTCCAGCCACGACCCTTCCCGACTGGATCCTCGTCGCCGGAGCCTGCTGCAGCTCCGTCCCTACCGCCGTTTGCCTCGCCGCCGTCCAGGACCCTGTGCCGCCCCGCTTCCTCCACTCTCGGCCTCGCCTGGTTCATCTCCGCCGGAGTCCCGCCGGCGCTGCTCCTCTGCATCGTCCCAAGGCGCTCGAACCCGTCTGCTTTGAGCCCTGCTTCCCCTGTAGGCGCGGCCACTGTTCGTCTCCAGCCGCGCACCTGATGGGGTCAGCGTTCCCGAGCGCGTTGACCGCCTCCAGATCGACAACCGCAACCAGCGCCCCTGGCCCAGCTTCAGCGGCCGCGTGGGCCACCAGCAAGCAGGCCCACCGCCCCCCTTCCAGCCTCCCTCTCCAAGCCGACCGGGCCAAGAGCCCATGTGAGCAACCCTTGCCCAAATCCAGATTCAGCCCGTGTAGCGTTTTTTTCCAGTCCGTGCGATTTTTTTCCATTTATCCAGTGCATGCATAATTACAGGAGGATGCCATTATTTTAAATTGCTCACAAGTAAATAACCGTGCATCGGATTTAAACGATTTAAACATGTAAAATGCTTAGAATTTTGTGTAGATTATTAATATGCTGCTTTCGTCCATGTTTAAAATGTTCAAAATACTGTTTGATTAAATTTGCTCAAATGCCATGTTAAAATGATTTATTTCATAACTAAATAACCGTAGCTCGGTTTCTAATAAACTTTATATGTAAATGGGGTGGAAAAATGCCTAGTTTAACATGGTCCACTTTATTTTCCTGTTTAACAACTTTAAAATATGTTTTAGGGAAGAACAGTAGCTAATTCAAAATATGGACATGAGGATTTTCTGAAATTGTTGTTCGTTGTTCCGGCCCCATTTAAACTTGCCTAGATAGTTAGTTTACTTATGTTTCATCTCATGCCATGTTTAAAAACATTTAATATTGTTGTGTACCTAAACAAGAGTGAACTAAATAATTGATGTGGTGTTTCGTCAATATGCAACTCGTTGCATATTGAGCTCCACTTAATTTGTAGTATTGTTTGTTGCACTTTGCCATGACATGCCTCTTTAAACCGGACATGCATCATACTTGGTTGTGCATCATGCCATGTTTATGTGATGGTTGTTTACCATGTTGTTTGTTTCTTTCCGGTGTTGCTTCTTAGTTCCAGTAATGTTGCGATTGTGAGGATTCGTTCGACTACTCCCGTTCGTCTTCTTCATGGACTCGTTCTTCTTCCTTGCGGGATTTCAGGCAAGATGACCGCTACCCTGGATCTCACTACTATCATTGCTATGCTAGTTGCTTCGTTCTATCGCTTTGCTGCACTATCTTTTGCTCATCAAGCCTCCCAAATTGCCATGTCAGCCTCTAACCTTTTTCACCCTTCCTAGCAAACCATTGCTTGGCTATGTTACCGCTTTGCTCAGCCCTCTTATAGCGTTGCTAGTTGCAGGTGAAGTTGAAGATTGCTCCATGGTGGACAGGTTTATGTTGGGATATCACAATATCTCTTATTTTAATTAATTCATCTATATACTTGGTAAAGGGTGGAAGACTCGGCCTTATGCCTGGTGTTTTGTTCCACTCTTGCCGCCCTTGTTTCCGTCATACCGGTGTTATGTTCCCAGATTTTGCGTTCCTTACGCGGTTGGGTGATTTATGGGACCCCCTTGACAGTTCGCTTTGAATAAAACTCCTCCAGCAAGGCCCAACCTTGGTTTTACCTTTTGCCTCACCTAGCCCTTTTTCCCTTGGGTTTCTGAAGCCCAAGGGTCATATTTATTTTAGCCCCCCCGGGCCAGTGCTTCTCTAAGTGCTGGTTCGAACCAGAGCCCTTTGCAGTGCCCCCTCAGGGAAACTTGAGGTCTGATTTTAGTTGTACGGATTGCTCATCCGGTGTTGCCTTGAGAACGAGATATGTGCAGCTCCTATCGGGATTGTCGGAGCATCGGGCGGCTTTGCTGGTCTTGTTTTACCATTGTCGAAATGTCTTGTAAACCGGGATTCCGAGTCTGATCGGGTCTTCCTGGGAGAAGGTATATCCTTCGTTGATCGCGAGAGCTTATCATGGGCTAAGTTGGGACACCCCTGCAGGGTATAAACTTTCGAAAGCCGTGCCGGCGGTTATGGGCAGATGGGAATTTGTTAATGTCCGGTTGTAGATAACTTGACACCAGATTCGAATTAAAATGCATCAACCGCGTGTGTAGCCGTGATGGTCTCTTCTCGGCGGAGTCCGGGAAGTGGACACGGTTTTGGGTTATGTTTGACGTAAGTAGGAGTTTAGGATCACCTCTTGATCATTACTAGTTGACGACCGTTCCGCTTGCTCTCTTCTCGCTCTTGTTTGCATTGGTTAGCCACCATATATGCTTAGTCGCTGCTGCAACCTCACCACTTTACCCCTTCCTTTCCCATTAAGCTTTGCTAGTCTTGATACCCATGGTAATGGGATTGCTGAGTCCTCGTGGCTCATAGATTACTACAACAACAGTTGCAGGTACAGGTTATGCGATGATCATGACGCGAGAGCGATGTTTGCTTGTTTTGGAGTTCCTCTTCTGATTCCTCTTCGATCAGGGGATAGGTTCCAGGTCGGCAGCCTGGGCTAGCAGGGTGGATGTCATTTGAGTTTCTGTTTATGTTTCATCCGTAGTCGGATGTTGATCTTATGTATGATGATGTTGTATTCGAGGGGCATTGTATGCCTCTTATATGTATCCCCATCTATTATGTAATGTTGATGTAATGATATCCACCTGGCAAAAGTGTTTCAATATGCGGTTCTATCCTTGGTGGGACTTTCGAGTCTCTTTAGGATAATATCGCATATTGGGCGTGACACGTCTTCACGAAGATCTGCATGCCACCACGGAGGTGCTTGCTGAGTTGGCCTCGGGATCGCACGTCGCCACGCAGGTGCCCGCCTGGCAGGCTGGGCTGGCAGTAGCATGGGAATGGCAGTGGGGTCTTGACGTGTGCGCGCCTGGCCATGGCCCCGCTATTGTCCTCGGCAAGGACCTTGCCGGGGCCCCGGCAAGGGTCTTGCCGTGGCACTGTGGTCGTCCCCGGCAAGGATGTTGCCGGAGGTCTCATCTTTTGGTACTTACCTGACCTTGTGTGTTTAATGATCTTCACAAAGATCTGCATGCCACCATGGACGCGCCTCCTGAGCCTTGGTCCCAATGTGGTTGATGGTGCTGGAAACCTCAGGCTGAAGGGTAGCGCGCTTTGTTGGTGTTGGGCAGGTTGTCCCGGCAAGGCTCTTGCCGGGGCTGCGGAGGCCTCCCCGGCAAGGGTATTGCCGGGGGAGCCACCTCCCCCTCTTGCTCTTTGCGTTTCTGTCTTGGCGTTGCTTTGATTGTCCTGTGGCTTCAGCTTCCCTCCTCCACCCTGCTAAGTGTGGCCACAGGTGCGGCTCTGAGTGCCCGTGCATAGGTAAAGGGGTGCAAAGTAGAGCCCCTACTTCTGTACACCGACAGGAGCCCCCGGGACTGGGCCACACATAAGCGTAATGCGTTGTTAGGTTACGCCTAGAACGGTGCGTGGGCAGCCGGGGCCGATTTTTACTGTAGTAACTCCTCCGTCCGCTGAGCTTCCCCATGATCCGCGTTGAATGCTTGGCGTGGGGATCGTGCGTGGGGTGACCGAAGCATGCTTGTGTCATCTTGTGGTCAGCGGTAACAGGCGGCTTGCATGTCCCTTTCAGATCGCAGGGCCGCTGCTCATTTACTTTCTTCACATTGGAACCCCCGTCCACGTCTCCCACTACGCCCGCCCCTCACGCCACGTACATTGCATGCATGGCGTGGAGCGGGTGGCAAGCGCGTGGAATATGGGAAGACGCGTGTGTCGGTCGATACCCATGCTCCTTCAATAGGGCGGGGAGAGCGGTCGATGGCCTCGCCTACTGTCATCTTAACGAGCTGGATTGGCTGAGAGGGGCGGCCGGGCCCCAAGCCCGCCCCTTTATAAGGAGGGGAGAGGGAGGGACGGCACCCCTCAATCCTTCGCCATTCGCTTCCTCCCCTCTTGGCTTCTTCCTCCCTTCTGTTATGGCGAGAGGGTGTGCCAATGCATTGTTGGTGGCGGCGAGGGTCTCTGCTTGACAACGCGTCCCTCCTCCCTAAGAGTTCATAGCGGAAGAGCCGGACGCGAGGGGAAGGGGGAGGGGCGAGGTCGAGTTCGCCGTGGTGCTCGGGGAAGAGCAGGACGGGGCGGCGCATCGGCCTCGCCTCCGCCGGCGGTCCCTCCCCCAATGGAGGGCCATGTCAGGGACCAGCCTCATGAATTCTTCATCAGGCTGTGCCGGCCGGCACGTCGTCGTCTCCTCTCCCTACTCCATTCCCTTGGGAGATGGAGCTTGACCCTTCGCAGGCAATGAGACTGCATATGAGGGGCTGCGGGAATAGCAGCACATGGGCTGACATTGATTTCCCAGCCCTCATGTCATGTATCTCCGTCGCGGCTGGAAGACCTTCGCTCGCATCCATAGCCTGACGGTGGGGCTCGTTCTCTATTTAAAACTAATGGAGAATGGCCTCTGATATGTCTCCGTCGTATTTATAATTTTTGATTGTTCCACGCCAATATTCTACAACTTTCATATACTTTTGGCAACTTTTAGTATTATTTTTGGGACTAACATATTGATCCAGTGCCCAATGCCAGTTCCTGTTTGTTGCATGTTTTATGTTTCGCAGAAAACCCATATCAAACGGAGTCCAAACGGGATAAAAACGGACGGAGAATATTTTTGGAATATTTGCGATATTTGGGAATAATCAACGTGAGACGGTGCCCGACGGGGCCATGAGGCAGGGGGGCGCGCCCCTGACCCTCGTGGGCACCCCGTAAGGCGGTTGATTCTCTTCTTTTACCGCAAGAAAGCTAATTTTCGGAGAAAATCTGGGCGAAGGTTTCAAACCAATCAGAGTTACGGATCTTCTGATATAAAAGAAACGGTGAAAGGGCAGAATCGGAGAACGCAGAAACAGAGAGAGACAGAGAGACAAATCCAATCTCGGAGGGGCTCTCGCCCCTCCCACACCATGGAGACCATGGACCAGAGGGGAAACCCTTCTGCCATACTAGGGAGAAGGTCAAGGAATAAGAAGAAGAAGGGGGGCCCTCTCCCCCTTGCTTACGGTGGCGCCGGAACACCGTCGGCGGCCATCATCATCACCGCTATCTACACCAACACCTCCGCCATCTTCAGCAACATTCCATCACCTTCCACCCTTCTATATTGAGCGGTCCACTCTCCCGCAACCCGTTGTGCCCTCTACTTGAACATGCTGCTTTATGCTTCATATTATTTCCCAATGATGTGTTTCAATCCTATGATGTCTGAGAAGATTTTCGTTGTCCTATCGATGATTGATGAATTGCTACGATTGGTTTAATTTGCTTGTGGTTATGTTGCTGTCCTATTGTGCCCTCCGTGTCACACAAGCACGAGGGATTCCCGCTCTAGGGTGTTCCCATATGTTCATGATTTGCTTATAGTGGGTTGCTTGAGTGACAGAAGCATAAACCCGAGTAAGGGGGTTGTGGCATATGGGATAAATGGGGACCTGATGCTTTAATGCTATGGTTGGGTTTTACCTCAATGGTCTTTAGTAGTTGCGGATGCTTACTAGAGTTCCAATCATAAGTCCATATGATCCAAGAAGACAAAGTATGTTAGCTTATGCCTCTCCCACATAAAACTTGCTATCGGTCTAGTAAAGTAGTCAATTGCTTAGGGAAAATTTCACAACTCCTACCACCACTTTTCCACACTTGCTATATTTACTTTATTGCTTCTTTATCTAAACAGACCCTAGCTTTTATTTACGTGCTCTTTATTATCTTGCAAACCGATCCAACAACACCTAAAAAGTCCTTCTAGTTTCATACTTGTTCTAGGTAAAAAGAACGTCAAGCGTGCGTAGAGTTGTATCGGTGGTCGATAGAAGTTGAGGGAATATTTGTTCTACCTTTAGCTCCTCGTTGGGTTCGACACTCTTACTTATCGAAAGAGGCTACAATTGATCCCCTACACTTGTGGTTTATCAAGACCTTTTTCCGACGCCGTTGCTAGGGAGTCATAGCGTGGGGTGAATATTCTCGTGTGTGCTTGTTTGCTTTATCACTAAGTAATTTTTATATGCTGTTCTAAGTTGTTCTCTATCTTTAGTTATGGATATGGAACATGAAATACCAAAAAAATTAGGTTTACCTGCTACTCATGGAGATGGGAAACCTCCTAAAACCCTCGATGCTGGTTATGTGAAAAATATTACATACTACTTTGATAATCCTGAGAAAATCCAATTCAATTATGTTATGGGAGACACGTTGGATCAACGTGAATACTTTAGGGATTACCGCTTGACACAAAAAGGGAAACTATTATGGGATCAAATTCATATGTTGCATTGGTATGCTCGGGAACTATGCTTGAGATATGATTATACTTGTTGCTCTAGGATGAAGGCTCCACACCTTCCCTTTTCATGCAAATTCAATGATGATAAAACCTTGGATTCTTATGCTAATGGTATATATGATTACTTTGATGTGGAACAAATAGAAGAATTTGTTGCTTTATGGGTGCTTATGAAATTGAATCTTTGTTTAAAGAGTTTGAAGATTTTGATGATTCGGTTTATAGACCGGAAAATTTTGCTATACTAAAATATTGTTATGAGAATTATGAATACAATTCCAATATTGATGCATTTATTGAGAAAGTCTCCACTGTCCAAGAAGGGACTAATATTTTGTAGGAGTCTATGGAAGAAGAAATTGAAGAAACTGTGAGCTCATTGGATGAAATAGATGATGAGGAGAGCGAAGAACAAAAGGGGGAAGAGCGGATTAGCTACCCGTGCACACCTTCTAATGAGAGTAACTCTTCAACTCATACATTGTTTAATTTCCCTTCGTGCTTACCGAAGGATGATTTCTATGGTGATTGTTATGATCCCGTTGATTCTCTTGAAATACCCATTTTTGATGCTGCTTGCTATGCTTGTGGCCAAGATGCCAATATGAATGATGCTTATGGAGATGAACTTGCTATTGTTCCTTATGTCAAACATGAAATTGTTGCTATTGCACCCACACATGATAGTCCTATTATCTTTTTGGACTCTCCAAACTACACTATATTAGAGAAGTTTGTGCTTGTTAAGGATTATATTGATGGGTTGCCTTTTACCATTGCACAAGATAATTTTGATGAATGTGATATGCATGTGCTTGCTGCTCCTACTTGCAATTATTATGAGAGAGGAACTATACCTCCACCTCTCTATGTTTCCAATATGATAAAATTGCAAGAAACTGCTTATACTATGCATTGGCCTTTACTATGTGTGCATGAATTGTTCTTTTATGACATGCCAATGCATAGGAAAAGAGTTAGACTTTGTTGTTGCATGATATATGTTACTTTGTGCTCACTACTAAATTACAAATCATTGTTAATTAAAATTGGCTTTGATAGACCTTGGGATCCGGGTGGATCCATTACTTGAGCACTATATGCCTAGCTTAATGGCTTTAAAAAAAGCACTCCCAGGGAGACAACCCGGAAGTTTTAGAGAGTCATTTATTTTTGTTGAGTGCTTTCATATAGTCTAAAAACAAAAAAAATAAAGAGGGAACCCAAAACTTTTCAAAAAGGAAAGTGAAAGTGAGAGAGACAAGCATTGTTGAAGTGGGAGAGCTCCTTGAACTTTGTTAATGTCACGGAAACTTCGTGAATCTTATTTACATAAACTTTTCATCAAAGATAATTATACCCTTGTACAATTCCATTGTATTATAAAAATAATGTGCTAAGGTTTGCCTTTAGGATGTTTACAATGCTTGTTGGTTTGTACGGTGCAGGACAGAAACTTTGGTTGTAGTGCGCGATTTTACATTTTTTACTGGACCCCGTCAAATGGTTCTGATTCTTTCTGCACTGTCTTGCTGTACTAAGTTTTCTTTTTCGTAATTTTGGTAGAATTTGTGGGGTACCATAAGTATGGTGAATGTTTAGTTTGCTTCAGACTGTTCTGTTTTTGACAGATTCTATTTTTGATGCATAGTTTACTTGTTTTGATGAAACTATCAATTCCTATCAGTGGATTAAGCCATGGAAAAGCTATATTACAGTAGACACAATGCAAAAACAAAATATGAATTGGATTGCAATAGTACCTAGAGTAGTGATTTGCTTTATTATATTAACGGATCTTACCGAGTTTTCTGTTGAAGTTTTTTGTGGATGAAGTGTTTGATTGAGAAGGTCTCGATATGAGGAAAAGGAGGAGAAGCAAGAGCTCAAGCTTGGGAATGCCCAAGGCACCCCAAGTAAATATTCAAGGAGACTCAAGCGTCTAAGCTTGGGGATGCCCCAGAAGGCATCCCCTCTTTCTTCAACTAGTATCGGCATGTTTTCGGATTCGTTTCGTTCACGCGATATGTGCAAGTCTTAGAGCTTCTTTTGCATTTAGTTTTCACTTTTCTTTTATGCACCATGCTGGTATGAGATAGTCCTTGGTTGATTTATAGAATGCTCATTGCACTTCACTTAAATCTGTTGAGTATGGCTTTATAGAATGCTTCATATGCTTCACGTATATCATTTAAAGTTTGGATTGCCTGTTTCTCTTAACATAGAAAACCGCCATTTGTAGAATGCTCTTTTCCTTCACTTATATTTGTTAGAGCATGGGCATATCTTTTGTAGAAATAATTAAACTCTCTTGCTTCACTTATATCTATTTAGAGATATGACAGGAATTGGTCAATCACATGGTTAGTCATAAAATCCTACATAAACTTGTAGATCGCTGAATATGATATGTTTGATTCCTTGCAATAGTTTTGCAATATAAAGCTGGTGATATTAGAGCCATGCTAGTGGGTGACTGTGGATTAGTAGAAATACTTGTGTTGAGGTTTGTGATTCCCGAAGCATGCACGTATGGTGAACCGTTATGTGATGAAGTCGGAGCATGATTTATTTTTTGATTGTCATCCTTTGTGTGGAGCTCGGGATCGCGCGATGGTTAACTCCTACCAACCCTTCCCCTAGGAGCATGCGTGTAGTACTTTGTTTCGATGGCTAATAAATTTTTTCAATAAGTATGTGAGTTCTTTATGACTAATGTTGAGTCCATGGATTATACGCACTCTCACCCTTCCATCATTGCTAGCCTCTTTGGTACCATGCATTCCCTTTCTCACCTCGAGAGTTGGTGCAAACTTCGCAGGTGCATCCAATCCCCGTGATATGATACGCTCTATCACACATAAGCCTCCTTATATCTTCCTCAACACAGCCACCATACCTACATATCATGGCATTTCCATAGCCATTCCGAGATATATTGCCATGCAACTTCCATCATCATCATATACATGACTTGAGCATTCATTGTCATATTGCTTTGCATGATCGTAAGACAGCTAGCATGATGTTTTCATGGCTTGTCCGTTTTTTGATGTCATTGCTATGCTAGATCATTGCACACCCCGGTACACCGCCGGAGCCATTCATATAGAGTCATATCTTGTTCTAGATATCGAGTTGTAATATTGAGTTGTAAGTAAATAAAAGTGTGATGATCATCGTAGTTAGAGCATTGCCCCAGTGAGGAAAGGATGATGGAGACTATGATTCCCCCACAAGTTGAGATGAGTCTCCGGACTTTATGAAAAAATAAAAGAGGCCAAAGAAGCCCAAATAAAAAAGAGGCCAAAGAAGCCCACCAAAAAATAAAAAAAAATATATAAAAAAAGAGAAAATAAAAAATGATGAGAGAAAAAGAGAGAAGGGGCAATGTTACTATCCTTTTACCACACTTGTGCTTCAGAGTAGCACCATGTTCTTCATATAGAGAGTGTCTTGAGTTATCACTTTCATTTACTAGCAGGAATTTTCATTATAGAACTTGCCTTGTATATTCCGATGATGGGCTTCCTCAAATGCCCGAGGTCTTCATGAGCAAGCAAGTTGGATGCACACCCACTTAGTTTCAGTTTGAGCTTTCATACACTTATAGCTCTAGTGCATCCGTTGCATGGCAATCCCTACTCCTCACATGGACATCAATTGATGGGCATCTCCATAGCCTATTGATTAGCCGCGTCAATGTCAAACTTTCTCCTTTTTTGTCTTCTCCACATAACCCCCACCATCATATTCTATTCCACATATAGTGCTCTATCCATGGCTCACGCTCATCTATTGCGTGAAATTTGAAGAAGTTTGAGAATACTAAAGAATGAAACAATTGCTTGGCTAAAACCGGGGTTGTGCACTATTTAAATACTTTGTGTGGTGAAGATGGAGCATAACCAGACTATATGATTTTGTAGGGATAACTTTCTTTGGCCATTTTGTTTTGAAAAGACATGATTGCTTTATTAGTACGCTTGAAGTATTATCGTCTTAATGTCAAATGATAGACTATTGCTTTGAATCACTCGTGTCTTAATATTCATGCCATGATTAGATTACATGATCAAGATTATGCTAGGTATAATTCCACATCAGAAATTATCTTTTTATCATTTACCTACTCGAGGACGAGCAGGAATTAAGCTTGGGGACGCTGATACGTCTCCGTCATATCTATATTTTTTCATTGTTCCATGCCAATGTTCTACAACTTTCATATATTTTTGGCAACTTGTTATATTATTTTTGGGACTAACATATTGATCCAGTGCCCAGTGCCAGTTCCTATTTGTTGCATGTTTTATGTTTCGCAGAAAACCCATATCAAACAGTGTCCAAACGGGATAAAAATGGATGGAGAATATTTTTGGAATATTTGTGATATTTGGGAAGAAGAATCAACGCGAGACGGTGCCCGAGGGGGCCACGAGGCAGGGGGCATGCCCTAGGGGGCAGGCGCACCCCTGACCATTGTGGGCACCCTGTAAGGCGGTTGACGCTCTTCTTTTGCCGCAAGAAAGCTAATTTTCGGAGAAAAATCTGGGCAAAGGTTTCAATCGAATTGGAGTTATGGATCTCTGGATATAAAAGAAATGATGAAAGGGCAGAATCTAAGAACGCAGAAACAGAGAGAGACATAGAGACAGATCCAATCTCGGAGGGGCTCTCGCCCCTCCCACGCCATGGAGACCATGGACCAGAGGGGAAACCCTTATCCCATCTAGGGAGAAGGTCAAGGAAGAAGAAGAAGAAGGGGGCTCTCTCCCCCTTACTTCCGGTGGCGCAGGAACGCCGCCGGGGGCCATCATCATCACCGCAATCTACACCAACACCACCTCCATCTTCACCAACATCTCCATCACCTTACACTCTTCTATATTTAGCAGTCCACTCTCCCGCAACCCGCTGCACCCTCTACTTGAACATGGTGCTTTATGCTTCATATTATTTTCCAATGATGTGTTGCCATCCTATGATGTCTGAGTAGATTTTCGTTGTCCTATCGGTGATTGATGAATAGCTATGATTGGTTTAATTTGCTTCTGGTTAGGTTGTTGTCCTATTGTACTCTCCGGGTCGCACAAGTGTGAGCGATTCCCGCTGTAGGGTTTTGCAATATGTTCATGATTCGCTTATTGTGGGTTGCTTGAGTGACAGAAGCATAAACCCGAGTAAGGGGGTTGTGGTGTATAGGATAAAGGGGACTTGATGCTCTAATGCTATGGTTGGGTTTTACCTTAATGATCTTTAGTAGTTGTGGATGCTTGCTAGAGTTCCAATCATAAGTGCATATGATCCAAGAAGACAAAGTATGTTAGCTTATGCCTCTCCCACATAACACTTGATATCGGTCTAGTAAAGTAGTCAATTGCTTAGGGACAATTTCACTACTCCTACCACCACTTTTCTACACTCACTATATTTACTTTATTCCTTCTTTGTCTAAACATCCCCTAGCTTTTACTTACGTCCACTTTATTATCTTGCAAACCTATCCAACAACACCTACAAAGTCCTTCTAGTGTCATACTTGTTCTAGGTAAAGCGAACATCAAGTGTGCGTAGAGTTGTATCGGTGGTCGATAGAACTTGAGGGAATATTTGTTCTACCTTTAGCTCCTCGTTGGGTTCGACACTCTTACTTATTGAAAGAGGCTACAATTGATCCCCTACAATTGTGGGTTATCAGCCTCCTCTCCGTCAAGGTCTTTGGAGACTTCCGGACTCGCCTGAAGTCCTGCTTGGAGAGCTCCTCTGATGACGAAGGCTCTTCCTTAAGCAAGAGTGACGAGGAGGACAGCGGTAGCGACTATGAGGGTAGCAGGCGAGAGGATGACAGGTACGACTAAGCGTCGGACCCGTTGTCCCAAGGCGGTGCCGGCTGTAGCAGCATCTGTACCGGGCCCCTTCTCCCGGTGGGACCGGCTCCTTTTCTTCTCGGGGTCGCCTCCTTGGGCGGCTAGCATGGGAAGGCCGGAGAAGGCAAAGAAGGTGGGTGGCGGGCCGTCAAGCCAGAGTACGATGGCACCGACGCCTTCGTAGTGTATTGACGGACCACTGTCTCATCTTCCAGCTCTTCTCCCGGCACCATCATCACCAGCCCTCCCTTAGGCGGCCGCCGAAATGTTCTCTTGGCGCCTTCTGCTGCTCGTACCTTGCCTAGGAGCTCCTTCTGCCCTCTTGCCTTCTTGTTCCATTTCCTGAGGAGAGGGACAAGAAAGGGGATTACAAGTTTTAAATCTAACAAAGGCCCGTAGGCTTACACTAAAAAGAGATAAGGTGCCCGTAATCCCTTGCTCATGTTTACATTTTGTACGAACTGTACTAGTATGGGGCGTATTAATGAAAAAGGGTGCTTGTCGGGTCCTTTGTGTGTGAGCGAAGCCCATACCAAGGATGAATCCTTGTTATTTTCAACATAAACATCGTCACCCGGCAATGGGCCTTGCCGCTCCCTCACTTCATTCGACCACACTCACGCTCTCGGCAGAGGCAGGGGTGAAGTAGGGTTAGGCCCTACGCTTGCTTCCTTGCCGCCGCGGCGAAAACAAAATTCCGAACCAAGAAAAAGTTCTTGGGTAGCAGGAAAAAGGGAGCACGACAGCCTTGGAATAAAACGTGGTTTCATACGTCCCAATTCTGTACGCAAATGCATAACAGGGGATAAGAGACTTATCTGAATCCGCAGCCCCCGGCAACCTTCGCTTGCCGTGGGTGGACCCTTGTGTCTTCAGCCCCCGGCAACCTTGGCTTGCCGGGGCCGGAGCGTCGGCTTGTTCTCTTTCTTCCACATAGCTTGGTGGAAACATTCATGTACCCTGCGAGCCAAAGAGGATGGAAAGGAACAGAGAGACGAAGACTCAACCTCTATTCTAGAGGTTAGTCGCCGTTAAGCACTATCAACCATAACTGAGGAAGAGACTCAATCTAGCATGCATGCTATGACTTAGAGCGCCAGTGCTTCATTTATTTATGCTCTGGGTCTGCGCCTGGCTTTGTACAGGGGGTTACATGCCTTGCCAACAAGGCTTGTACAAAAGGTGGCCTGCCGGGGGGCCCGACAACCGCGCCTTATAGGTAAAAATTGCGAAGATGCTCGATGTTCCAGGAGTTACTCACTAGAATGGCATCTTTGGTCTCCAGGCGGACAGCGCCGGGCCTGGTGACTCATATTACCCGATAAGGGCCTTCCCACTTTGGCGTCAACTTGTTGGAATTGTTGGCCGATTGAACACGCCGAAGAAGAAGGTCGCCTTCCTCAAAGCTTCGGGTATGAACCTTGCGGCTATGGTAGCGGCGCAAGGCTTGCTGGTAGCATGCCGCTCTGACAGCCGCCCGAAGACGATTTTCCTCGAGGAGCATCGCGTCATCTTGCCACAACCGCTCTTGCTCAAGCTCATCATAAGAGAGCACTCGAGGTGACCCGTATATGAGTTCCGTGGGGAGAACTGCTTATGCCCTGTTTACCAGGGCAAAGGGTGTCTGGCCGGTGGCTCGATTTGGTGTTGTTCTGATCGACCAAAGAACCACGGGCAACTCATCAATCCAGTGCCTTCCGCTCTTGCGCAGCCTGTCAAAAGTCTTTGTCCTTAGGCCTCGCAGTACTTCAACATTTTCCCTCTCTGCTTGGCCTTTGCTCCGTGGGTGTGCCACGGAAGCGAAATAGACCTTGTTGCCGAGGTCTTCAATGTACATGAAGGTGTGTCTTGTGAACTATGTGTCGTTGTCGGTGATGACTTTGTTTGGCACACCAAAGTGGCAAACTAGCCCCTTGAATAATTTGACGGTTGACTGCGCTGTCACCTTTCTCACTGCTTCCACCTTCAGCCACTTTGTAAACTTGTCGATTGCAATGTACAAGTACTCAAAGCCCCCGATAGCACGGAGGGAAAGGGCCCAGGATGTTGCGCCCCCAGACCGAGAATGGCCAGGAGAGAGGGATTGTTTGAAGGGCTTGAGCTAGCTGATGAAGCTTCTTTGAATGGAACTGGCACGCTTCACACTTGGTTACCAGTGCCGTCGCATCCTGGAGGGCAGTGGGCCAGAAGAAACCTTGCCGGAAAGCCTTGCCGGCAAGGGCCCTCGACCCTATGTTGGAGCCACATATGCCTCCATGTATCTTCGCCAACAGCTCCAGTCCTTCCTCCCGGAGAATGCACTTCAATTTCACTCTATTTGGTATCTTTCTGTATAGAACATTGTCAACGAACTGGTACAGGGCAGACCGACAGGCTACTTTCTCCGCTTCTCCCTACTCCTCAGGAAGCTCCCATGTTTGGAGGAATCAGACGGTATGTTGTGCCCATGCTGGAGCCTGAGGCTCGATGGCAAGGACCAAAGGCATCTCCTCTGCTGTGGGAACGGTTGCCTCTATGACCAGGGTTTGGTGCTTCGCCGGAGTCGGTTGTCCCACGGCAGGCTTGGTGTCCACGGCAACATCTTCGCCAGCGGCTCCAGGGAGCTCGGTGGGGAAGTACTTGCCGGGGCCTGATTTCCTCGGTTTGTTTTGCTCTGTTGATGGTTCAACGATGGTTGAGTTAACCGAAGCACAAAAGTACCTGGTTCCACATGTAGCTTGAGGGCAGCGCGCTTCGACAGGTAGTTGGCGATGTCGTTCTCCACTCGGGGACATGCTCTTCCTGTATACCGTCAAATCTATCCTCCAGTTTCCTCACTTCATCCACGTAGGCTTCCATCAACGGGCTTTGATAATCCTTGTTGACCTGCCTGACGACAAGCTATGAATCACCCCTGACGATGAGCTTCTTAACCCCGAGGTCTGCCGTGATCCTGAGACCGGCAAGCAATACCTCGTATTCAGCAGTGTTGTTCGTCGACATCTCCCTGGGAAAGTGCATCTGGATCACGTACTTGAGGTGCTCTTCGGTGGGTGCGACGAGCAGCACACCAGCACCGGTGACTTGTAGCGAAAAAGCCCCATCAAAGTACATAATCCAGTTGTGACTTGTTTCCTTGCCGGGGAGAGTGGTCTCCTGGATTTCTTTGTCGGGCGTCGAGGTCCATTCTGCAATGAAATCCGCCAAGACTCTTCTCTGAATCATCGAAGTGCTTTTGAACTTCAAGCCAAAACTCGACAGCTCCAAGGCCCATTCCACAATCCTCCCCGTTGCATCTAGGTTATGCAATATCCGTTGCAACGGGAGGCGGGTGACGACGGTGATCTCGTGCACTTGGAAGTAATGACGCAGCTTCCTCGAGGCCATAAGGAGGCCGAAGAGCAATTTCTGCACACCGGAGTACCTTGACCTAGCCCCCTGCAAGAGGGAGCTGACGAAGTAAACCGGGTGCTGCATCATCTTATTCTTCTGCACCACTTCACCTGGTTGCGTGGGCCTTGTCGCGCTGGTGTCGGACCTTGCTGGGGGCCCAGCCTTGTCGAGACCAGGCCCTGCCGGGGGGAGTTCTGGCTTGCCATCCATCAACTCTGTCGTTGCTGTTGCTGCTGCCCCTTCGTCGACCTCCCTCTGTGCCACTAGTGCTGCTCTAACCACTCGATTCATTGCCGCTAGATATAGTAGCAGCGGTTCTTGTGGTTTCGGCGCAACTAGTACCAGCGTAGAGGAGAGGTACTTCTTCAAGTCCTGTAGCTTTGCTTCGGCCTCTGGGGTCCACTCGATTGGGCCCGCCTTTTTCAAGATTTTGAAAAAGGGAAGGGCACGCTCAGCAGACTTGGAGATGAATCTGCTCATGGCGGCAACGTGGCCAGTGAGCCGACGCACATCCTTAATCCTCCTAGGTGCCTCAATCTGTTCAATGGCCTTGATCTTGTCTGGGTTCGCCTTGATCCCTCTCTATGACACAAAGAACCCGAGAAGCTTGCTGGACGGGACACCGAAAACACACTTCTCAGGGTTCAGCTTGAGGTTGATCTTGCGTAGGTTTGCAAATGTTTCTTCCAGATCTTGCACAAGCATTGCCTTGTCCTTGGTTTTGACCACTATGTCATCCATATAAGCTTCCATATTTCTATGTAGCTGAGGCTCAAGACCAATTTGGACTGCTCTTGCAAAGGTCGAGCCAGCACTCTTCAACCCGAAAGGCATCTGTAAAAAGCAGTATGTACCACATGGGGTGATGAACGTTGTCTTCTCTTCATCTTCTCTTGTCATGAAAATCTGATGGTATCCCGAGTAGGCGTTGAGGAATGATAACAAGTCACATTCGGCCGTGGAGTCAACAATCTGGTCGATGCGCGGCAATGGGAAAGGGTCTTTTGGACAAGCATTATTGATATCTGTGTTATCAATACACAACCCCCACTTCCTGTTTGCCTTGCGCACTACCACCGGATTGGACAACCGTGTCGGATGGAGTACCCCTCTTACCAAGCTTGCTGCCTCCATCTTTCTGATCTCTTCCGTGATGAACTCCTGCCTCTCTAGAGCTTGCTTCCTGACCTTCTGCTTGACGGGTCATGCATGAGGACAGACAACAAGATGGTGCTCAATCACTTCCCTGGGAACGCCGGAAATGTTGGATGCCTGCCACGCAAACACATCGACATTCGCCCGCAGGAAAGTGACGAGCTCGCGTTCCTATTTTCTATTGAGGGTGGAGCTTATAGTGAAAGCCCCTCCCATGCCGTCCTCCTTGACGGACACCTTCTTGGTCTCTGGTGGTGCAGCCCTGGATTTCTTGCTCTTGCCAGTGGAGCTCTTTGGCACGTCCTCGACAGGAGCACAACACTCCAGAGAGGTGCGCTTGCCGGAGTGGGTGCGAGAGGTCTCCCCGGTCTTCTTCCCTCCCAGGGCTTCAGCGGCAGGAGCAAGTGCCTTGGCGGCAGTTGCTGCAACTGCTTCCTGATAGAGTTGGTTAGCGTAGATCAACACATCCTTCTTGTCAGAGGGGACAGTGATGATGTTCATTGGCCCAGGCATCTTCAGCGTGTTGTAGGCGTAATGCGACGACGCCATGAACTTGGCCAGTGCCAGGCGGCCGAGGATCCCGTTGTAGGTCAAGGGGATCTCGGCCACATTGAAGACAATCCTCTCCGTCCTGTAGTTCAACTCGCCTCCAAACATCACGGGCAGTATGACCTTGCCCTTCGGCTGACTCCTTCTTGGGTTGACCCCTTGAAATGTGCCTGTCTCTTCGAGATCTCCATCAGGAATCTTCAGCCTTTTGACCACAACAGGCGAGATCAAGTTCAGACCGGCCCTGCCGTCAACCAGTATCTTTACCACCCTGAGGTTGCAAATTGTTGGTGAGACCAACAATGGCAAGCACCCGGCCGCAGTAGTGCGATCAGGGTGGTCCTCAGTGTCAAAGATGATAGGCGTGCTAGACCACTTCAGTGGCTTCCGTGCGTTGAGCGATGGCTCCACCGCTGTGATCTCATGCGCCCACCGCTTGAGCTGGCGGTGAGAGATGTGCAGCAAGGCGCCATCATCGACGCACATGGCCTTTGTACCTTTTTGGAACTCGTGGTCGCCGGACTGGTCGTCCTCGTCATGATCATCGTCTTCCTGCTTCTTGCCGCGGCTCCGGGCGGGCCTCTCTTGCTATTTATCCTTTCCGCGGCGGCCTCATTGGCCGCCATGCTTCTTGCCGGATCCTTCAGCACCGTCTTGTCCTTTCTCCTTGTCCCGCCTCTCGTACTCAGCTTTTTGCTTCTTAGCAAGTAGCTCAACTTGTCGGCAGTTTTGGAGGTCGTGGCCCTTGGTGCGGTGGATCTTGCAATACTGCTTGTCAGAGCTTCCTGGCTTGTCGGCAGCCGCCAAGGCCCGGCAAGAGGCACACCCGGCAACTTCCTTTTCGGGGTTGCTCGCCTTGGCCTTCTTGGCAGTGCCGGTGTCGTCGGACCCCTTGACGGCAAGCACAGTCTTGCCCTTGCGCTTTCTGTTACGGATCCAACCCTTATTCGTCGGGGCAGCAGTGTCGTCATCCGTGGAGTCTGTTTCCACACCGTCGTCCTCGCCGGGGTACTTCCTCCCCTCTTTAGCTCGAGCGCACCTATCGGCCAGAACGTAAAGTTCGTCCACATCCTTAACCTTATTCATCACCAGCTCTTCATGCATCTTGCGGTTACGCACATTTTAATGGAATGCGCTGATCACGGCGGCAGGGTGAACGTCTGGGATGTTGTACTGCACCCGGCTGAACCTCTGGATATACTTGCGCAGGTTTTCACCTTCCTTCTGGGGAATAATATGCAAATCGCTCGCCTGGCCATGAGCTTGATGGCCTCCAGTGAAGGCGCCAACAAACTCATGACACAGATCCGACCAAGAAGAAATGGAATCCACCGGCAGGTGCATCAACCATGACATAACATTGGGCTTGAGTGCCAGCGGGAAGTAATTGGCAAGCACCTTGTCGTCGCGGGCTCCAGTAGCTTGCATCGCAATGGTGTAGATGCTGAGGAACTCCGACAGGTGAGTCTTGCCATTGCACTTCTCGCCAACGTCGGGCTTGAACGTGCGGTGGGAGGGTCGCTGGAACTGCCGCAGCTGGCGTGTAAAGGCTGGGCAACCCACCTCGTAAGGTAGGCCACCGTAGCTTCTCGGTACTGGGTGGTCCATAGTGGGCCCTACCCGCCTATCTGACTGGTGACGCACATCACGCCGACGCTCGATGGTGGTTCGAGTGTCTTCAAGGGCTCGCTCCCGAAGAACTTGACGCTGATCGCGGTGGGTCCATGGATCGGACGATACTATGGAAATATCACCACAAGCGTCATCACGACGGATCGACACCAGCGGTAGCTGGTGTGGGGGAGGAGAGTGCACTGTGACTGCATCACCCCCGGCCCTTCCACCGCTGGCATGTGGTGGCTCGACGGAGCGGCGGCCCATGGGCCCTGCTGGTCACGGCTCATCTTTGTTGGTGATGCCGACAAGGCTCCGGATGGTGGCTCTCCACTCGTCGAGCTTCTCCACGGCAGGAGGAAAGTCAAGGAGTAGCTAAGCGCACACCAAAGATTCTGCTGGCATGGGTGGTGGCGAGAGCTAAGTGGACCGTGACGCACTTCAATTCCTAACCATGTTAGGAGGAGCTCTATCGCGGCTCGGCGGCGGTATGCCATTTTCGCCAGTACTACGGCGTGCATGCTGACCTCTTTCATCCTGTGAAGGATGGACTGGACTCTTCCCAGGTTGACGCCCTGGGTCACCACCGTGGCGACGCTGCTCATCACGCATGACCTGGGAAGAGCGCATCGTGGGCACCGGTGCAGGCGCCTTGGAGGTCGGTGAGCCACCGGTGGGTGGCATGGTGCTGACCCTGGAGGGCCCCGCGCCACCTGCGGGGGCCCCAACTCCGTCTCTGGAATTTGTGGCGTGCGGCCCATCATCTGGCGCACGAACGATGCTGCTCGCCAGGTCTGGACTGCCATGGCGATGTGGGTGTTCGCGGGTCGCGCCTTGGGTTCTTTCCGCGACTGCCCGCTATTGGCCCGCACCGGTACGGGCAGTCCGGCTCCAGATGAACCGATCGCTGATATGTCTCCAACTTATCTACAATTTTTTATTGTTCCATGCTATTATATTACCCCTTTTGGATGTTTATGGGCTTTATTTTACACATTTATATCATTTTTGGAACTAACCTACTAACGGGAGGCCCAGCCTGTATTGCTGTTTTTTTAGCCTATTTTAGTATTTCAAAGAAAAGGAATATCAAACGGAGTCCAAACGGAATGAAACCTTCGGGAGCGTGATTTTTGGAACGAACGTGATCCGGAGAACTTGGAGTGCAAGTCAAGAAGCAAACAAGGCGGCCAGGAGATAGGAGGGCGCGCCCACCCCTCCTGGGCATGCCCCTGTCTCCTGGGCACCACGAGCGGCCACCGACGTACTTCTTCCTCCTATATATACCTACGTACCCCGAAAACATCCAGGGATCCAACGAAAAACAATTTCCACTGCCGTGACCTTCTGTATCTGCGAGATCCCATCTTGGAGCCTTCGCCAGCGCTCCGCCGGAGGGGGAATCGACCATGGAGGGCTTCTACATCAACACCATAGCCCCTCCGATGAGTTGTGAGTAGTTTACCTCAGACCTTCGGGTCCATAGTTATTAGCTAGATGGCTTCTTCTCTCTTTTTGGATCTCAATACAATGTTCTCCCCCTCTCTTGTGGAGATCTATTTGATGTAACGCTTTTTGCAATGTGTTTGTCGAGATCCGATGATTGTGGGTTTATGATCAAGTTTATCTATGAGAAATATTTGAATCTCCTCTGAATTCTTTTAGGTATGATTGAGTTATCTTTGCAAGTCTCTTTGAATTATCAGTTTGGTTTGGCCTACTAGATTGATCTTTCTTGCCATAGGAGAAGTGCTTAGCTTTGGGTTCAATCTTGCGGTGTCCTTAACCAGTGACAGAAAGGGTTGCAAGGCACGTATTGTATTGTTGCCATCGAGGATAAAAAGATGGGGTTTATATCATATTGCTTGAGTTTATCCCTCTACATCATGTCATCTTTCTTAATGTGTTACTATGTTCTTATGAACTTAATACTCTAGATGCATGCTGGATAGCGGTTGATGTGTGGAGTAATAGTAGTAGATGCAGGCAGGAGTTGGTCTACTTGTTGCGGACGTGATGCCTATATACATGATCATGCCTAGATAATCTCATAATTATTCACTTTTCTATCAATTGCTCGACAGTAATTTGTTCACCCACCGTAATACCTATGCTATCTTGAGAGAAGCCACTAGTGAAACCTATGGCCCCCGGGTCTATCTTTTATCATCTAAGCTTTCGATCTACTTTTATTTGCATCTTTGCTTTTTGCATCTATATTACAAAATACCAAAAATATATTTATCTTATCATACTATCTCTATCAGATCTCACTTTCGCAAGTGGCCGTGAAGGGATTAAAAACCCCTTTATTGCGTTGGTTGCGAGTTCTTTGTTTGTTTGTGTAGGTGCGTGGGACTTTTGAGGAGCCTCCTACTGGATTGATACCTTGGTTCTCAAAAACTGAGGGAAATACTTACGCTACTATTGCTGCATCAACCTTTCCTCTTCAAGGAAAACCAACGCAAGCTCAAGTTGTAGCAAGAAGGATTTCTCGCGCCGTTGCCGGGGAGGTCTTCTCTCAAGTCAAGACATACCAAGTACCCATCACAAAATCATCTCCCTCGCATTTACATTATTTGCCAGTTGCCTCTCATTTTCCTCTCCCCCCCCGACTTCATCCTTGCTGTTTTATTTGCCTCTCTTTCCCAATCTCTCTCTCTTTTTCGCTTGCCTTTTTCTGTTTGCTTGTGTGTTGGATTACTTGTTGCCATGGCACAAGATAATACCAAATTGTGTGATTTCTCCAATACCAATAATAATTATTTCCTTTGTACTCTGATTGCTCCTCTTAATGATGTTGAGTCTTGTGAAATAAATACCGCTTTGCTGAATCTTGTTATGAAAGATCAGTTCACCGGCCTTCCTAGTGAAGATGCCGCTACTCATCTAAACAACTTTGTTGATTTGTGTGATATGCAAAAGAAGAAAGATACAGATAATGATATTGTTAAATTGAAGTTATTTCCGTTTTCACTTAGAGATCGTGCTAAAGTTTGGTTTTCGTCTTTGCCTAAAAATAGTATTGATTCTTGGAACAAGTGCAAAGATGCTTTTATCTCTAAGCATTTTCCTCCCGCTAAGATTATCACTCTTAGGAACGATATTATGAATTTTAAACAACTTGATCATGAGCATGTTGCCCAATCTTGGGAAAGAATGAAATTGATGATTCGCCATTGCCCTACTCATGGTTTGAATTTATGGATGATCATACAAAATTTGTATGCCGGTTTGAACTTTGCTTCTAGAAATCTTTTAGATTCGGCCGCTTGAGGCACGTTTATGGAAATCACGTTAGGAGATGCTACAAAACTTCTTGATAATATTATGGCTAATTATTCTCAATGGCACACCGAAAGATCTACTAGTAAAAAAGTGCATGCTATAGAAGAAATCAATGTTTTGAGTGGAAAGATGGATGAACTTATGAAGTTGTTTGCTACTAAAAATACTCCTATTGATCCCAATGATATCACTTTGTCTACTTTGATTGAGAATAATAATGAATCTATGGATGTGAATTTTGTTGGTAGGAATAGTTTTGGAAACAATGCTTATAGAGGAAACTTTAATTCTAGACCGTTCCCTAGTAATTCCTCTAATAATTATGGAAATTCCTACAACAATTCTTATGGTAATTTTAATAAGATGCCCTCTCATTTTGAGAATAGTGTGAAAGAATTTATGATTTCTCAAAAGAATTTTAATGCTTTTCTTGAAGAAAAATTGCTCAAAGTTGATGATTTGGCTAGGAACGTTGATAGACTTTCGCTTGATGTTGATTCTCTTAAACTTAGATCTACTCCTCCTAAGCATGATATTAATGAGTCTCTCAAAGCCATGAGAATTTCCATTGATGAGTGTAAGGAAAGAACCGCTAGATTGCGTTCTAAGAAAGATTGCTTTGTAAAGGCGTGTTCTTCTAGTTTCCATGAAAATAATGATGAAGATCTTAAAGTTATTGACGTGTCTCCTATTAGATCTTGGTTTTGCAATATGAATCTTGATAATAATGGGACTGGAGATGAGTCAACTTTAGTTAGAAGGAATCCCAAGAATTCGGAGTTTTTAGATCTTGATGCTAAATTTGGTAAAAGTGGGATTGGAGAGGTCATGACTTTAAATAGCATTGAACCCACTATCTCGGATTTCAAGGAATTTGATTATGATAATTGTTCTTTAGAAGGTTGTATTTCCTTGTTGCAATCGGTTGTTAATTCTCCTCATGCTTTGTAACGCCCCAAGACTGACGCTTCAGATGCCTTCCTTGTATTCGTTGTCGCCGTGTGATTTATTTGTTTGTTGCATTTCATTATCGCATCATCCACATTGCATCGGCACCTATTGCCGTCATATTTTCAAAACTTGCATCTGCTCGTAGTTGCTGCGTCCCCCTTGTCTGTGTCCGAAAGCTGTCCCTAATCCGATCGGGCAGTCGTAACCGTTGGGTCCGGATCAACGTCGAACATCCGTAAAGCATCTTCGGTTTCTTATTTGGATTTCCCTATCCCATTGATCTGGAGCCATCCGATGTACATCGAACGCCCTAAAAAAACCTCTGTTTGCTGCCCTACCTATTTAAACAACAACCTCATGCCTAATTTGACCCAACCCTAAAATTCAGGGGATTTGTCCCTGCCGCCACCGCTGCCGCACTCACCTCTCTTTCTCGGGATCTTCCCCGATCCATCCGCAGCGCCACCATCCTCCCTCGTTTTCAGCATCAGACCAATCCATCGATCCACCTCCCTCCATCGATCACCGAGCGCCCCTGCAGCCTCCCGCGTCTGATCCAGGGGGAGCAGCACCCTCCCGAGCTCCTCCATGCCATGCTCCTTCCCCGAGCCTTGCACCTCTCCTCAAGCTCCCTGGGTCGTCCCCGGCGAGCAGTTCTGCTAGCAGCCACCAGCAGGACAGCCATGCTCGCGCCTCTCCTTCCCTTCCCTTTCTTCTCCTGTTGTCTTTCCCTCTCATGCTCTGTCTCTCTCCTAGGTACGTCCATGCAGGAGCCGCAAGGAGGAAGCCGCCATCGCCAAGTTCTTGCAATGTGTGCCTGGATCCGCCATCCCTGGCTCCTCCGCGCTCGATTCCCGTCGCTCGCCAAGTCCCTCGCCCCGCCTCTGCTTCCCTGCTCCAAATCGAACGCCAAGCTGCCGCCCTGGAGCTTCTCCGCCGCCGGCGCCCTTCTCCAGTGCCCCAAGCCCCGGCCTCGTCCCTGCCTTCAAGTCGCCGCTTCGTCAGCGTTGACCTCTCCCCTCGCCAAGCCGTCGAGCCGCCCGAGCACCTCCTCTAGTTCGTCGCCTCGGTCGCCGCCTTGCCAAGCTCCGCTCGCTTCCGGCCATCGCCGGGAGACGCCAGCACCAAGTCCCGCTCCCTGCGTCCTCTGCATCGCAGCCACAGCGAGGTCTCTGCTTCTTCTGCGTTGACCGCGCCTTCCCCACCTGCCCGTTCGATCCAGCAGCAGTGGCCTCTTCGCCTTGGGCCGCTTCTGCTGTACCGCGCCAGATCCGCCAGCGCAAGCCGGCCTCCTCCAACGAATGGGCCAGAGCCCATGGGTGAGCTGCCCCCAGTGCCCGCCCTGTTCCACATTCAGCCCATAGTTGTTTTTTTTTCTATGCGCTGCGAATTTTGCCATTTTTCCTGTGAATTACGGATTTACATAAAAGTCCTTGCACATCATGCATACAATAACTAATTAACCGTGCATCAGATTAAAATGATTTAAACATGTAAAATGCTTAGAATTTTGTGTAGATTAATAATATGCCATTTTCGTCCATGTTTGGAATGTTTAAAATGTTGTTTGTTTAACTTTGCTTAAATGCCATGTTAAAATGATTTATTTCATAACTAAATAACCGTAGCTCCAATTTTAATAAACTTTATATGTAAATGGGGTGGGAAAATCCATAGATTAACATGGTGCACTTTATTTCCCTATTTAACAACAATAAAATATGGTTTAGGTAGAACAGTACCAAATTCATATTATGCACATGGGGATTTTCCGGAATTGTTGTTTGTTGTTCCGGCCTCATTTAAACTTGCCTAGATAGGTAGTTTTATTATGCCTCACCTCTTGCCATGTTTAACAACATTTAATATTGTTGAGTAGCTTATAACGAGATCAAACTAAATAATTGCATGTGGTGTTTTGTCAATATGCAACTCATTGCATATTGAGTTCCATTTAACTTGTAGTATTGTTTGTTGCACTTTGCCATGCCATGCCATGCCTCTTTAAACCGGTCATGCATCATACTTGTTTGTGCATCATGCCATGTTTATGCTTGTGCATTTACCATGTTGTTTGTTTATTTCCAGTGTGGCTTCTTAGTTCCAGTGATGTTGCGATTGTGAGGATTCGTTCGACTACTCCCATTCGTCTTCTTCATGGACTCGTTCTTCTTCATAGCGGGATTTCAGGCAAGATGACCGTCACTTTGGATCTTAGTACTATCATTGCTATGCTAGTTGCTTCGTTCTATCGCTATGTTGTGCTACCTATCACTTGTTCTTCAAGCCTCCCAATATGCCATGTCAGCCCTAACCTTTTTCACCCTTCCTAGCAAACCGTTGCTTGGCTATGTTACCGCTTTTGCTCAGCCCCTCTTATAGCGTTGTTAGTTGTAGGTGAAGTTGAAGATTGCTCCATGATGGACAGGATTATTTTGGGATATCACAATATCTCTTATTTAATTAATGCACCTATATACTTGTAAAGGGTGGAAGGCTCAGCCTTATGCCTGGTGTTTTGTTCCGCTCTTGCCGCCCTAGTTTCTGTCATACCGGTGTTATGTTCCTTGATTTTGTGATCCTTACGCGGTTGGGTGATTTATGGGACACCCTTGACAGTTCACTTTGAATAAAACTCCTCCAGCAAGGCCCAACCTTGGTTTTACCATTTGCCTACCAAAGCCTTTTTCCCTTGGGTATCCGGAGCCCGAGGGTCATCTTTATTACCCCGCCCGGACAATGCTTCTCCGAGTGTTGGTCCAAACTAGAGCACCGTGTGGGACCGTCCCTTGGCAACTTGGGTTATGTTGGTACTCGTACGTTTAGCTATCCGGTGTGCCCTGAGAACGAGATATGTGCAGCTCCTATCGGGGTTTGTCGGCACATTCGGGCGGTCTTGCTGGTCTTGTTTTACCATTGTTGAAATGTCTTGTAAACCGGGATTCCGAGACTGATCGGGTCTTCCTGGGAGAAGGAATATCCTTCGTTGATCGTGAGAGCTTGTGATGGGCTAAGTTGGGACACCCCTGCAGGGTATAAACTTTCGAGAGCCGTGCCCGCGATTATGTGGCAGATGGGAATTTGTTAATATCCGGTTGTAGATAACTTGACACTTGACCTCATTAAAACGCATCAACCGTGTGTGTAGCCGTGATGGTCTCTTTTCGGCGGAGTCCGGGAAATGAACACAGTTTTGGGTTATGTTTGACGTAAGTAGGACTTAAGGATCACTTCTTGATCATTGCTAGCTTCACGGCCGTTCCGTTGCTTCTCTTGTCGCTCTTATTTGCATATGTTAGCCACCATATCATGCTTAGTCATTGCTGCAACCTCACCACTTTACCCCTTCCTTTCCTATTAAGCTTTGCTAGTCTTGATACCCATGGTAATGGGATTGCTGAGTTCTCATGGCTCACAGATTACTACAACAACATTTGCAGGTACAGGTTATGCGATGATCATGACGCGAGAGCGATGTTTGCTTGTTTTGGAGTTCTTCTTCTGCTTCTTCGATCAGGGGATAGGTTCCAGGTCGGCAGCCTGGGCTAGCAGGGTGGATGTCGTTTGAATTTCTGTTTGTGTTTCATCCGTAGTCGGATGGTGCTCTTATGTATGATGATGTTGTATTCGTGTGGCAAATTATGCCTCTTGTATGTACCCCCATCTATTATGTAATGTTGATGTAATGATATCCACCTTGCAAAAGCGTATCAATATGCGGTTCTATCCTTGGTGGGACCTTCGAGTCTCTTTAGGATAGTATCGCATATTGGGCGTGACAAGTTGGTATCAGATCCTCGACCGACCATAGGAGCCCCCTTGATTGTTGGCCATTGTTGAGTCTAGAAGAAAACTATTTTGAGTCTTAGGATTATATATATCGGAGAGTTGGATTCTTTTTACTCCTCAGCCCCCTTCGTCGCTCTGGTGAGGACTCTCGACGTAGATGTTTTGTCTTTCCTCTCCTCAATTTTTCACAAATTTTTTTTAGGATCACGCGGGTATCTTGGGATCGTTCCGATATTCTTGTGACAAGAACATTGTTCTTGGTGCCTCCTGACATTTAGGGGTTGTGGCAGTGTCCCGGGGAGTTGAGCTCCGAGGTGTTCTCGTCACAATTTTATCGTTGCAATTCTGGAATACCTGAGTTTTGCCGACATAGAAAATCTCTTTTATGCAGTTGTTGGTGAGATAACCTCGACGCCGCCCAGTACTCGGGAGTTCGGGAGTATTGCCATAGCATGTATAACGGATGCTTTTCGAACGTTGAGGTACACGATTTCCGGAGTTTTCTTGGTTATGTGTTGACGGATGGATACAGCTGGATGTAGGGATTGTTAGTTTGGGTGAGATATATATATATTGCTTCCCCTGTATCCCCAACACCAGATTGGATAACCAGAAAGTTTCGGGAGTTTTATAGGTGGGAATTCAAGTATCTCCTAGAATATCTTTCCGACAGATGCATGATATGAGATTGGGGTTCGACGTCTAGTGGTCCGCCTATCCACAGTCGTTTTTACAGTGGTCTCGTTGTGTCTTAAAGAGCCCTTGGCTATGATGGTTTGGGGACACTTCGTATGTCATGTGCACTGCCTTATACATGATGGTGCTGTATGATCGAGCCCGTGTGGGCCCCACCACAAAAACATCAGACGAAATCTCTATCATATGTTCGTTCTGGCTTATTCTGCAAGCCAAATCCTTTGTTTTGTTTTGAGTTGTGGTATTTGAGTTGCTTCAATGTCAAATGTTGAATCCATACCTTTCCTAAATGGTGTTCTCATATTTCTATGGTAGTACTAATCCTTTTGATCATCGAGATTGTCATGTCAATTCTTTCCAACCGGTGTGCTTCTCTTCAAGTGGATCTGATCGTTTTCAACATCTGCAAGATCAATTCTAAGTTTTCTCAACGGTGTTTGTTTCATCCGTCCCAAGTTGTCTTTGTTTTCCCGCCCTCCCACCCTTTTTCTTCAAGGACTCAGATTTCTTAATCATGTATCCTTTTATTTGTGGGAACTCTCTTCATTCTTTTCTTTCAATGTTCTTATCCAGTGATTTCCCATGAAGATGCTCAACAGTTTCAAGTTCATCATCCTTCATTGTTGTTTCTTCTCCCGTGGATCCAATTCAAGCTATCGATATTCATCATATTCCTTTCCTCGTTTCTAATACTTTCTCATGGCGATGCACCTCTTAATCATTCACTTCTTCCTATTCATTTGTTCTGGAGTGTTGAAGATATCTCAGAAGATTCGTGTTTCCATTCTCAACCTGTTCAAGTTATTTCGAGGTTGTTATCTCATTCAAGCCATTTAATTTAACCGGTGCAACCTTTCTTTAAAATTGTTCCACGATGTTCTCTTTTGAGTGGGCCCTAACCCACAGGTCTTTTCCCAGGATCTTACCTGACTCTTCTAATTATTCTGGAGTTATTCTTAAATTCTTTTCAAGCGTGACGTAAGAATGGATCCCATCAGTCACATGCCTTCTCCAAGATCGCTTTCAAATTCTTTTCATTGTTGGCTCAACCTTTTCGGTTTTCATTCTTCCGGAGTATCTCAACAATTCACGGTGGTGTTTCTCATCGTCATTCTTGGATTTTGAAGACCGAAGAAGAGTTCCTCTTAAATCCTTACCCGTTCTTACAAACATGCATAGTTCAAGTTTGATGCCATCCTCTCATAATTGTTTTCGATTCTGGGGATTCTTTTCACCCATCCGGAGCATTTCATGAGTTGTTTCCATTTCTTTCCTCCGAAGGCCATCATGTCATAATTCTTCATTCTCAGCGTGTAGCTATCGTTCTCCAAATCTTACCGGTGAATCGTTCAAATATCCTCTAATCAGTTCATTTTCTCTTCGTTCTCATGTATCTAAATCCCTTGAAGTATCTTCATTCATTTTCAAATTCTTTCCGGTGAATTGTGCCCTTGCTACTCTCTTTTCCAATTTTTATGGTGGTTTGTTCAAGATTTCACTTCCTTCATTATCATATCAATTCATTCGTTGTTTCCAAATCCCACCGGTGGTTCCATCAATACCTTCTCAAGTTTGCGCTATCTCTATCCTTAATCCCTCAAGAAGAATAAGTAGTATGCAAAATCCATTGCTTGTCATCAATTCAATTTGACGAAGGATAAGCATACAATAAATCTTATTCTTATTTGCTAAAATTGATTAATCCCTTCCTTCGGAGTTTGTACTTGATGAATAAATTCTCGTTTCTAGTGTTTCATCTTTTCTTTTTCTGGAGTTCCAAGTTTTCTCGGTTATATCGTCGCGAAGCGCCATCGAAATCATTGCAAGGCTTCACCTTGTGTTTACAACCTCTCTTCCTTTCTATCATCCTTTTATTACCGAAGTTCTCCATGGAGGCTCTATGTGATGGTTCATCATGGATTCCTTTCATTCTTCAATTGTTCATCAAGATTTCTCTCGGAGTTAAGATCCGCCAAGCTATACTATAAAATAAACATGATGTTCAACACATGTTTTGTTTTGAGGAGTTCAAGTAATCTTCATCTTGATTTTCAAAGTGCAATTCTTCCTACCTTATCTTTTGAGGTGGTGTTATGTCATCCTTGACAATTTCTCTTCATGTTTCATGATTCCCAAGTTGTCAAGAATGAATTTTAAAACCATCATTTTTTCTTCGACCATGAGTTGTTTCAACCCATTATAATTTCTTCCTTGGAGTATTTTGATATAGGTTTCACCTAAAATCCTTCCATTGGGAATGTTGCTATTTGTGGTGCTTATCAATGATCCAAGTTATCTCTTTATCATCTTGGTGGAAGAAGTGTTCATCTCTTCGTCGATCTAAAGCAAGCAATTGTTTCCTTTAGTGGTCGGTTGTCACCTCATAATGTTGAGATGTTTCCATAAGCCCACGACAAGCTTATTCATTTCATTGTGGGTTTTCCAACAACCCCATTGTAACCTTCTTGGAAGGGTGCTTTCCAAGCTCATTTGTGGCAGAGGTTGGCATTTTCTTCTCCATTTTGTTATTCAAATGATTTATCTTTTAATATTTCTTCCAGAGGCATTGTGATGTTGCTCTCTTCACCCATCACCTCGTTTTGTCAAGATCACGTTATTTTCTTGCTCATACATTTAACCGGTGTGTTGTGTTCTCATTCAAGTTCTTTCATCTCATCAAGTTTTGCCCCCCTTCTCAACCGGAGTGTTGTCTGGAAAATTTCTTAACCCTTGTGCCATTCTTTTAATAGTTCCGGAGGAAGGGTGTTGTTGATTTCATCAAGTATCCTCTCATCTTGTGAAGTTCATGTTCAATTCCTTCCATTTACAGTCGGAGTGCTGTCAAAATTATATCATTCTTATTCATTCTTATCTCATTTCAACCAGAGTGGTTTCAATTTCTTCTTGTCTGTTGTGCTCATCATTCATAGCTTTGCAACCTCCAACGGTAACATGGTGTTCCTTGTTTCTCTTTTCTACTAGAATGCTCTCAGTTTCGTTCAACTCTATTGTGTTATTCTTTCAAGTTTTCAACCTCTCGAGGTTCACTGGTTTCACTCGTTTGTCGAAGAAGCAACTTAGTTTACCTCTTATCTTCCTCTTCCTTTTCTCTCCAGTGTCATCCTAGATCTCGGGACGAGATCGCTTGTAAGTGGAGGAGTGTTGTAACGCCCCAAGACTGACGCTTCAGACGCCATCCTTGTATTTCATTGTCGCCTTGTTATTTATTTGTTTGTTGCATTTCATCATCGCATCATCAGCATTGCATCGGCACCCGTTGCCATCATATTTTCAAAACTTGCATCCGCTCGTAGTTTCCGCGTCCCCCTTGCCTGTGTTCGAAAGCTGTCCCTAACCCGACCGGGCAGTCGTAACCATTGGGTCCGGATCAACGTCGAACATCTGTAAAGCATCTTCGGTTTCTTATTTGGATTTCCCTATCCCATTGATCTGGAGCCATCCGATGTACATCGAACGCCCTAAAAAAACCTCTGTTTGCTGTGCTGCCTATTTAAACAACAACCTCATGCCTAATTTGACCCAACCCTAAAATTCAGGGGATTTGTCCCTGCCGCCGCCGCCGCTGCACTCACCTCTCTTTCTCGGGATCTTCCCCGATCCATCCACAGCGCCTCCATCGTCCCTCGTTTTCAGCATCAGACCAATCCATCGATCCACCTCCCTCCATCGATCTCCGAGCGCCCCTGCAGCCTCCCGTGTCTGATCCAGGGGGAGAAGCACCCTCACAAGCTCCTCCATGCCATGCACCTTCCCCCGAGCCCTGCACCTCTCCTCAAGCTCCCTGCGTCGTCCCCGGCGGCTAGCAGCCACCAGCAGGATAGCCAAGCTCGCGCCTCTCCTTCCCTTCCCTTTCTTCTCCTATTGTCTTTCCCTCTCATGCTCTGTCTCTCTCCCAGGTACGTCCGTGCAGGAGCCGCAAGGAGGAAGCCGCCATCGCCAAGTTCCTGCCGCCCGCGCCTGGATCCGCCATCCCCGGCTCCTCCGCGCTCGATTCCCGTCGCTGCGCCAAGTCCCTCGCCCCGCCTCTGCTTCCCTGCTCCAAATTGAACGCCAAGCCGCCGCCCTGGAGCTTCTCCGCCGCCGGCGCCCTTCTCCAGTGCCCCAAGCCCCGGCCTCGTCCCTGCCTTCAAGTCGCCGCTTCGCCAGCGTTGACCTCTCCCCTCGCCAAGCCGCCGAGCTGCCCGAGCACCTCCTCCAGTTTGTCGCCTCGGTCGCCGCCTTGCCAAGCTCCGCTCGCTGCAGGCCATCGCTGGGAGACGCCAGCGCCAAGTCCCGCTCCCTGCGTCCTTTGCATCACAGCCTGGGCGAGGTCTCTGCTCCTTCTGCGTTGACCGCGCCTTCCCCACCTGCCCGTTCGATCCAGCTACAGTGGCCTCTTCGCCTTGGGCCGCTTCTGCTGTACCGCGCCAAGGCCCAGCCGCGCCAGATCTGCTAGCCCAAGTCGGCCTCCTCCACCGACTGGGCCAGAGCCCATGGGTGAGCTGCCCCCAGCGCCTGCCCTCTTCCAGATTCAGCCCATAGTTGTTTTTTTCTGTGCGCTGCGAATTTTGCCATTTTTCCTGTGAATTACAGATTTACAGAAAAGTCCTTGCACATCATGCATACAATAACTAATTAACCGTGCATCGGGTTAAAATGATTTAAACATGTAAAATGCTTAGAATTTTGTGTAGATTAATAATATGCCATTTTCATCCATGTTTGGAATGTTTAAAATGCTGTTTGTTTAACTTTTCTTAAATGCCATGTTAAAATGATTTATTTCATAACTAAATAACTGTAGCTCCAATTTTAATAAACTTTATATATAAATGGGGTGAAAAAATCCAGAGATTAACATGGTGCACTTTATTTCCCTGTTTAACAACAATACAATATGGTTAAGGCAGAACATTACCAAATTTGTATTATGCACATGGGGATTTTCCGGAATTGTTGTTTGTTGTTCCGGCCTCATTTAAACTTGCCTAGATAGGTAGTTTTATTATGCCTCACCTCTTGCCATGTTTAACAACATTTAATATTGTTGAGTAGCTTATAACAAGATCAAACTAAATAATTGCATGTGGTGTTTTGTCAATATGCAACTCATTGCATATTGAGTTCCGCTTAACTTGTAGTATTGTTTGTTGCACTTTGCCATGCCATGCCATGCCTCTTTAAACCGGTCATGCATCATACTTGTTTGTGCATCATGCCATGTTTATGCTTGTGCATTTACCATGTTGTTTGTTTCTTTCCGGTGTGGCTTCTTAGTTCCAGTAATGTTGCGATTGTGAGGATTCGTTCGACTACTCCCATTTGTCTTCTTCATGGAGTCTTTCTTCTTCCTAGTGGGATTTCAGGCAAGATGACTGTCACTTTGGATCTCACTACTATCAGTGCTATGCTAGTTGCTTCGTTCTATCGCTATGCTGCGCGCTACCTTTCACTTGTTCTTCAAGCCTCCCAATATGCCATGTCAGCCCCTAACCTTTTTCACCCTTCCTAGCAAACCGTTGCTTGGCTATGTTACCGCTTTTTCTCAGCCCCTCTTATAGCGTTGTTAGTTGCAGGTGAAGTTGAAGATTGCTCCATGATGGACAGGATTATTTTGGGATATCACAATATCTCTTATTTAATTAATGCACCTATATACTTGTAAAGGGTGGAAGGCTCGGCCTTATGCCTGGTGTTTTGTTCCGCTCTTGTCACCCTAGTTTCCATCATACCGGTGTTATGTTCCTTGATTTTGCGTTCGTTACGCGATTGGGTGATTTATGGGACCCCCTTGACAGTACGCTTTGAATAAAACTCCTCCAGCATGGCCGAACCTTGGTTTTAACATTTGCCTACCTAAGCCTTTTTCCCTTGGGTTTTCGGAGCCCGAGGGTCATCTTTATTTACCCCCCCCCCCCGGGACAGTGCTCCTTCGAGTGTTGGTCCAAACTAGAGCACCGTGCGGGACCGTCCCTTGGCAACTTGGGTTATGTTGGTACTCGTACGCTAAGCTATCCGGTGTGCCCTGAGAACGAGATATGTGCATCAACTATCGGGATTTGTCGGCACATCCGGGCGGTCTTGCTGGTCTTGTTTTACCATTGTCAAAATGTCTTGTAAACCGGAATTCCGAGACTGATCGGGTCTTCCTGGGATAAGGAATATCCTTCATTGACCGTGAGAGCTTGTGATGGGCTAAGTTGGACACCCCTGCAGGGTATAAACTTTCGAGAGCCGTGCCCGCATTTATGTGGCACATGGGAATTTGTTAATATCCGGTTGTAGATAACTTGACACTTGACCTCATTAAAACGCATCAACCGTGTGTGTAGCCGTGATGGTCTCTTTTCGGCGGAGTCCGGGAAGTGAACACGGTTTTGGGTTATGTTTGACGTAAGTAGGACTTCAGGATCACTTCTTGATCATTGCTAGCTTCACGACTGTTCCGTTGCTTCTCTTCTCGCTCTTATTTGCGTATGTTAGCCACCATATCATGCTTAGTTACTGCTGCAACCTCACCACTTTACCCCTTCCTTTCCCATTAAGCTTTGCTAGTCTTGATACCCATGGTAATGGGATTGCTGAGTCCTCGTGGCTCACGGATTACTACAAAAACAATTGCAGGTACAGGTCATGCGATGATCATGACGTGAGAGCGATGTTTTCTTGTTTTGGAGTTCTTCTTCTGCTGCTTCGATCAGGGGATAGGTTCCAGGTCGGCAGCCTGGGCTAGCAGGGTGGATGTCGTTTGAGTTTCTGTTTGTGTTTTACCCATAGTCGGATGGTGCTCTTATGTATGATGATGTTGTATTCGTGTGGCATTGTATGCCTCTTGTATGTATCCCCATCTATTATGTAATGTTGATGTAATGATATCCACCTTGCAAAAGCGTATCAATATGCGGTTCTATCCTTGGTGGGACCTTCGAGTCCCTTTAGGATAGTATCGCATATTGGGCGTGACATGCTTATAGTCAAAATAAAGCTTTTACCAAACATATCGTTGATTCCTTGATGCAATCTTATGATGAAAAACTTAATTTGGAAGTTTCTATACCTAGAAAACTTAATGATGAGTGGGAACCTACTATAAAGATTAGAATTAAAGATCATGAGTGTTTTGCTTTGTGTGATTTGGGTGCTATTGTTTCCACGATTCCAAAAACTTTATGTGATATTCTAGGTTTCCATGATCTTGATGATTGCTCTTTAAATTTGCACCTTGCGGATTCCACCATTAAAAAGCCAATGGGAAGGATCAATGATGTTCTCATTGTTGCAAATAGAAATTTGGTGCCCATAGATTTTATCGTTCTTGATATAGATTGCAATTTTTCTTGCCCTATTATTCTTGGTAGACCTTTCCTTAGAACGATTGGCGCGATTCTTGATATGAAGGAAGGGAATATTAGATTCCAATTCCCATTAAAGAAAGTAAAATTACCTTATGAATCTATCATGCGGGCCACTTATGAATTGAGTGCCAAAGATGGCACTACTTAGATCTATCTTCACTTTTATGCCCAGCCAGGGGCGTTAAACGATAGCGCTAGTTGGGAGGCAACCCAATTTTATTTGTGTTTATTTGTTTTTTTCTGTTTAGTAATAAATTTTGCATCTACCTTCTGTTTAGATGTGTTTTTATGTTTTAATTAGTGTTCGTGCCAAGTAGAACCTATAGGATAACCTATGGTGATAGTTAATTTGATTCTGCTGAAAAACAGACACTTTGCGCGCACGAAAATAATTTGATGGACTATGGAATAAGGAGTGGCAAAAGCCTAAGCTTGGGGATGCCCATGGCACTCCAAGATATTCAAGAATAGCCAAAAGCCTAAGCTTGGGGATGCCCCGGGAAGGCATCCCCTCTTTGGTCTTGGGGATGTTCATTGGTAACTTTACTTGGAGCTATATTTTTATTCGCCACATGATATGCGTTTTGCTTGGAGCGTCGTGTATTATATTAGTATTTGCTTTTTAGTTTACCACAATCATCCTTGCTGTACACGCCTTTTGGGATAAACCTACTTGATTAAAATTTATTAGAATATGCTATGTGCTTCACTTATATCTTTTGAGCTTGATAGTTTTTGCTCTAGTGCTTCACTTATATCTTTTAGAGCACGGCGGTGGCTTAATTTTGTAGAAATTGCTAGTCTCTCATGCTTCACTTATATTATTTTGAGAGTCTTTTAGAGCAGCATGGTATTTGTTTTGGTTATAAAATTGGTCCTAGAATGGTAGGCATCCAAGTTGGGTATAATAAAAACTATCATAGGAAGTGAATTGGATGCTATGATCAATTTGATACTTGATAATTGTTTTGAGATATGGAGGTAGTGATATTAAAGTCATGCTAGTTGGGTCATCATGAATTTAAAGAATGCTTGTGTTGAAGTTAGCAAGTACCGTAGCATGCACGTATGGTTAAAGTTGTGTAACAAATTTGAAACCTGAAGTGTACCTGGCTTGTGCATCCTTATGAGTGGCGGTTGGGGACGAGTGATGGTCTTTTCCTACCAATCTATCCCTCTAGGAGCATGCGCGTAGTGCTTGCTTTTTGATGACTTCTAAATTTTTGCAATAAGTATATGAGTTCTTTTGACTAATGTTGAGTCCATGGATTATACGCACTTTTACCTTTCCATCATTGCTAGCCTCTTCGGTACCGTGCATTGCCCTTTCTCATCTTGAGAGTTGGTGCAAACTTCGCCGGTGCATCCAAACCCCATGATATGATACGCTCTATCACACAAAAATCTCCTTATATCTTCCTCAAAACAGTCACCATACCTACCTATTATGGCATTTCCATAGCCATTCCGAGATATATTGTCATGCAACTTTCCACCGGTCCGTTCATCATCATGACATACATTACTTTTGTCATATTGCCATTGCATGATCATGTAGATGACATTGTATTTGTGGCAAAGCCACCATGCATAATTTTTCATACATGTCACTCTTGAATCATTGCACCATCCCGGTACACCGCCGGAGGCATTCATATAGAGTCATATCTTGTTCTAGTTTCGAGTTGTAATTCATATGTTGTAATCAATAAAAGTGTGATGATCATCATTATTAGAGCATTGTCCCAAAGAAAAAAAAGAAAAAAAAAGAGTAAAGGCCAAAAGAGAAAAAAAAGAAAGGCCCAAAAAAGGAAAAAAAGGGGAAATGCTACTATCTCTTTTTCCACACTTGTGCTTCAAAGTAGCACTTTGTTCTTCATGTAGTGAGTCTCATATATTGTGCTTCAAAGTAGCACCATGTTTTTCATATAGTGAGTCTCATATTTTGTCAATTTCACATACTAGTGGGAATTTTTCATTATAGAACTTGGCTTGTATATTCCTACGATGGGCTTCCTCAAGTGCCCTAGGTCTTCGTGAGCAAGCAAGTTGGATGCACAGACACTAGTTTTCTTTTGTTGAGCATTCATTTATAGCTCTAGTGCATCCGTTCCATGGCAATCCCTACTCCTCATGTTGACATCAATTGATGGGCATCTCCATAGCCCGTTGATTATCCTCATCAATGTGAGACTTTCTCCTTTTTTGTCTTCTTCACACAATCCCCATCATCATATTCTATTCCACCCATAGTGCTATATCCATGGCTCACACTCATGTATTGCGTGAAGGTTGAATTTTTTTGAGATTATTTAAGTACGGAACAATTGCTTGGCTTGTCATCGGGGGTGTAGAATTTGGGAATATTTTTGTGTGACAAAAATGAAGCATAGCCTAACTATATGATTTTGTAGGGATGTGTCGGGGAAACTGATCCTCGAACACCTCTGGGGCCGGCGGTCCGGGCCCCTTTCGGTTCGGCGGGGGGCGGAGATCGCACGAAGAGCAGATCGAGGCGAAGCACACGAGCAGTTTACCCAGCTTCGGAGCTCTCCGGAGGGATAACACTCCTACTGCTGCTTGTCTGGTTCTATTCTGTTCTTGCTCTAGAGAGAAAGCGTAGTGTCTTTCTGGGTTACAAATGAGTCGAACCGAACCCCAAACGGAAACCCCTCTACGTTGCGCATGGGCCTCCTTTTATACGCCAAAGGGGTCACCGACAGGTGGCAACGCAGAGAAGGGTACAAATGTAAAAAGTGAGGTGGTTGGTACAGCTACTTGTACAGTGCACCCTACCTAACCCTGACGGCAGGGGACAAGGGCATTAAAGGCCCGTCTGAGTCGCCCAAACAGTGCAGAAAAGGACCGTTAGGGGCGCCACCGTTCGCCACGATGGCGATCTTGTCAGCTTCGCATGCCACTGCGCACCGCTGGCTGCACAGCCTCCCGCCACGCGCGCCTGGAGAGGCCCCCAGAGCGACACGTTGGTGGATGCGCTGGAGCGTGGGCACAGAGTGGCCGCCTGCCGCGGCAAGCGCCTTGCCGCTGTTGTTATCTTGTCAGGTCCGGAAGCTTGTCGCTCACCGGGCCTCGAGGTACCTTGGTTGGTCTTCCCGGCAAGCTCCTCTTGCCGGGGCCTTGTTGCCTTGCCGGAGCGCGTGGCGCGTCGCGGCAAGTTCCTTGGAGTGCCTCGGTTGGCCTTCCCGGCAAGCTCCTCTTGCCGGGGCCTTGTCTCCTGAGCTTAAATACTTTGTTCTTGAATGGCTCCAAGGGAACCTTGGAGGATCTTGGCGTTCGCCCGGCAAGCCTTGCCGCGGGGTGCTGCAACTGCCCGTGCACAAGTTCGGGGTACTAGGGTACCCCTATTCTAGTACACCGACAGGAGCCCCCGGGCCTGGGCCAGACACGGTGCTGAGCGCTGTTGGGCTAGGCCCAAGACAGGGCACGGGCACACGTGGACTGGGCCACACCGAATCTCGCTCCGTATCCACCGCGCTCTCCCATAACGGCACGCGTTCAATGCGGAATTGTGGGAGAGATCATGGGTGGTTGTTTATTCGGAAGGGCGAAACGTCCGCCCCGTCCCTCTTTATAAGCAGAGGAAACAGGGGCAATTCGTTCCCCCTCGCTGGTTGCTGCTACTTCATCTTCACGAACCTCCGCCGCTCCCCCCTTCTTCTCGAAGCCGAGAGAGCAGCGCTCCGCCCCCCATTACCACCAGCATCACCACGCCGTCGACCTCCCTCACCACCTCCGCCATGGCCCCGAAAGCCGACAAGGGAAAGGGCGTGAAGTCGGCCGAGGCGCAGTGGCTCGCGGCGCTGCGGAAGGAGCGGGCGATCTTCTCCCCTTAGCTCGGCGTGCAGGAGCTGAGGGAGTACTTCTACCTCTTTTGGGCGACGGAGACGCGTGCGCATCCGCGCACGAGGGTACTCCCGGCCGCTGCTTCGGAGCTGGCTCCAAACGGGTACACATTCTTCGCGCTATTCTTCTATTGCGGGCTCTGCCCGCCCTTCTCGGAGTTCTTCTGCGATATCATGAACACATACGGCTTCCGCCTCCTTGACTTCACCCCCAACGCTGTTCTGACCATGGAAGTTTTCGCACATTTGTGCGAAAACTTTGTCGGAGTCCACCCCAGTGTTGCCCTTTTCCGCCACTACTTCATACCTCGGGTAGAGAGAGGAGAGCCGCTTGCCGGAGGGATTGCCTGGATCTCGAGAGTCGGCAAGAAGGAGGCGTACTTGGAGGGTGAGCTCCGCAGCAAGTGGGATGAGTGGAGAGCGGTGTGGTGCTGGATTGTCGAGGAGAATCCGCAGCCCTTCACCGCTGTGCGCCAAACTCCAATAGTGCGCGGCAATGACTGGAGCAACGTGGCCCCGGAAGACGAGAGGCTGAAGATCGCCATTACTAGGATCCTTCGCCTCAGGCTTGCCGGGCTCATGGTAGGCGCTGTAGGCGCAGATTTCCTCCGCCGCCGCATCGCCCCCCTGCAGGAGAGGGGGAGGCCCGCCTGGGAATTCAAGAACTCGACGGACATCATGAGGCTGCGGCCGGGCCTCAACTACAACTTCACCGTCTTGGAGCTGGATGCAATGCTCCTGGAGTTGTTCAAACGCGACCCCCAGCACCCATTCACGCTGCCGAGGGGCGTTGTCCCATTATGCAACAATTCTTCGCTTGACCGGATCCGCGCCATGATGCCGTTGTGTGATTCACACGGAATCGTTCCAACTTGGCAAGAGCCTGCGGATGACGTCGTGCAAGCGTTCTTCGACAACTTGGAAGAAGTGCCGGTCCACGCTGATGAGCAGAAGAGCCTCACCCGTGACACCACCGACGAGGAGCTGCAGCGCATCGCCACTAGGGCGGAAGAGGTTGCGGCCGCAGCTGCCGCGGGCGTGTTTGGGTTCACTGTGGAGGAGGCGGAGGCTGCAGAGGCGGCAAACCTTGCCGAGCGCGCGGAGTTCATTGGCGAGGAGGAGCCTGTTGGTTCCGAAGCCGAGCCAAGCGAGGCCGGCGAGGAGGAGCCCGAGCCTTCAGAAAACTTGCCGCAGGCGGAGCCCCCGGCCCCGCCAAGAAGGCGCCTTCGCAAGGCCGGGGACGCAGCAGGGCGGCAGTTGGGTCAACAGCCGCCGAGCCGTGCGACGCGCTCTACCGCGGCAAGCAATGTTGCCGCGGGAGCGCCCCACGCAACAGCGGCAACTGGAGCGGGATCTTTCCGGCCCACCGCCACCGTCCCCGCCAAGCGGGCAAGGGATACTACTCCTCCGCCTCGCCGCACCGGAGGAGGGCCGGACTTCGATCTTTCCGCGCTCAGCTCCGACGAGGAGGAAGAAGAGTAAGTTTCTTTGGTGCTCTTGTAGTTCTTTAATCTTGCTGTTTATATCTTGTATCTGACTTGCTCCAATCTGGACTCCTTTCTTTTCCGGACGCTGGCCCAGAGAGCGGCGAAGAGGGCCAAGGCCGCGGTGATTGTCATCGAGGATGACCCCACCGTGTCAGCAGGAGGTGGGCCCGAGACCACCTTGACGGACCCGGCAATCACTCCTCAAAGCAGCCCCCAGTGCAGCCCCCAGTGTAAGTTCATAGTTTAGCCTTCTGCTGCCGGGCGCGCTTGAGTGCTTTTTCCTTTGTTGATATCTTGCTTGTTGATTTGTGTAGGAGCAGAGCAGCCACATCAGGAGCGCCCGGAAGCTGGTCCCGAAGTGCCATCTGCTTCGACTATGCCGCCAAGGGAGGGGTTCCCGGTAAGGAAGCGCTCTCCGGCAAGGGAGAACTCTCCGGCAAGGGACAGCACCGTCGATCCTGCGGCGACCGAGACCGCAACTGCAGATCTTGGCGCAGGTAATTTACTTGTCCAAAAACTTTCCCTTGGGTTCTTCTTCTTCTGATTTTCTTCTCTTGGATTTTTGATTGATTTTTCTCCCTTCTTCGTTCTTCAGACCCCTCTGCTACTGAGCCAATGGAGACAGAGGGCGCCGGCGAGGAAGGGGCCGGTGCTGATGAGACTGCCGGCGAGGAGGCCGCTAGGGCTGCCGCTGCAGAAGCCGGCGAGGGGTCGGGCGATCGCACTGACGACCCTAAGGCCGCAGGAGCGCCAGGCGTTGCGCCGACCGCCGATCCCTCTGCCACTTCTACGGAGCCGGGCTCCGAGGAGCCCCAGCCCGATGCCTACTTGAAAGCCGGCGACAATATCTTCATCAAGCTACCCTGGGCGTCGAGCTCTAGGGCGCCGGTCGAGGGGGAGACTTTCGACGGGGAGGTGCTCGCCTCTTCTGGACTGTCGTTGGTCGACGCGCCCAGCAGCAGCAGCGGCAAGCCTGAGGAGGAGCAGCTACTGCGGAAGCTGTTGTCACTCTACCGCGCCCGGCAAGCCAAGCTGGCTTCCCGGGAAGCGCTTGTCGCGAAGGCGGGAGTTGACATGGAGAAGCGCGCAGAGGAGCTCCGAGGCCACAATCAAGAAGCTCTCCAGTCCCTGGCGCAGGAGCGGGACGACTCGACGAGGAGCGCACGGCCTTCCTTCTCGAGAAGGCCGAAGCTGAGGAGGAGCAAAGGCTGGCCGCCGAGAAGCAGTCCGCGCGGGAAGGTGAACTAGTGCAGCGGAAGGCCAACCTCGACACCTATGAGGAAGAGCTCGCCGAGCGCGAGCAAGCACTTGGCGGGGTGCTCAATGTGGCAAAGGATGCTGCGGCAATTGCAGAGGCCGCCAAGAAAGAGCTGGAGGAGAAGGTGGCGCAGCTGGAGGCCAACAATGGGAAGAGCGGCGAGGAGCTTGCCGCGCTCAAGCGTGAGCGTGAGAAGGATGCTGCCGCCCACGGTGAGCTGCAACGTCTTCTCGCTGAAAGGGGCAAGGAGCTCAGCGCCGCCAAGGATTCCAAAGCAGACCTGGAGCTAAAGCTGGCCACGCTGACGCAGACGCTGGAGCCCGTCAAGGAGCGGGAGAAGACCTTGTCGGAGAAGGTCAAGGCTGATGTGGCGCTGCTGGAGAGCATTGCAGTTACCCGAACTCGTTCAGAGACACTGTGGAGCACTGGACCGAGGGTCCGGTGAACATTGCTGCAGTCATCAACGAGGAGCTGGCGCAGCTGGGGATGGAGGACTTTGGGTATCCTTCCGACGAGAGTCTTCAACCCAGCGCCAAGCTCAGCCTGTTCTTCAAGGGCGTGGTGACGGCACTCCAGCGGCTCCGGGAGAGGATCACGAAGCAGCTGGCCGACGAGTCGCGCAAAATCTGCGCCGGGGTTCTCCAAAAGGTGCTGATGAAGGTGGCCTTCCGCAATCCAGGGCTTAGCTTCACCAACGTCCTCAGGTCCTTGCCGCCTGACGCCGATCTGGATGCACTCAAGGCCCTTGTCGCACCCATTGTGGACAAGGTGAGCGAGATCAAGAGGGTCGAGGGCGGACGCGTAGACTAGGCCGTCCATTTCTTCTTTTCCCTTGCCGCTGCTAATCATGTTATGAAAACATTCTGTTAGAGCTGCGACAAGTTATCTTGTAATATAACTTTATTTCTGTTATCAATTGCTATGTTATTTCCTCTACTAGATTCCTTCCTTTGTATGTTTTTACCCTACGCTTCTAGGGAACTTGTCGGCGCAGGCACCCGAGCCGCGAGCGCTGAGTGCGGAACTTCAGCAGCCTGCTGGCGGCGCTGCTTCCGACAAGAAACCTTGTCGCGACTAGATGCAGCACACTTAAGCTGTTGAGCGGACTCGAAACAAAGTAAGGGCGCAACTAGCCACGAGTTGGTTCCTCCGCGCACAGGTTTTCCATACAAAGCAGGGTCGTTCGAGGAAGATAACTCAAAAATTTAAAAACTGATTGCTCAAACTTTGGCAACTTAGCTTTTTTGTCGTTTGCTTCCCGGCAAGGCAAGACTTCGCTTGAACGATGCCTGGTCCATACCACAATCTTGTCGATTGCGACGTACAAGTACTCAAAGCCCCCGACAGCTCGGGGGAAAGGGCCGAGGATATCGAGCCCCCAGACCGAAAATGGCCAGGATAAAGGGATCGTCTGGAGAGTTTGAGCTGGCTGGTGTATCTGTTTGGAGTGGAACTGGCACGCTTCACACTTGGTTACTTGTGCAGTTGCATCCTGGAGGGCTGTCGGCCAAAAGAAGCCTTGCCGGAAGGCTTTGCTGGCAAGTGCCCTTGCGCCTATGTGGTGGCCACATATGCCTCCATGTATCTCTGCCAACAGCTTTTGTCCATCTTCCCGGCAAATACACTTCAATTTCACACCGTTGAGTCTTCTTCTGTACAGTATGTTATCGACAAACTGGTACATACTTGACTGCCGGGCTACTCTTTCCGCTTCTTCTTGCTCTTCTGGAAGTTCTCCTGTCTGAAGGAAATGGACAATCTGCTATGCCCATGCTGGAGCTTGTGGCTCGACAACAAGGACTAAAGGCACATCTGCTGCTGCGGGAACATCCTCTTCTACGGCAAGGACTTGCGGCCCTGCCGGAGCTTGATGTTCCCCGGCAAGCTTGCCGGAGCAAAACTTGTCGGGAGCGTCTGCTTCAACGGAACAAACCATAAGGTTTGCCGGAGCAGACTGCCCCTCACCATTCTTGGTGTTGATCTTGGGGACTTTCTTGGCGGCGGTTTCGGGGAGCTCTGCCGGAAAGTAGTCGCCAGAAACCAACTTCCTCTTCTTGCTTTGTCCAGTTGAGGGTGTTACGGATGGTTGAGTCAACTTGAGCACAAAGATCCCTGGTTCCATAGGTAACTTTAGTGCGGCGCACTTTGACAGGCCATCAACAATGTCATTCTGAGCTCTCGGGATATGTTCCATCTGTAGGCCGTCAAAGTGCTCTTCTAGCTTCCTCACTTCATCAACATATGCTTCCATCAATGGACTCTGGTAGTTCTTGTTCACTTGGCAGACGACAAGCTGTGAGTCACCCCTGACAATGAGCTTCTTGATCCCAAGGTCTGCTGCGATTCTGAGACCGGCAAGCAATCCTTCATACTCTGCAGTATTGTTGGTTGCTTGCTCCTTGGGGAAGTGCATCTGGACTACGTACTTGAGGTGCTCTCCGGTGGGTGCGACAAGCAGCACGCCCGCACCAGCGCCTTGCAGCGAGAAGGCACCATCAAAGTACATCAGCCACTCTCTGCTTGCCTCTTTGACGGGGTTGCTCATCTCTGGAATTTCTTCATCTGGGGTTGGCATCCACTCTGCTATGAACTCTGCCAATGCTCTACTTTGGATAGTTGAAGTGCTCTCAAACTTGAGGCCAAAGCTCGATAGTTCCAGCGCCCACTCGACAATCCTGCCTGTTGCTTCTGGATTTTGCAGTATCCTCTTCAGCGGAAAGCGAGTGACGATTGTGATTTCATGTGCTTGGAAGTAATGGCGCAGCTTTCTCGAGGCCATGAGAAGGCCGAAAAGCAACTTTTGCACACCAGAGTACCTTGATCTAGCCCCCTGCAGAAGAGAACTGACAAAGTAAACTGGACGCTGCACCATTCTCTTCTGCATCTTATCATGCGCCTGCGCAGATCCTTCTTTGTCGGGACCAGAGCTTGTCGGCGAAGCCCCCTGCTTGTCGCTGGATGCATCTGCCGTGGTTGCTGGCTCATCATCTGCCTCTCTCTCCGCCACTAACGCAGCACTAACCACTTGATTGGTTGCCGCTATATACAGCAGCAACTTCTCTTGCGGCTTAGGTGCGACAAGTGTTGGAGTGGAGGACAGGTATCTCTTCAAGTCCTGCAGCGCAGCCTCCACCTCCGGAGTCCATTTCATTGGACTTGCCTTTTTCAAAATTTTGAAAAATGGCAGGGCGCGCTCAGCAGATCTAGAGATAAACCTGCTGAGAGCAGCCACGCAACCGGCAAGCCTTCGTACATCCTTGACGCGCTTTGGTGCTTCGATCTGCTCAATGGCCTTAATCTTGTCGGGATTGGCTTCAGTTCCCCGCTGAGACACGAAGAACCCAAGAAGCTTGCCGGAAGGGACTCCAAACATGCACTTCTCGGGGTTAAGCTTGAGGTTGATCTTGCGCAGATTCGCAAATGTCTCGTCTAAATCTTTAATTAGGGTCGCCCTGTTCTTGCTCTTGACCACTATGTCATCCATGTAAGCTTCCACATTTCAAAAGCGTGGTGGACTACCCTTGCGAATGTTGAACCAGCATTCTTCAAACCGAAAGGCATCCGTACGAAGCAGTACGTGCCACACGGGGTGATAAATGCGGTTTTCTCTTCATCCTCTTCTGCCATGAAGATCTGATGGTATCCTGAGTATGCATCAAGAAATGAAAGCAAATCACATCCGGCTGTGGAGTCAACAATCTGGTCCATGCGCGGCAAGGGAAATGGGTCTTTGGGACAAGCTTTATTAACATCAGTGAAGTCAATACAAAGTCTCCATTTCCCGTTAGCCTTGCGCACAACAACAGGATTGGCCAACCACGTGGGATGGAGCACTCCTCTGACAAGGCCTACTGCTTCCAACTTCTTGATTTCTTCTGCGATGAATTCTTGGCGCTCCACTGCCTGCTTCCTGACTCTCTGCTTGACGGGCCGCGCATGAGGATAGACGGCAAGGTGGTGCTCAATTACTTTCCTGGGAACACCGGGGATATCAGACGGTTGCCATGCAAACACGTCGACATTCTCCCGCAGGAAAGCAACGAGCGCGCTTTCCTATTTGGCGTCAAGAGTGGCGCTGATGGTGAAGGTACCACCAGTGCCATCCTCCTTGGCGGACACCATCTTGGTCTCAGGTGGGGCTGCCATTGCCTTCTTACACTTGCCGGTAGAGTTCGATGGTGCGTCCTCGACGGTAGCGCAGCACTCCGAAGAGGTGCGCTTGCCGGAGTGGGCATCAGAGCTCATGCCGGACTTGGTCTTCTTCTTCCCCTTGGGAGCTTCAGCGGCAAGTGTCTTGCGTTCTACTGCGGCTGCTGCTTCCCGGTAGATCTTGTCGGCACAGATAAGAGCATCCTTCTTGTCGCCAGGGACAGAGATGACACTTATCGGGCCTGGCATTTTCAGTATGTTGTACGCATAGTGAGAGGCTGCCATGAACTTGGCGAGTGCCGGACGGCCAAGGATTCCATTGTAAGGTAATGGAAAGTCAGCAACATCAAATGTGACCCTCTCAGTCCTGAAGTTCAGTTCGCTGCCAAATGTTACCGGCAACGTGATCTTTCCCTTCGGCTTGCTCCTTCCCAGGTTGATTCCTTGAAATGTACCGGTCTCTTCGAGCTCGCTGTCAGGGATCTGGAGTTTCTAGAGCACCGCGGAGGAAATCAGGTTCAAGCCGGCCCCACCATCAACTAGCATCTTAGTGACCTTGAGGTTGCGGATTGTTGGTGAAACCAACATCGGCAAGCACCTGACCGCAGTTATGCGATCCGGGTGGTCCTCAATATCAAAGATGATAGGCGTGCCGGACCATTTCAGAGGCTTGCGTGACTCGACGGGTGGTTCTGCTGCATTAACTTCCCGCACCCACTGCTTGAGCTGACGGTGCGAGGTATGCAGAGAAGCACCACCGTCAACGCACAGGACCTCTGTGGCTTTCTGGAACTCCTGCTCATCAGTCTCCTCGTCATCCATGTCTTCATCGTCGTTGTCATCTTCATCCTTGTCGCGGCCGCGGGGAGGTCTGTCTCCTTGCCGCTGCTTGGCCTTGCTACGGCGTCCTCCTCGACCGGGACGTTTCTTGCCGGATCCCCCAGCACCTTCCTGGGCCTTCTCCTTGTCGCGCCGCTCGTATTCAGCTTTCTGTTGCTCAACAAGCTGCTCGACTTTCTTACAGTTCTGGAGATCATGGCCCTTGGTGCGGTGGATCTTGCAATACTGCTTGTTGGTGCCGTCCTGCTTATCGGCGACCGCCACCTCCGCGGCAACCTCCTTTTGCCGGAGTCACCAGCTTTGGCTTCCTTGGCGCCACCACCGTTGCCGGACTGCTCAACAACTAGCACCTCTTTGCCTTTCCTCCTTCTGTTGTTCCGCCGCCGGCTTTTCCTTGACGGGGCAGCATCTTCACTGTCAGATCCTCCCGCTCCTACATTCTCTCCGGGGAGTCTCCTCCCTTCCTCAGCACGTGCACACTTGTCGGCCAGTGCATATAACTCACTGACGTCCCTGATCTTGCACATCGCCATTTCCTCCCGCATCCTGCGGTTCCGCATGTTCTGATGGAACGCGCTGATCACCGCGGCAGGGTGGACGTCTGGGATGTTGTGCTGCACACTGCTGAATCTCTGAATGTACTTGCGCAGGGGCTCTCCTTCCTTCTGGGCGAGCATATGAAGATCACTCTCCTGGCCATGAGGCTTGTGTCCGCCTGTGAAGGCGCCGACAAACTGATGGCACAGATCAGCCCAAGAGGATATGGAGTTGTCCGGCAAGTGCATGAGCCAGGATCTGACGTTGGGCTTGAGCACCAGCAGGAAGTAGTTGGCAAGGATCTTGTCATCCCGTCCCCCGGCAGCCTGCACCGCGATGGTGTAGATGCTGAGGAACTCTGACGGATGCGTCTTGCCGTCGTACTTCTTCGGTACGTCTGGCTTGAAGTTTTTCGTGCTGGGCCACTGGACTTGCCGCAGCTCACGAGTGAACGCAGGGCAACTTATCGCGTACGGCAGATCGCCTGGTTCCCCTGGCGCATGCATGTCATCAGAGGGCCCATCGCGCTTGTCGGATTGACGTCGCGCTTCTCTTCGGCGCTCGATGCGAGTTCGAGCGTCTTCTTGTTGCCGATCATGAAGGACTTGGCGCTGATCGCGACGAGCTCGTGGATCCGAAGATGCGGTGGAGTCGCTGTTGAGGTGGATCCGGCGAGTCGGTGATCTTGGCCTTCGGGGTGGTGATTGCATGGTAGTTGCACCTCCACCCGTTTCATCGCCACCGGCTCGCGCCCGGCAACCCTGCCGCGGCGACGACGTGCTCGGCCGCCATGGAGTGTCGCCGTTGGCGTAGCCGATGAGACTCTGAATGGTGGCCCTCCATTCGTCGATCTTGTCCGACGTCGGAGGGTAATCTAGGAGAAGTTGAGCTCGCACCAAAGCTTCTGCTGGAGTGGTGGGTGGCAGCGGCGGACGGCGCGAGGAGCGGGACGTGCTCGAACTTCTAACTATGTTAGAAGGAGCAGTATACCATCCAGGCGACCGTGCCCCGCTCGTGCCAACATGCTGGCGTGCATGCTGGTCCTGAGCGCCCCGAGATCCACCAGCTTGGTCTTGGCCTATCACGCGTATGGCACTGCGAGTGTCATGACGCTGTTGATCTTGCGCCTCCTGAGAGTGGCGCGGAACATGTACAGTCGCCGAGGTTTGTGCAGCCTTGTCTTTGGACCTGGCAGCATCATAAGCTTCCTCGTCGACGTCCATTCTTTCGCCGGCGTCCATTCCACCATCCGTTTGCTCCAACGGTGCCGGAAGTGACGTGGACGGAGCGGCTGACGCCGAAGTCTTCTTCTTCGGTGGCATGTTGATGAAGGGAATGAAGATCTAGCTCGTGTGAACGCCGGATCAGGTTCACACAATCTCGACGCCCCCTACCTGGCGCGCCAAAGAAGTTGGGGAAACTAATCCTCGAACACCTATGGGGCCGGCGGTCCGGGCCCCTTTCGGTTCGGCGGGGGGCGGAGATCGCACGAAGAGCAGATCGAGGCGAAGCACACGAGCAGGTTACCCAGCTTCGGAGCTCTCCGGAGAGATAACACTCCTACTGCTGCTTGTCTGGTTCTATTCTGTTCTTGCTCTAGAGAGAGAGCGTAGTGTCTTTCTGGGTTACAAATGAGTCGAACCGAACCCCAAACCGAAACCCCTCTACGTTGCACATGGGCCTCCTTTTATACGCCAAAGGGGTCACCGACAGGTGGCAACGCAGAGAAGGGTACAAATGTAAAAAGTGAGGTGGTTGGTACAGCTACTTGTACAGTGCACCCTACCTAACCCTGACGGCAGGGGACAAGGGCATTAAAGGCCCGTCTGAGTCGCCCAAACAATGCAGAAAAGGACCGTTAGGGGCGCCACCATTCGCCACGATGGCGATCTTGTCAGCTTCGCATGCCACTGCGCACCGCTGGCTGCACAGCCTCCCGCCACGCGCGCCTGGAGAGGCCCCCAGAGCGACACGTTGGTGGATGCGCTGGAGCATGGGCACAGAGTGGCTGCCTGCCGCGGCAAGCGCCTTGCCGCTGTTGTTATCTTGTCGGGTCCGGAAGCTTGTCGCTCACCGGGCCTCGAGGTACCTTGGTTGGTCTTCCCGGCAAGCTCCTCTTGCCGGGGCCTTGTTGCCTTGCTGGAGCGCGTGGCGCGTCGCGGCAAGTTCCTTGGAGTGCCTCGGTTGGCCTTCCCGGCAAGCTCCTCTTGCCGGGGCCTTGTCTCCTGAGCTTAAATACTTTGTTCTTGAATGGCTCCAAGGGAACCTTGGAGGATCTTGGCGTTCGCCCGGCAAGCCTTGCCGCAGGGTGTTGCAACTGCCCGTGCACAAGTTCGGGGTACTAGGGTACCCCTATTCTAGTACACCGACAGGATGAACTTTCTTTAGCCATGTTATTTTGAGAAGACATGATTGCTTTGATTAGTATGCTTGAAGTGTTACTATTTCTTTTATCAATATGAACTTTTATTTCGAATCATTTGGATTTGAACATTCATGCCACAATAAAGAAAATTACATTGAGAATTATGCTAGGTAGCATTCCACATCAAAAATTCTGTTTTTATCATTTACCTACTCGAGGACGAGCAGGAATTAGGCTTGGAGATGCTTGATACGTCTCCAACGTAACTATAATTTTTGATTGTTCCATGCTATTATATTACCCCTTTTGGATGTTTATGGGCTTTATTTTACACATTTATATCATTTCTGGGACTAACCTACTAACCGGAGGCCCAGCCCATATTGTTGTTTTTTTGCCTATTTCAGTATTTTGAAGAAAAGGAATATCAAACGGAGTCAAAATGGAATGAAACCTTCGAGAGCATGATTTTTGGAACGAACGTGATCCGGAGAACTTGGAGTGCAAGTTAAGAAGCGAACAGGCGTCCAGGAGATAGGAGGGCGCGCCCACCCCTCCTGGGCGCGCCCCCAGTCTCCTGGGCCCCACGAGCGGCCACCGACGTACTTCTTCCTCCTATATATACCTACGTACCCCGAAAACATCCAGGGAGCCAACGAAAAACAATTTCCACAGCCGTAACCTTCTGTATCCGCGAGATCCCATCTTGGAGCCTTCATCGGCGCTCCGCCGGAGGGGGAATCGACCACGGAGGGCTTCTACGACAACACCATAGCCCCTCCGATGAGTTGTGAGTAGTTTACCTTAGACCTTCGGGTCCACAGTTATTAGCTACATGGCTTCTTCTCTCATTTTGGATCTCAATACAATGTTCTCCCCCTCTCTTGTGGAGATATATTTGATGTAACTCTTTTTGCGGTGTGTTTGTCGAGATCCGATGAATTGTGGGTTGATGATCAAATTTATCTATGAGAAATATTTGAATCTTCTATGAATTCTTTTATGTATGATTGAGTTATCTTTGCAAGTCTCTTCGAATTATCAGTTTGGTTTGGCCTACTAGATTGATCTTTCTTGCCATAGGAGAAGTGCTTAGCTTTGGGTTCAATCTTGCGGTGTCCTTACCCAGTGACATTGCAAGGCACGTATTGTATTGTTGCCATCGAGGATAAAAAGATGGGGTTTATATCATATTGCTTGAGTTTATCCCTCTACATCATATCATCTTTCTTAATGCGTTACTCTGTTCTTATGAACTTAATACTCTAGATGCATGCTGGATAGCGGTCGATGTGTGGAGTAATAGTAGTAGATGCAGGCAGGAGTCGGTCTACTTGTTGCGGACGTGATGCCTATATACATGACCATGGCTAGATAATCTCATAATTATACGCTTTTCTATCAATTGCTCGATAGTAATTTGTTCACCCACCGTAATACTTATGCTATCTTGAGAGAAGCCACTAGTGAAACCTATGGGCCCCTAGTCTATCTTTTATCATATAAGCTTTCAATCTACTTTTATTTGCATCTTTACTTTTGCATCTATATTATAAAATACCAAAAATATATTTATCTTATCATACTATCTCTATCAGATCTCACTTTCGCAAGTGGTCGTGAAGGGATTGACAACCCCTTTATTGCGTTGGTTGCGAGTTCTTTGTTTGTTTGTGTAGGTGTGTGGGACTTTTGAGGAGCCTCCTACTGGATTGATACCTTGGTTCTCAAAAGCTAAGGGAAATACTTACGCTACTATTGCTGCATCACCCTTTCCTCTTCAAGGAAAACCAAGGCAAGCTGAAGACGTAGCAATCGCCGTGGTCATCTTCCTCTTTAGAGACATGGCGATGAAGTGCTGCTAGACTAGGTACTAAACCGGATCCTCACGACTGCGCGCCCCTGCCTGGCGTGCCAAAGATGTCGGTGACATTGACTCCTATGGGATCAATGGACCTTACTGTGGTCGGCAGGCGCGGGGTTGTGCGAAGAGCAGGTCTAAGAGCCAGCACAAAGGTCGTTTTCCTAGGTTCGGGCCGCGAAGATCGCGTAATACCCTAGTCCTGCTTTGATGTGTGTATCCATGTGCTTTAACTAGCTATCGAGTGTCACTTGCTCAGAGAGTCGGATCCCTCTCCAGTACGCCTCGGGCCTCCTTTTATAGTCAAAGGAGGCGACACGTTGGCACACATGAGGTGGAAAGGGTACAATAGCTATGTTTATCTCTTGTCATTATGGGACAAAACGCATTAAATCCGTCTTTGAGGTGTCCCCTTGCTTTATTGCCGCCTCCCCCTACTTCGACGCGCATCCAGGCCAGCAAGGAGGGCGGCGCCATGTAGGCTGGCAGGCTGCTGAGGTGGCGTGGTGGCTGCGTCTTCACGAAGATCTGGATGTCACCACGCTGGTGCTTGCTGAGTTGGCCTCGGGATCGCACGTCGCCACATAGGTGCCCGCCTGGCTGGCTGGGCTGGCAGCTGCATGGGAACGGCGGTGGGGTCTTGACATGTGCGGGCCTGGCCGCGGCCCCGCTGTTGTCCTCGGCATGGAACTTGTCGGGGCCCCGGCAAGGGTCTTGCCGTGGCACTGCGGTCGTCCCTAGCAAGGATGTTGCTGGAGGTCTCGTCTTCTGGTCCTTACCTGACCTTGTGTGTTTAATGATCTTCACAAAGATCTGCATGCCACCATGGACGCGCCTTCCGAGCCTTGGTCCCAATGTGGTTGATGGTGCTGGAAACCTCGGGCTCAAGGGTGGCGTGCTTTGTTGGTGTTGGGCAGGTTGTCCCGGCAAGGCTCTTGCCGGGGCTGCGGAGGCCGCTCCGACAAGGGTCTTGCCGAGGGATCCACCTCGCCCTCTTGCTCTTTGCATTTCTTCTTGGCGTTGCTTTGATCGTCCTGTGGCTTCAGCTTCCCTCCTCCGCCCTGCTAAGTGTGGCTGCAGGTGCGGCTCTGACTGCCCGTGCACAGGTAAAGGGGTGCAAAGTAGAGCCCCTTCTTCTGTACACTGACGGGCTTCTTGTTGTGCTATTAGCCGGCGCTTAAAGCGCTCTTGTTCGAGAGGGTCCTCTGGTATGATGAAGTCTTCGTCGCCCAGGCTCTCATCCTCTTTGGAGGTCGGTAGGTAGTTACTATCCTCCGAGCCCTTGTCCCTGATAGGATCATCGGGATTGACTTGCCCCTCTTCCCAATCATCCTCCTCGGATGTTGGCTCAACAGGGGCGTCTTGGTCTTCGGCGGTAGCCGGGGTGTTATTATCTGCGGTACCGGTATTGTTGTCTTTTTCGTGACGCGATTTTGATCGGCGCTGTTGACGTCGATCCTTCGTAGGTGCTTTAGCAGGTTCATCCTCTAGATTCTTCCCATTGTCGGCGTCATTTTCTTTGGGTGTGTCCACCATGTATACGTTGGACGAGGAAGTGGCCATCCAACATCTGGTAAATGGCGGGTTCTGGCTTTGCTCTTCTCCGGCATCGCCGTCCATGCCATCGGTGTCTTCGGAGTCATAATCAAGCATGTCGGTTAAGTTCTCGACAGTGGCTATGAAGTGGGTGGTGGGTGGGATGTAAAATTCCCTGCCCTTAGCCCCTAGTGCGAGCTGGGCATAGTTCAGCAGCGATCCTTCTGTAATGGTGAGGGACTGCATTAAGTCCAGAGCCTCATTTAAGGGTGAGGTATGGACAGGGAAGTGAGAATCCGTGGAGCAGGGCAGGATAGGAGTACCCTAGCCGAGCTCGTATAACACGAACCTCGAGAGTTCGGAGCTGGCGTATGGAGGTGAGTCCGGCTCGATGAGGATAGAGGGAGCCTGGAGTGGTTCTGGGTCGGCCGGTGAAACGACCCCCTCCGTATCTCCGGTGTTGAGCTCTATGGCTGTGGAGAGCCCGGAGGGCTCTAAACTCCCGTCTTCGGACTCGGCGAGGAGTTCCGGATCTGAGGACGGAGCTGCGGTTGAGGCCGCGAACCCTTGGAAGATCAAGTCTCCTCGGATATCAGCGACATAGTTTAGGTTTCCGAAATTGATCTGATGACTAGGGGTGTAGATATCGATCCGCTCTAGATGGCCAGTCGAATTGGCATGCAGTGCGAAGCCACCCAATACGAAGATTTGGGCAAGGAGAAAAGTCTTAGGGCGGTATTGTTGTGGATGATTGGTGGAGCCATCGAGCCTTCTCGTGATGACACAATGGAACTCTCAATGAAAGCATCAATGTTAGTGTCAAAACCGGTAGATCTCGGGTAGGGGGTCCCGAACTGTGCGTCTGAGGATCAAAGGTAACAAAGAGGCAGGGGACACGATGTTTACCCAGGTTCAGGCCCCCTTAATGGAGGTAATACCCTACTTCCTGCTTGATTGACTTTGATGAGTATAAGGGTTACAAGAGTTGATCTACCTCGAGATTGTAATGGCTAATCCCTAGATGTCTAGCATGTATGATTGTGATCGCCCCTATGTACTAAACCCTCCGGTTTATATAGACACCAGAGGGATCTAGGGTTGTACAGAGTCGGTTTACAGAGAAAGTAAGGTACATGATCCGAACGCCAAGCTTGCCATCCATGCAAAGGAGAGTCCCATCCGGACACGGGGAAAGGTCTTCAATCTCATATCTTCACGACCCATTAGTCCGGCCCATATCACATAGCCTGGAAGCCTGACGACCCCTTAGTACAGGACTCCCTCAGCAGTCGGTTAGATTACCCAATTATCATTGATATGGAATCCCGTATTAAGTGGGCGCGATCTCTGTTTTGACAGCACGTGCCAATGAGGCGTGGCCTCGATACACGGAGCATGGGGTGTGAAAACGGTTCAAAATGCCGAAAGGTGAAGTCTGACGCTTTGTCAAAAAACTTGTTAGTAAAACACATTGTTCTCATTTTTTATATATCCTGCCTTCACGGCTAAGGGTTGTATTTATTATGAAAAGCTGGATACAATTCTTTTATAGAGGAAAGTCGATGTGTATTCTTTAAGGAACCCGCCTTGCAATGCCGAAGACAATCTGATCGCCAAATATATCATCATTGAAGACTGGTTCACGGGCTACTATGGGAGTCCTGGATTAGGGGGTCCTCGGGCGTCCGGTCTATTGGTGTGGACCGGACTGATGGGCCATCAAGCTACAAGACAGAAGATTATCTCTCGTGTCTGGTGGGGACTCTCGCATGCGTGGATGGAAAGTATAGGTGTCCGCATATTTTATTCCTTTCTGTAAACCGACTTTCTACAACCCTAAGCCCCTCCCGTGTGTATATAAATCGGAGGGTTAGATCGGAGGCATGATTACAAGCTAGGCTAGCTATCTAGGGTTATTCGAATCGATCTCGAGGTAGATCTACTCTTGTAACCCCTATACCCTCAAATATAATCTAGCAGGAGTAGGGTTTTACCTCCATTAAGAGGGCCCGAACCTGGGTAAATATTGTGTCCCTTCTCCATTGTTACCATTGATCTTCAGATGCACAGCTTGGGCCCCCCTACCCGAGATCTGTCAGTTTTGACACTGACAATGTTGCTATGGTCGATGGCTACAGTGAAGCAGCGTCGGGCCCCTAGACGCATCCGAAGTTGGAGCCGCTCCGGTGCCATGCACAAGGTGGGGGTGAATCGGCTCTTCACGCGACCGTCATCGAGGCAGCTCCTGCAGCACGGAGTAAGAGGCACATGGCCCAGTGCACGACGGCAAACGGACAACGTCTCTGGCATGAGGGAGGAGGGCGGCAGTGAATTTTGTGCAGTGGGGGCGCCATGGAGGAGGGGTTGAGGTTTCACGGCTGGCGAGAAAGGACCTTCCGGGGAGAAGGTGATTTGGCTCCCACGATGTATGAATGGAGAATTGTGAGGGGGAACCATGTCTATACGGACACATTTGTCCGAAATGTGGTGTGGGGGGGTTATAGTTCTACCCCTGATGTTTGTCTTATGGGCTTGGGTCTGTGTACTGAGGGTCGGGGATAGTAGAGTAACTTTTCTTCTCCCAAATAGTGGGTGCGAGTGATTTCAGGCGAGGAGGGGTGTTTTGAAATAGTGGGCGCGAGCGACTTCGGGCGAGGAGGGCGTGTTTTGAAATAGTGGGCGCGAGCGATTTCGGGCGAGTGCTACATCTCCAACGTATCTATAATTTTTTATTGTTCCATGCTATTATATTACCCGTTTTGGATGTTTATGGGCTTTACTTTACACTTTTATATCATTTTTGGAACTAACCTACTAACCGGAGGCCCAGCCCAAATTGCTATTTTTTTGCCTATTTCAGTGTTTCGAAGAAAAGGAATATCAAACGGAGTCCAAACGGAATGAAACCTTCGGGAGCGATCTTTTTGGAACAAACGCAATCCAGGAGACTTGGAGTGGACGTTAAGAAGCAGCCGAGGTGGCCACGAGGCAGGAGGGCGCGCCCTAGGGGGGTGGGCGCGCCCCCCACCCTCGTGGCCCCCTCGTGGCTCCTTCTCCTATAAATACCTCCATACCCTGAAAACCTCCAGGAGCACCATGAAACCCTACTTCCACCGCCGCACCATTCTGTACCAGTGAGATCCCATCTTGGAGCCTTTTCCGGTGCTCCGCCGGAGGGGGGATCGATCACGGAGGGCTTCTACATCATCGCCAAGGCCTCTCCGATGAGTTGTGAGTAGTTTACCACAGACTTTCGGGTCCATAGTTATTAGCTAGATGGCTTCTTCTCTCTATTTGAATCTCAATACAAAGTTCTCCTCGATCTTCTTGGAGATCTATTCGATTTAACTCTTTCTGTGGTGTGTTTATCGAGATCCGATGAATTGTGGCTTTATGATCAAGTTTATCTATGACAAATATTTGAATCTCCTCTGAGTTCTTTTATGTGTGATTGGTTATCTTCGCAAGTCTCTTCGAATTATTAGTTTGGTTTGGCCTACTAGATTGATCTTTCTTGCAATGGCAGAAGTGCTTAGGTTTGGGTTCAATCTTGCGGTGTCCTTTCCCAGTGACAGCCGGGGCAGCAAGGCACGTATTGTATTGTTGCCATCGAGGATAAAAAGATGGGGTTTATATCATATTGCATGAATTTATCCATCTACATCATGTCATCTTGCCTAATGTGTTACTCTGTTCTTATGAACTTAATACTGTAGATGCATGCTGGATAGCGGTCGATGTGTGGAGTAATAGTAGTAGATGCAAAATCGTTTTGATCTACTTGTCGCGGGCGTGATGCCTATATACATGATCATGCCTAGATAATCTCATAACTATGCACTTTTCTATCAATTGCTCGACAGTAATTTGTTCACCCATCGTAATACTTATGCTATCTTGAGAGAAGCCACTAGTGAAACCTATGGCCCCTGGGTCTATCTTCCATCATATAAGTTTCCAATCTACTTTATTTTGCAATCTTTACTTTCCAATCTATATCATAAAAATACCAAAAATATTTATGTTATCTTATTATCTCTATCAGATCTCACTTTCACAAGTGGCCGTGAGGGATTGACTACCCCTTTATCACGTTGGTTGCGAGGTTCTTGTTTGTTTGTGTAGGTACGAGGGACGTGTGTGGAGCCTCCTACTGGATTGATACCTTGGTTCTCAAAAATTGAGGGAAATACTTACGCTACTTTGCTGCATCACCCTTTCCTCTTCAAGGGAAAACCAACGTAGTGCTCATGAGGTAGCAAGAAGGATTTCTGGCGCCGTTGCCGGGGAGGTCTTCGCTCAAGTCAAGATATACCAAGTACCCATCACAAACTCATCTCCCTCGCATTACATTTTTTGCCATTTGCCTCTCATTTACCTCTCCCCCACTTCACCCTTGCCGTTTTATTCGCCCTCTCTTTTCCGTTCACCTCTTTCTTGTTTGCTCCTAGTAATTGTTGTCTCTATGTCTGAAGCTGGGGAGGTTATCGTTGATAAGGACAATAGTAATAACATGGGAAATTTTGATGCTTTTGATGATCCTGTTGAAGAACCCACCATCTTGCATACTAAAAAGTTTCGAATCGGTAGTGGTAATATTATTGGAAAAGGGGTCATTCAAGATTTCCTTACTTGTTTCGGTGCTTTACCTTCTATGGGTTGCTCTATTCTTCATAGAACTAGTAGTCTTGCGGATGCTATCTCCTTGCTTATAATTGAACTTGAAAGACAGTTTATGCATATGCATCCTTGCATACAAAGGATTTTCTTAGAATTTTCTAATATTGAGCATTCTTCTGTTAAGCGCGCAGCTACCATCTTTTTGGCACATGAGTTCAGATTTATAATAAAAGAAGCCAAAGAAATTTTGGCGCACTATAGGGTGGACGCTGGCCGTCCCCCCATAGAGGCAATCCTCTTCAATCACGAGGACATAATGCATTTACAATCTATAGATCATGTTGCTTTTAATGAAAACCTTAGAAAAAAGGTTCCTACTAATGTTCTAGTTGATAGAATTTCTGAACTTAATAATGATTTTGCTATTCAAAACAATGAATTAGGATATTCTCTTGAGTATAGGCTCATGACTTTCTGCCAAAAGAATGCTTATAATGATGAATTGCTTGTGCAATATGAAGGGCTTAAGGAGGAACCCATACCTCCCGACCTTGATCTTGGGGACTTCTATCCCATTAAATTTAGACCTTTTGATTACTTCGCTTGCCATAAAGAAAACTTGCTGCTGAACGTAGGGAACACGAGATGAGTTTTCGTGATTTATCTTATTGTTATGTCAATACGTAGATCTATTCTTGCTTATATGCCTAGCTAGGGGCGTTAAACGATAGCGCTTGTTGGGAGGTAACCAAATTTTATTTTTGTTCCTTGCTTTTTGCTTTTGTTTAGTAATAAATAAATCATCTAGCTTATATTTGGATGTGGTTTTATGTTTTAATTAGTGTTTGTGCCAAGTAGAACCTATAGGACAGCCTACGGTGATAGTTAATTTGATTCTGCTGAAAAATAGAAACTTTTGCATGCACGAGAATAATTGCAGTAAATCACAGGGTGATTTTGAGTTGATTATTTTTGCAGTAAATCAATAGACAAATTGCCCAGAACTTCCTATTTTGGTAGGAGTTTTAGACTTTGAGAAGTGTTCGAAAGTTATAGATTCCTACAGATTGTTCTGTTTTTGACAGATTCTATTTTTCGTGTGTTGTTTGCTTATTTTGATGAATCTATGGCTAGTATCGGGGGGGTATGAACCATAGGGAAGTTGGAATACAGTAGGTTTAACACCAATATAAATAAAGAATGATTTCATTACAGTACCTTAAGTGGTGGTTTTTCTTTCTTGCACTAACAGAGCTTATGAGATTTCCTGTTGAGTTTTGTGTTGTGAAGTTTTCAAGTTTTGGGTAAGGATTTGATGGACTATGGAATAAGGAGTGCCAAGAACCTAAGCTTGGGGATGCCCATGGCACCCCAAGATAATTCAAGGACAACCAAAAGCCTAAGCTTGGGGATGCCCCGGAAGGCATCCCCTCTTTCGTCTTCGTCTATCGGTAACTTTACTTGGAGCTATGTTTTTTATTCACCACCTGATATGTGTTTTGCTTGGAGCGTCTTGTATGATATGAGTCTTCGCTTTTTAGTTTACCACAATCATACTTGTTGTACACACCTTTTGGGATAGACACAACATGATTCGGAATTTATTAGAATACTCTATGTGCTTCACTTATATCTTTTGAGCTAGATAATTTTGCTCTAGTGCTTCACTTATATCTTTTTAGAGAACGGCGGTGGATTTATTTTGTAGAAATTATTGATCTCTCATGCTTCACTTATATTATTTTGAGAGTCTTTTAGAACATCATGGTATTTTCTATGGTTATAAAATTGGTCCTAGAATGATGGGCATCCAAGTTGGGTATAATAACAACTATCATAGGAAGTGAATTGGATGCTATGATCAATTTGACGCTTGATAATTGTTTTGAGATATAGAGGTGGTGATATTAGAGTGATGCTAGTTGGGTAATTGTGAATTTAAGAAATACTTGTGTTGAAGTAGGCAAGTCCCGTAGCATGCACGTATGGTAAAAGTTGTGTAACAAATTTGTAGCATGGGGTGCTCTTTTGAGTGCCTTCCTTATGTGTAACGCCCCAGATTCGATGCGCCAGATGTCTTCCAGTTATTCTTCATCGTTGCCATGTCATTTTCTTGCATGTTGCATATTGCCATGTCATCATGGGCATCTCATTTTGCATACGTATTCGTGTCATGCATCCGAGCATTTTCCCCATTGTCCGTTTTGCAATCCGACACTCTTATGTCCTCCGGCGTCCCCCTTTTGTCTCTTGTTGTGAGCGGTTGTTAAACATTCTCGTAATGGACCGTGATTTGCCAAGCGGCCTTGGTACACCACCGGTAGACCGCCTGTCAAGTTTCGTGCCATTTGGAGGTTGTTTGATGCTCCAACGGTTAACCGCGTAGCCCGAAACCCTCTTCTTTGTGCAGACCAACACCCCTCCAAAGTGGCCCAACAACCCATCCAAACCCCCCTCCATGCTCTCGGTCGTTCGATCACGATCGTGTGGGCGAAAACCGCACCTCATTTGGACACTCCTAGCTCCCTCTACCTATATATATGTGCATCCCCCCGATTTTTCGCGCACATTAAACCCTAGCCAAACTCCTCCCCACCGCCAGACATGTCCGCCTCCGCGCCGGACGCGTCCACCGCCCGCCGCCACGTCGCTCCAGCCAATCGCCGGTCGCCACGTCACCCCGCCGCCCCTCTCCTCCAACCGCGCGCCGCCACCTGTCCCTCTCTCCACCCACTGCGTCGCGGCCCACGAAGCCCTGGCGCGGCCCGCCTGAGCCCATCCGGCCGCGCCACCGCCCCGGAGTTCGCGTCGCCGCCCTCTGCCTCGCTCTCTGCGCTGCCGATGCGCCGCCGCACCGCCCGGCCCCGCACCTCCGCACCGGGAACCCCGCCGCCGACCGCCCGGATCCGGCGTCGCCCGGCGCCGCCGTCGCGCGCCTTGCCCGGCGCCAAGCCCCGCCGCCGTGCCGTCGCGCGCCTCTATCGTCGGCGACCCTTGCCGCCCCGGCCGCTCCCGGAGGCCTCGCCGTCCGCGGCCGGGCCTCGCCCTCGCACCCCCTGCCAAGTCCGGCCCCGTGCCTCGCCGGATCTGCCGTCTCCGCTCCTCCCCGACCCCATCCACGACATCTCCGGCCGCATCTCCGGCGTACCTCAAAAACCGTGCCCGATCCAGATCTGAACGAGGTGGACCCTGAAATTCTTCTAAGTCCCCAGATTCTTGCATTTTTATTCCCACTTTGACCTGCCATAACTTGTTGCATACTGCTCCGTTTTGCGTGTATCATATATCAAAATATTCATCATGAGATGCTCTACATTTTGTTCCATTGTTCCATGTTTGTTTGAGTCCATCTTGATGCCCAAATCATCATTGCAAGAGTGCTATATGATGTTAAACTGCTGAAACTGTTACAACTTGCTGTTTTATCTTTTTCATTGCATTTTGTGTGTGCATCCTATGAGCATGAGCTCTACATGTGTTTTGTGCTACATCATGCCATCTTCAAAGTGGTGCAATCCATGTATTTTTGTGAGCCTTGTAGTGATTGTATCGAGATCGTGAAGTAGGGTACTTGCTGTTGCTGTTTTGCTAGACTGTTTCTGCTATATCCTGATGCTATGTAAACCTGCTGCTACAAGTCATTCTATGCATAATCTGGAGATGTTCACTAAGGAAGTTTTGTTATAAATGTCATGCCCTATAAATTCATGCCCCTGTTTTCATTCATAGCATGTTGTAACTTGTTGTAATCTTGCTCTCAAATTGCCAAATAATGTTGCTGTCAGCCTGTTAACATTAAGTTCAGTTTTGCCATGAGCTTTGCTAGTGATCCATGCACCCTATAAACTTTAGCTTTCCATGCTTAGCTTCATAAACATGTATTCTTACTGTTGGTCACCTTTTCATGCCATGTATTGCTCTGCGGTGAGTGGCACAAGCTCACCAACATGCCTACTTATTGTTGTTCCTGCCATGTCTGAATCTGTCATATCACTTGCCATGTTTGCATGGATGCTACCATGTTTTCTGTTGATCTTTGTAATTAGTTCAGTAAGGGAGTTTTGTTCTTTGTCTTTAGTATTAGCATGCCATACCTTTGTTTGGCATGATAAGTTCTTGTATCATGTTGTTTGATAGATCTAAACATTGCAACCTGATGTTATTTCTGCTAAGTCTGAAACTGTTATTATTTGCAATCTTGCCATGTCCTTTTGAGCATGTTCTAGTGATTTCTGGAGATAGCTCAATGCTCATGTTTTGTCATGATTTACTTGTACTTAATGCCCATGCCTTTTGTTCTTATGTAGAGATGCTCTAGCATATAGTTTTGATGCTTGCTAGATGCCTAGTTGTTGTTTTGGACAGCTTGTCCTTTAAACTTGTATAGTGTATGTGTTGAACCGTTGCTCCGTTTTGGGTGTGCTCTATATGAAACTTGCTTAGAATTGCATGTAGTTTCATATTATCATGTTGCATCCTTGTTTTGAGGTGTTTGCTTGATGTTTGTATGTGTTTTGCATCAATGCCATGTTTAACTTATTTTGCTCATATCTTCTAGGCCGTAGCTCCGAATTAAATGAACTTTATATGTAACTTAACTAGAATCTCGTGTAGATCATCTTGGTGCATCTTAACTTGCTGTTTAACAACTTGAACATAAGGTTTATTCAGTTCTGGACCACTTTCTAAATTTGCATATGAGGACTTACCGGAATTGTTACATGTTGTTTCCAGCCTCATTTAACCTTGCCTTGATATGTTGTTCTTGTTTGCATCATCTCTTGACATGAGTAGCCTCATCTAGCCTTGTCATGCATCAAGCTTAGTTGTGCATCATGTCATGTATATGTGTGGTGTGTTTACCATGTTGTGTGCTTCTTTTCGATAGTTCTCGTTTCGTTGCGATCGTGAGGATTCGTTCTTCTATGCTTGGTTCATCTTCATGGCTTCATCTTCTTCATGGACTCGTTCTTATTCCTTGCGGGATTTCAGGCAAGATGACCGTCACCTTGGATCTCATTACTATCATTGCTATGCTAGTTGCTTCGTTCTATCGCTATGCTGCGCTACCTATCACTTGTGCATCAAGCCTCCCAATTTGCCATATCAGCCTCTAACCTTTTTCACCCTTCCTAGCAAACTGTTGCTTGGCTATGTTACCGCTTTGCTCAGCCCCTCTTATAGCGTTGTTAGTTGCAGGTGAAGTTGAAGATTGCTCCATGGTGGACATGGTTATGTTGGGATATCACAATATCTCATATATTATTAATGCATCTATATACTTGGTAAAGGGTGGAAGTATCGGCCTTATGCCTGGTGTTTTGTTCCACTCTTGCCGCCCTAGTTTCTGTCATATCGGTATTATGTTCCCGGATTTTGCGTCCCTAACGCGGTTGGGTTATTTATGGGACCCCCTTGACAGTTCGCCTTGAATAAAACTCCTCCAGCAAGGCCCAACATTGGTTTTACCATTTGCCTACCACATATACCTTTCCCTTGGGAGTAATTAACCCGAGGGTCATCTTATTTTAGCCCCCAGGGCCAATGCTTGTCTAAGTGTTGGTCCAAACTAGAGCACCATGCGGGACCATCCCTTGGCAACTTGGGTTACGTCGGTACCTGTACGCTTCGCTTATCCGGTGTGTCCTGAGAACGATATACATGCGACTCCTATCGGGATTGTCGACACATCGGGCGGCTTTGCTGGTCTTGTTTTACCATTGTCGAAATGTCTTGTAACCGGGATTCCGAGACTGATCGGGTCTTCCTGGGAGAAGGAATATCCTTCATTGATCGTGAGATCTTATCATGGGCTAAGTTGGGACACCCCTGCAGGGTATAAACTTTCGAGAGCCGTGCCCGCGGTTATGTGGCAGATGGGAATTTGTTAAGATACGGTTGTAGATAACTTGACACCTGATTCGAATTAAAACGCATCAACCGCGTGTGTAGCCGTGATGGTCTCTTTCCGGCGGAGTCCGGGAAGTGAACACGGTTTTTGGGTTATGTTTGACGTAAGTAGCAGTTCAGGATCACCTCTTGATCATTGCTAGCTTCACGACCGTTCCGTTTGCTCTCTTCTCCCTCTTATTTGCGTATGTTAGCCACCATATATGCTTAGTCGCTGCTGCAACCTCACCACCTTACCCCTTCCTTTCCCATTATGCTTTGCTAGTCTTGATACCCATGGTAATGGGATTGCTGAGTCCTCGTGGCTCACAGATTACTACAACAATAGTTGCAGGTACAGGTTTGTGATGATCATGACGCGAGAGCGATGTTTGCTTGTTTTGGAGTTCTTCTCCTGCTTCTTCTTCGATCAGGGGATAGGTTCTAGGTCGGCAGCCTGGGCTAGCAGGGTGGATGTCGTTTGAGTTTCTATTTATGTTTCATCCGTAGTCGGATGTTGATCTTGTATATGAGGTATTGTTGTATTCTTGTGACATTGTATGTCTTGGTTGTATCCCCACTATTATGTAATGTTGATGTAATAATATCCACCTTGCAAAAGCGTCTTCAAGATGCGCTTCTATCCATGGTGGGACCTTCGAGTTCCATTAGGATAGGGTCGCATCTTGGGCGTGACAAGTTGGTATTAGAGCCTCGACCGACCATAGGAGCCCCCTTGATTGATCGAGTAGTTTGGCCGTTGTCGAGTCTAGAAGAAAACTTTTCGGAGTCTAGTTATATCGGAGAGGAGGATTTCTTTTTACTCCTCTGCCCTTTCGTCGCTCTGGTAAGGAATCTTGACGTAGGTGTTTTAAACCACTCCTCTTCATGTTCAAATTTTTCTTTAGGATCACGCGGTTAGTTTTGTTCGTTGTCCATCCTCTTTTATCCGGTGCATCTCTCGTCTAGTCGTCTCAAACCTCTTTGTCTTTTGCGAGATCAATCCTTAGTTCTTCCTCCACGATGTTGTTTCCTTGTCCGAAGTTGTCCTTGTTTTTCCCACCCGCCCACCCCTTTTCTTCTTGGAGCCGGAGTCCGTAATCGAGTATCCATCCTACTCGTGCGAAGCATTTGCATTCTTTCAACCGGTGTTTCCTCTTGAAGTTATTCATCGGGTTCCCCCTTCCAAGTTGCCTTTGTTTTCCAGCCCTCCCATCCTCTTCTTCCCGGAGCCTGAGTCTCTTTCGAGCATCAATTTTCATTCATACGGAGTCTCTTCAGTCTTCCCTTAATTATTTCAACCGGCGAATTCTCGTCTCATTCGTCATTCTTCATCCCTTTCTTTTTCTGGTGCACTCAATTCAAGTTTTTTGGGTTGATCACATTCTTTTCCCTCGGCTCAAGTGTTCTCCTTGCTCATTTGCCTCTCGCCATTCAATCATTCCGGAGTGTTCAAGAAATCTCAGGAGATTCGTCTGTGTTCCAATTAATTCGAGGTTATCACCTCATTCAAGTTTTTCAATGATTCCGGTGCATCATCTACATCTTCAAAAACCCTTTCCAATGGTGTTTTTCTTTTAGTGGGCCCTAACCCACAGGTCTTTTCCCAGGATCTTACCTGACTCTTCTAATTCTCCCGGGGTTATTCTCAAATTCTTTTCAAGTGTGACATAAGAACGAATTTCATCAGTCACATGCCTTCTCCAAGATCACTTTCAAATTCTTTTCATTGTGGGCTCAACCTCTCTGCTTTTCATTCTACCGTAGTATCTCAGTAATTTTTGTGGTGTTTCTCGTCATCATTTGAAGACCAAAGAAGAGTTTTCCTCTAAATCTTGCCCGTTCTCTTGAAGATTCGTGGTTCTAGCTTCATATTATCCTCGCGAATTATTCCATTTGTTAGATATTCCTTTTTCTCACCTATCCGGAGTATTTCAGGAGTTGATTTCTGTTTCTTTTCATCGGAGGCCATCATTCTAGAATAATTCTTCGTCCTCACATTTTAGCTACCATTATCCAATTATCCCGGTGCTTCATTCAAGTGTTCTTTTATCAGCTCATGATCTCTTTGTTCTTTTACATCTAAATCCCCTCAAGCATATTTGTTCTCCTAATTCTTCCTGGTGATTCATTCTCTTTCATCAGTCATTTTAGAATTCTTATGGTGGTTCGTCCAAGATTCTTTTTCCTTGATTATCATTCAATTCATTCGTTCTTTCCAATCCTATCGGTGGTTCATGAAGACTTTCTCAAGTTTTGTGCTATATTCCACTTAATCCTTTTCAAGAAGAATAAGTAGTATGTAAAAATCCATTGCTTGTCATCAATTTAATTTGGTGAAGGATAAGCATACAATAAATCTTATTCTTATTTCATCCAAGTGAGTAGTCCCTTCTTTCGGAGTTTGTTCTTGATGAATAAATTCTAGTTCCAAGTGTTTCATCTTTTCTTTCCCGGAGTTCAAAGCTTCCTCGACCATCTCGTCGGAATCCTCCATCGGAATCATCGCAAGGCTTTTATCTTATTATTTCCATCCCTCAATTCAATCTCATCATCTTTGGTTACTGGAGTTCATCTAGGTGGCTCGTCATGATTTAATTCTTTCTTCAAGAGTTCATCAAGATTCTTGTTGGTGGAGTTCAAGTATCTTTCTTCTCAAGTCTCGAAGTGTAATTAATTCTCCGTATTCTTTTGAAGTGGAGTTTTCCATTTCTTCGTTGCTCTCAGCTATCCAATCATTTCCGTTTGTGGCCGGTTATCACCTTATGATCTTGAGATGTTACCTATAAGACCACAACAAGCTTATTCTTTTCGTTGTTGATTTTCTCAATAACTCCGTTTAAACCTTCCTTCTAAAGATGCTTTCAATTTTAGTCGTGGCACAAGTTGTCATTTTCTTCTCCGTTCTTTTCATTCAACTCTTTCATTTCTTTCTGGAGGTTTTGTGTCATGTCTTCATCAAGTATCATTCCATCCTCTCAAGCTCGTGTTCTATCCTTCCATTTTCAGCCGGAGTGTTGCCTAAATTCCTTTCAGTCTTACTCGTTTCTTATCTCGTTCTAACCGGAGTGGTTTCATAGTCTATCTAATTGCGTGAGCATTTGATCCTTGTCATATTCGTTGTTCATCTTTTCTAACCGAGTGCTCTCGACTTTGTTCATCTTCTCTCTTGCATTCTTACTTCATCTCTTCCTCTTTTCCTCCCCGTCTCGGTCCTAAGATCTCGGGACGAGATCTCTTGTTAGTGGAGGAGTGTTGTAACGCCCCGGATTCGATGCGCCAGATGTCTTCCAGTTATTTGTCATCGTTGCCATGTAATTTGCTTGCGTGTTGCATATTGCCATGTCATCATGGGCATCTCATTTTGCATATGTGTTCGTCTCATGCATCCGAGCATTTTCCCCGTTGTCCGTTTTGCAATCCGACACTCCTATTTCCTCCGGTGTCCCCCTTTTGTATCTTGTTGTGAGCGGGTGTTAGACATTCTTGAAATGGACCGTGATTTGCCAAGCGGCCTTGGTACACCACCGGTAGACCACCTATCAAGTTTCGTGCCATTTGGAGGTCGTTTGATGCTCCAATGGTTAACCGCGTAGCCCGAAACCCCCTTCTTTTGTGCAGCCCAACAGCCCTCCAAAGTGGCCCAACAACCCATCCAAACAACCCTCCATGCTCTCGATCGTTTGATCATGATTGTGTGGGCGAAAACCGCACCTCATTTGGACACTCCTATCTCCCTCTACCTATAATATATGTGCATCCCCCCGATTTTTCGCGCAGATTAAACCCTAGCCAAACTCCTCCCCGCCGCCGGACATGTCCGCCTCCGCGCCGGACGCGTCCACCGCCCGCCGCCACGTCGCACCAGCCAATTGCCGGTCGCCACATCACCCCGCCGCCCCTCTCCTCCAACCGCGTGCCGCCACATGTCCCTCTCTCTCCTCCCACCGCGTCGCGGCCCGCCCGAGCCCATCCGGTTGCGCCGCCGCCCTGGAGTCTGCGCTGCCGCCGTCTGCCTCGCTCGTGCACCGCCGGTGCGCTGCCGGGCCGCCCGGCCCCGCACCTCCGCGCCGGGAACCCCGCCGCCGACCGCCCGG
>NC_041387.1:306798372-306851776 GCF_002162155.2 Triticum dicoccoides
GCCAAGTCCCGACGCCGCGCCGTCGCGCGCCTCCAGCGTCGGCGACCCTTGCCGCCTCGGGCACTCCCGGAGGCCTCGCCGTCCGCGGCCGGGCCTCGCCCTCTCCGCCCCCTGCCAAGTCCGCCCCCGTGCCCCGCCGGATCCGCCGTCCCCGCTCCTCCCCGGCACCGTCCACGACATCTCCGGCCGCATCTCCGGTGAACCTCAAAAACCGTGCCCGATCATCTGAATGAGGTTGACCCTGAAATTCTTCTAGTCCCCAGATTCTTGCATTTTTTGCCCACTTTGACCTGCCATAACTTGTTGCATACTGCTCCGTTTTGCGTGCATCATATATCAAAATGTTCATCATGAGATGCTCTACATTATGTTCCATTGTGCCATGTTTGTTTGAGTCCATCTTGATGCCCAAATCATCGTTGCAAGAGTGCTATATGATGTTAAACTTCTGAAACTGTTATAACTTGCTGTTTTATCTTTTTCATTGCATTTGGTGTGTGCATCCTATGAGCATGAGCTCTACATGTGTTTTGTGCTACATCATGCCATCTTCACAGTGGTACAATCCATGTATTTTTATGAGCCTTGTAGTGAGTGTATCGAGCTCGTGAACTAGGGTACTTGTTGTTGCTGTTTTGCTAGACTGTTTCTGCTATATCCTGATGCTATGTAAACCTGCTGCTACAAGTCATTCTATGCATAATCTGGAGATGTTCACTAAGGATTCTTTGTTATACTTGTCATGCTATATCCATTCATGCCCCTATTTGCATTTATAGCCTGCTGTAACTTGTTGTAATCTTGCTCTCAAATTGCTAAATAATGTTGCAGTCAGCCTGTTAACATTAAGTTCAGTTTTGCCATGAGCTTTGCTAGTGATCCATGCACCCTATGAACTTTCTCTTGCCATGCTTAGCTTCATAAACATGTATTATTACTTTTGGTAACCTTTTTGTGGCATGTATTGCTCTGTAGTGAGTGGCACAAGCTCACCAACATGCCTACTTATTGTTGTTCCTACCATGTCTGAATCTGTCATATCACTTGCCATGTTTGCATGGATGCTACCATGTTCTATGTTGATCTTTGGAATTAGTTTAGTAAGGGAGTTTTGTTCTTTGTCTTTAATATTAGCATGCCATACCTTTGTTTGCCATGATAAGTTCATGTAGTATGTTTTTTGATAGCTCTAAACATTGCAACCTGATGTTATTTCTGCTAAGTCTGAAACTGTTATTATTTCCAATCTTGCCATGTCCTTTTGAGCATGTTCTAGTGATTTCTGGAGATAGCTCAGTGTTCATGTTTTGTAATTATTTACCTGTAATTCATGCCCATGCCTTTTGTTCTTATGTTGAGATGCTGTAGCATATTGTTTTAATGCTTGCTAGATGCCTAGTTGCTGTTTTGGACATCTTGTCCTTTAAACTTGTATAGAGTGTATGTGTTGAACCGTTGCTCCGTTTTGGGTGTGCTCTATATGAAACTTGCTTAGAATTGCATGTAGTTTCATATTATCATGTAGCATCCTTGTTTTGAGGTGTTTGCTTGATGTTTGTATGTGTTTTGCATCAATGCCATGTTTAACTTGTTTTGCTCATATCTTCTAGGCCGTAGCTCCGAATTAAATGAACTTTATATGTAACTTGACTAGAATCTCATGTAGATCATCTTGGTGCATCTTAACTTTCTGTTTAACAACTTGAACATAAGGTTTATTCAGTTCTGGACCAATTTCTAAATTTGGATATGAGGACTTACCGGAATTGTTACATGTTGTTTCCGGCCTCATTTAAACTTGCCTTGATATGTTGTTCTTGTTTGCATCATCTCTTGACATGAGTAGCCTTGTCATGCATCATGCTTGGTTGTGCATCATGTCATGTATATGTGTGGTGTGTTTACCATGTTGTGTGCTTCTTCTCGATAGTTCCCGTTTCGTTGCGATCGTGAGGATTCGTTCGGTTACGCTTGGTTTGTCTTCGTAGCTTCATCTTCTTCATGGACTCGTTCTTCTTCCTTGCGGGATTTCAGGCAAGATGACCATCACCTTGGATCTCATTACTATCATTGCTATGCTAGTTGCTTCGTTCTATCGCTATGTTGCGCTACCTATCACTTGTTCTTCAAGCCTCCCAATTTGCCATGTCAGCCTCTAACCTTTTTCACCCTTCCTAGCAAACCGTTGCTTGGCTATGTTACCGCTTTGGTCAGCCCCTCTTATAGCGTTGTTAGTTGCAGGTGAAGTTGAAGATTGCTCCATGGTGGACAGGGTTATGTTGGGATATCACAATATCTCTTATATTATTAATGCATCTATATACTTGGTAAAGGGTGGAAGGCTCGGCCTTATGCCTGGTTTTTTGTTCCACTCTTGCCACCCTAGTTTCCGTCATATCGGTATTATGTTCCCGGATTTTGCGTCCCTAACGCGGTTGGGTGATTTATGGGACCCACTTGACTGTTCGCCTTGAATAAAACTCCTCCAGCTAGGACCAATATTGGTTTTACCATTTGCCTACCACCTATACCTTTCCCTTGGGAGTAATTAACCCGAGGGTCATCTTATTTTAGCCCCCCGGGCCAATGCTTGTCTAAGTGTTGGTCCAAACTAGAGCATCGTGCGGGACCATCCCTTGGCAACTTGGGTTACGTCGGTACCTGTACGCTTCGCTTATCCAGTGTGTCCTGAGAATGAGATACGTGCGACTCCTATCGGGATTGTCGACACATCAGGCGGCTTTGCTGGTCTTGTTTTACCATTGTCGAAATGTCTTGTGACCGCGATTCCGAGACTGATCGGGTCTTCCTGGGAGAAGGAATATCCTTCGTTGATCGCGAGAGCTTATCATGGGCTAAGTTGGGACACCCCTGCTGGGTATAAACTTTCGAGAGCCGTGCCCGCGGTTATGTGGCAGATGGGAATTTGTTAATATCCGGTTGTAGATAACTTGACACCTGATTCGAATTAAAACGCATCAACCGCGTGTGTAGCCGTGATGGTCTCTTTTCGGTGGAGTCCGGGAAGTGAACACGGTTTTTGGGTAATGTTTGACGTAAGTAGGAGTTCAGGATCACCTCTTGATCATTGCTAGCTTCACGATCATTCCGTTTGCTCTCTTCTCGCTCTTATTTGCGTATGTTAGCCACCATATATGCTTAGTCGATGCTGCAACCTCACCACTTTACCCCTTCCTTTCCCATTAAGCTTTGCTAGTCTTGATACCCATGGTAATGGGATTGCTGAGTCCTCGTGGCTCACAGTACAACAACAGTTGCAGGTACAGGTTTGTGATGATCATGATGTGAGAGCGATGTTTGCTTGTTTTGGAGTTCTTCTCCTACTTCTTATTCGATCAGGGGATAGGTTCCAGGTCGGCAGCCTGGGCTAGCAGGATGGATGTCGTTTGATTTTCTGTTTATGTTTCATCCATAGTCGGATGTTGATCTTGTATATGAGGTATTGTTGTATTCTTGTGACATTGTATGTCTTGGTTTTATCCCCACTATTATGTAATGTTGATGTAATGATATCCACTTGGCAAAAGCGTCTTCAAGATGCGCTTCTATCCTTGGTGGGACCTTCGAGTTCCTTTAGGATAGGGTCGCATCTTGGGCGTGACATTATGAGTGGAGGTCGGGATCGCACGACGGTGAACTCCTACCAACCCTTCCTCTAGGAGCATGTGTAGTAGTACTTTGCTTCGAGGGCTAATAAGCTTTTGCAATAATTATATGAGTTCTTTATGACTAATGTGAGTCCATGGATTATGCGCACTCTTACCCTTCCATCATTGCTAGCATCTACGGTACCGTGCATTGCCCTTTCTCACCTTGAGAGTTGGTGCAAACTTCGCCGGTGCATCCAAACCCCGTGATACGGTACACTCTATCACACATAAACCTCCTTATATCTTCCTCAAAACAACCACCGTACTTACCTATTGTGGCATTTCCATAGCCATTCCGAGAAATATTTACATGCAACTTTCCACCATTCCGTTTATTATGACACGTTCCATCATTGTCATATTGCTTTTGCATGATCATGTAGTTGACATCATATTTGTGGCAAAGCCACCTTCATCATTTTTTATACATGTCGCTCTTGATCCATTGCATATCCCGGTACACTACCGGAGGCATTCATATAGAGTCATATTTTGTTCTAGTTGCATATCCCGGTACACTACCGGAGGCATTCATATAGAGTCATATTTTGTTCTAGTATCGAGTTGTAATTCATGAGTTATAAATAAATAGAAGTGTGATGATCATCATTATTAGAGCATTGTCCCCTAAAAAGGCCAAATAAAAAAATAGAAAGGCCAAATAAAAAGAAGGCCCAAAAAAATAATAAAATAATAAGGGGACAATGTTACTATCTTTTTCCACAATTGTGCTTCAAAGTAGCACCATGTTCTTCATATAGAGAGTCTCTTATTTTGTCACTTTCATATACTAGTGGGAATTTTTCATTATAGAACTTGGCTTGTATATTCCAACGATGGGCTTCCTCGAAATTCCCTAGGTCTTCGTGAGCAAGCAAGTTGGATGCACACCCACTTAGGTTCTTTTGTTGAGCTTTCATACATTTATAGCTCTAGTGCATCCGTTGCATGGCAATCCCTACTCCTCGTGTTGACATCAATTGATGGGCATCTCCATAGCCCATTGATTAGCCTCGTCAACATGAGACTTTATCTTTTTTGTCTTCTCCACACAACCTCCATCATCATATTCTATTCCACCCATCATGCTATATCCATGGCTTACGCTCATGTATTGCGTGAGAATGAAAAAAGCTGAAGCGCGTTAAAAAGTATGAACCAATTGCTTGGCTGAAACCGGGGTTGTGCATGATGGCAGTATTTTGTGTGACAAAAATGAAACATAGCCTAACTATACGATTTTGTAGGAATGAAGTTTCTTTAGCCATGTTATTTTGAGAAGACATGATTGCTTTGTTAGTATGCTTGAAGTATTATTACTTTTATGCCAATATGAACTTTTATCTTGAATCATTTGGATCTAAACATTCTGCCACAATAAAGAAAATTACATTGAGAAATATGCTTGGTAGCATTCCACATCAAAAATTCTGTTTTTATCATTTGCCTACTCGAGGACGAGCGGGAATTAAGCTTGGGGATGCTTGATACGTCTCCAACGTATCTATAATTTTTGATTCTTCCATGCTATTATATTACCCGTTTTGGATGTTTATGGGCTTTACTTTACACTTTTACATCATTTTTTGGACTAACCTACTAACCGGAGGCCCAGCCCAAATTGTTTTTTTGCCTATTTCAGTGTTTCGAAGAAAAGGAATATCAAACGGAGTCTAAACAGAATGAAACCTTCGGGAGCGATCTTTTTGGAACAAATGCAATCCAGGAGACTTGGAGTGGACGTCAAGAAGCAGCCGAGGCGGCCAGGAGGTAGGAGGGCGCACCCTAGGGGGTGGGCGCGCCCCCCACCCTCGTGGGCCCCTCATGGCTCCCCTGCCGACCTCTTTCGCCTATATATACCTCCATACCCTGAAAACATCCAGGAGCACCACGAAACCCTATTTCCACCTCCGTAACTTTCTGTACCTTGAGATCCCATCCTGGAGCCTTTTCCGACGCTCCGTCGGAGGGGGAATCGATCACGTAGGGCTTCTACATCATCGCCAAGGCCTCTCCGATGAGTTGTGAGTAGTTTACCACAGACCTTCGTGTCCATAGTTATTAGATAGATGGCTTCTTCTCTCTCTTTGAATCTCAATACAAAGTTCTCCTCAATCTTCTTGGAGATCTATTCGATGTAACTCTTTTTGCGGTGTGTTTGTCGAGATCCGATGAATTATGGGTTTATGATCAAGTTTATCTATGAGAATATTTGAATCTCCTGTGAATTATTTTATGTGTGATTGGTTATGTTTGCAAGCCTCTTCGAATTATCAGTTTGGTTTGGCCTACTACATTGATCTTTCTTGCAATGGGAGAAGTGCTTAGCTTTGGGTTCAATCTTGTGGTGTCCTTTCCCAGTGACAGCAGGGGCAGCAAGGCACATATTGTATTATTGCCATCGAGGATAAAAAGATGGGGTTTATATCATATTCCTTGAGTTTATCCTCTACATCATGTCATCTTGCCTAATGTGTTACTCTGTTCTTATGAACTTAATACTCTAGATGCATGCTGGATAGCGGTCGATGTGTGGAGTAATAGTAGTAGATGCAGAATCGTTTCGATCTACTTGTCGCGGACATGATGCCTATATACATGATCATGCATAGATAATCTCATAACTATGCACTTTTCTATCAATTGCTTGACAGTAATTTGTTCACCCACCGTAATACTTATGCTATCTTGAGAGAAGCCACTAGTGAAACCTATGGCCCCCGGGTCTATCTTCCATCATATAAGTTTCCAATCTACTTTATTTTGCAATCTTTACTTTCCAATCTATATCATAAAAATACCAAAAATATTTATCTTATCTTATTATCTCTATCAGATCTCACTTTCGCAAGTGGCCGTGAAGGGATTGACAACCCCTTTTTCGCGTTGGTTGCTAGGTTCTTGTTTGTTTGTGTAGGTACGAGGGACATGTGTGGATCCTCCTACTATATTGATACCTTGGTTCTCAAAAACCGAGGGAAATACTTATGGTAGTTTTCTGCGTCACCCTTTCCTCTTCATGGGAAAACCAACGCAGTGCTCAAGAGGTAGCAACGAGGAGGCCGTGTTTTGAAATAGTCGGTGCGGGCAATTTCAGGCGAGGAGGGCGTGTTTTGAAATAGTCGGCGTGAACGATTTCGGACGAGGATAGGATGTTTTGCCGCCTATGGTTTATGAATTATTCGACACCTATCATTTTGGCTGAGGAGAAGGCGCGCTTGGATGCAGTTACGAACCTACCACCAATGTACAACGGTGCAATTGATGCGTGTCCCACATAGACCGGTAATTTCGTGTCTCCCAATTATTTGCTCGGGCGAATTCCACCGAGTAGAGGGTGTTTAGCGGTTTGTTCAAATTTTGGGAGAACGAGCATCCACGTCTACCATACCGAGTCGATTTGAATCAAATTTTCAAGTATTATCTTGCCACTTCTTTTTTAGATGGTGAGATGATGCTTGGGACTAATGTATTTTTACATGCTCATTGCTAACGATTCACTATATGAAAAATAGTTGCCACTCATAAATGGGAATCAAACTCAAAATGAAATATCTTGATTCAATGAAATAGCTCATTCACTAGGTCAAAATAGTGAACTAAATCAAAAATTGAACACCTCAATTGAGTAGCATGTTGTACTGTATTATAGTACTCCATGAACATGTTGAAAGTCAAATTTATGAACTTGTTTGATATGCATATCTCCGTTGTCGGTGTACAAAAGTATGGGTACTTTTGTACCCCTTCCTTGTGCATGGACGGTTGCAGCCACGCCTTCAGCAGAGCTTGGCAAAGCAGAAGAGGACGGAAGGAGGCAGGACAGGAACAAGGAATATCAAAACAGATGCTCCAAGTGACAAGCAGTAGAAGGCTGGCAGGGCCACGCCCGGAAACGAGCCTTGCCGAGGCGACCTGCAAGGCCCCCAGCAAGCTCCTTGCCGGGGTAGCGTGCAAACAGACCAGCAGGGCCACCACCCTTGGGGTTGAGAGCTCTGACACCATCGACAACATTAAAGACCAAGATCTGGAGAGCACATCCCCGGTAGCATGCAGCCCCTCATGAAGATTGGCAACCCATGAATCCACGTGGGATCAGAAAATGAAGACCCCCGGCAAGACCCTTGCCGGGGACGACTCCAAGGCCTTGCCGGGGACGATCGCTGGGCCCATGCCAACAGGGATGGCCACCGGGGAGCAAGCCCCTCGCGGCGCCGAAATGATGAGCCGACGTGTGCATGCAGTGGAAGGGTCGAGAGCGCCGCAACCACGGTGCACTCCCCTCCGCCATGGTCGACCCATTGAGGCGACGCCCGGGACAACGTGTCCACGACGTCATCAGACCCATGGACCGCCGTGACCAATGTCAAGTTCTTCGAGAGCGTCTCATGGAGGATGCCCAGACTACTATTGAGCGGCGACGGGAAGCACGTCACCAATCTAATAGGCATGCTAGACCCGCTCAATATAGGCCTGCGATGGGGGATGCTAGCGACTTGCCATATACGATCACTTGTCCAGCATTCACCCGCAAGCTGTGGCAGTTCCAGTGGCCCAACACCCGCACGTTCAAACCAGAGGTCCCAGAGAAGTACAACGGCAAGACTCACCAGTCTGAGTTCCTGAGCGTTTACACTATCGCGATGCAAGCTGTCGGGGCACGAGATGATAAGATACTCGTCAACTATTTCCCGTTGGCGCTTAATCCCCACGGCATGTCATGGTTGATGCATCTGCCAATAGATTCCATTGCTTCTTGGTCCGACCTGTGCCACAAGTTTGTTGGTGCCTTCACGTGCGGCTACGTAGCTCCTGGGCAGGTAAGTGACTTGCACGTAATCCCTCAGAGAGATGGTGAATCCTTGCGTAAGTACATACAGAGGTTTAGCTGTGTGCAGTACAACATCCCCAATGCTCATCCCGTCACCGTCATCAGCGTGTTCCACCAGAACATGCGCAATCGAAAGATGCGTGAAGAGTTGGCCATGAACAAGGTCGCGGATGTTTCCGAGCTGTATGTTCTGGCTGACAGATGTGCCCGAGCAGAGGAAGGAAGGAAGTACCCCGGCGAAGACGCTGATGTGGGAAGTGACTCTGAAGACGAAGACGTCGTCGCCCCAGCAAAGAAAGGTCGGCGATGTAACAGGAAACGAAAGGGCAAGACCGTGCTTGCCATCGAGGAATCTAGCAATGCCGACACCACCAAGAAGGCCAAGGTTGACGACCCCAGCAAGGAGGTTGCCGGGTGCAACGCCTGCCGGGCCTTGGCGGCTGCCGGCTAGCCAGAGGGCTCCGACAAGCAGTACTGCAAGATTCACCGTACCAAGGGCCACGACCTGCAGAACTGCAGCCAAGTGGAGCTACTAATGGAGAAGCAAAGGTATGAGTACAAGAGATGAGACAAGGAGAAGAGCTGGACCCGGCAGGATCTGATCCCGGCAAGAGAGAGCCCCCGCAGGATCTGATCTTGGCAAGACAGAGTCTGCGCAAGCAAGCGAGGTAAAGCAGAAGAAGAAGGTGATTCACCACCCGGTCTACTTTGCCAGCTCCTTCTTGCAGAGGGCCAGGTCAAGGTATTCTGGGATGCAGAAATTGCTTTTCAGTCTCCTTATGGCCTCGAGAAAGCCGTGTCATTATTTCCAAGCACATGAAGTCACCGTTGTCACACGCCTCCCTTTGCAACAGATCTTGCATAACCCAGATGCAACTGGGAGGATTGTGGAGTGAGCGTTAGAGCTGTCAAGCTTTGGCCTTCAGTTCGAGAGCACCTCAACGATCAAGAGCAGAGCCTTGGCGGAATTCATAGCAGAATGGACATCCATGCCCGACGAAGAAGTTCAAGAAACCACCCTTCCCGGCAAAGAGGCAAGTAGTCATTGGATTATGTACTTCGATGGAACGTTCTCGTTACAAGGTGCAGGTGCTGGTGTGTTGCTCGTCACGCCCACTGGGGAACGCCTCAAGTACGTGATCCAGATGCACTTCCCCCGGGAGAGGCCGACAAACAATACCACAGAATACGAGGGGCTTCTCGCTGGTCTCAGGATCGCGGGAGACCTCGGGATCAGGAAGCTTATTATCAGAGGAGATTCACGACTTGTCGTCAGGCAAGTTAACAAGTATTATCAGAGCCCGCTAATGGAGGCTTACGTGGATGAAGTGAGGAAATTGGAAGAGCGCTTTGACGGTCTACAAGCAGAGCATGTTCCTCGAGCAGAGAACAACATTGCCGATGACCTGTCAAAGCACGCTGCCCTCAAGCTACCTGTGGAACCAGGTACCTTTGTGCTTCAATTAACTCAGCCATCCGTCGAGCCATCAGCAGAAAAGAACAAGCGAAGTAAAGTGGGCCCCGGCAAATACTTTCCCGCAGAGCTCCCAGGAGCCGCCAACAAGGAAGTTGCCAGGTACCCTGAGCTTTCTTTAGAGCAGCAGCCCCCGACAGGGGCCCAGGCCCTTGCCGTCGAGGCAGCTGCCCCCACAGCGGAAAGCATGCCTTTGGTCCTTGCCGTCGAGCCCCAGGCTCCAGCATGGGCACAACATACAGTCTGTTCCCTCCAAACAGGGGAGCTTCCCGAGGAGCAAGAAGAAGCAGAGAAAGTAGCCCGCCGGTCTAGCATGTACCAGTTTGTGATGCCCTTTACAGAAGAAGGCCAAACGGCGTGAAATTGAAGTGTATTCCTCAGGAGGACGAACTGGAGCTGCTGGCAGAGATACACAGAGGCATATGTGGCTCCCACATACGATCAAGAGCCCTTGTTGGCAAAGCATTCCGACAAGGTTTCCTCTGGCTCACTGCCCTCCAGGATGCAATGATACTAGTAACCAACTGTGCAGTGTGCCAGTTTCATTCAAAGAAGCTTCATCAACCAGCTCAAGCCCTTCAAACAACCCCCCCCCCTCCTGGCCATTATCGGTCTGGGGGCCTCGACATACTAGGCCCCTTTCCCAGTGCTGTCGGGGGCTTTGAGTACTTGTAGGTCACGATTGACAAGTTCACAAAGTGGCCGGAAGTGGAGCCGGTGAGGAAGGTGACAGCGTAGTCAGCTATCAAGTTCTTTATGGGAATCATTTGTCGTTTCGGTGTGCCAAATAGAGTCATCACTGACAAGGCACATAGTTCACGAACCGCACCTTCATGCAGTATATCCAGGACCTTGGTAGCAAGGTATGCTTTGCTTCTGTTTCCCATCCAAGGATCAATGGCCAAGCAGAAAGGGAAAATGCTGAAGTGTTGCGAGGCCTCAAAACAAGAACCTTCGACAAGCTGCACTAGTGTGGAAGGCACTGGATTGATGAATTGCCAACAGTTCTTTGGTCAATCAGAACGACACCAAATCGAGCCACTGGACATACACCCTTTGCCCTGGTTTACGGGGCAGAAGCAGTTCTCCCCACTGAACTCATATACGGGTCACCTCGAGTGCTCGCTTATGATGAGCTTGAACAAGAGCAGTTGCGCCAAGATCAGGCAACGCTTGTTGAGGAAGATCGTCTTCGAGCTGTTGTGTGAGCCGCTCACTATCAGCAAGCCTTGTGCCGCTATCATAGCCGCAAGGTTCACGCCCGAAGCCTTGAGGAAGGCAACCTTATTCTTCGGCGCGTTCAGTCCGCCAAGAATTCAAACAAGTTGACGCCAAAGTGGGAAGGCCCCTATCCGGTAATACGAGTCAGCAGGCCCGGCGCAGTCTGCCTAGAGACCGAAGATGGCATTCTAGTGAGCAACTCCTAGAATATCGAACATCTTCGCAAGTTTTACCCATAGGGAGCGGTTGTCCGGAGCTCCGACAACCCCCTTTTTGTACTAGCCTTGTCGGCAAGGCATGTAACCCTATGTACAGAGCCAGGTGCAGACCCTGCATGTAGCCAGATAGTTTTTAGCATGTACAGTTTCCTACTAGTTTCCATGTTTATATACGTATATGTATGCATGTGTACTTGTCTAGGATATTGTGCAACCTTAGACTCTAACAGGTGATGGAAAACCGCCAAGGCTCCATGCCCCTGTCCTCTCTTCCCTCCGACCGCAGTAACAATGCCCCGGGAAGAAATTGAGAAGACTGCTTGGCGCGTGATACGTCTCCAACGTATCTATAATTTATGAAGTATTCATGCTATTATATTATCCATCATAGATGTTTTATATGCATTTATATGCTATTTTATATGATGTTTGTGACTAACTTGTTTTTGAGTTTTACAGAAAAAGGAATACCAAGCGGAGTCCAATTGACGTGCCAATTTTTGATGATTTTTTATGGACCAAAAGAACCCCTGGAGTAAAAGAGTTGGGCCAGAAGAGTCTCGGGCTGTCCACGAGGGTGGGGGCGCGCCCAACCTCGCCTGGGCGTGGGCCCCTATCTCGTGGATGATTCGGAGACCCCCCCCCTGACATGAGACCGACGCCAAAAAATTCCTATAAATACAGAAACCTCCAAAAAATAACCTAAATCGAAAGTTCTGCCGCCGCAAGCCTCTGTAGCCACGAGAAATCAACCTAGGCCCTCTCTGGCACCCTACCGGAGGGGGCCATGATCACCGGAGGCCATGGAGGAGGATCCCGGGGGGCATCATCGCTGTGAAGGCCAACGACCAGAGGGAGAACCTCTCCCCATCTAGGGGGGAGGCCATGGAGGAGGAAGCACAAGGGGGAGGACCTCTCCTCCTCTCTCTCGATGGCGCCGGAGTGCCATCAGGAGGGGAATCATTGCCACGGTGATCATTTTCATCAACATCACCATCATCATCACCATCCTCATCTCTTTTACGCGGTTGTCGGTGTCAAAACCGGCGGATCTCGGGTAGGGGGTCCCGATCTGTGCGTCAAGGCTGATGGTAAGAGGAAGCAAGGGACACAGATGTTTACCCTGGTTCGGGCCCTCTCGATGGAGGTAAAACCCTACTTCCTGCTTGATTAATATTGATGATATGGGTAGTATAGGAGTAGATCTACCACGAGATCGTAGAGGCTAAACCCTAAGAGCTAGCCTATGATGGTATGATTGTAATTGTGATCGGCCTTATAAGAACCAACCTCTCCGGTTTATATAGACACCAGAGAGGGTTAGGGTTTACATGGAGTCGGTTACAAGGAAGGAAACACAATATCTGGATCGCCAAGCTTGCCTTCCACACAAAGGAGAGTCCCATCCAGACACGGGCCGAAGTCTTGAGTCTTGCATCTTCACGCTTCAATAATCCAGACGTGTACATAGTTCGACTGTCCGGATACCCCCGAATCCAGGACTCCCTCAGTAGCCCCTGAACCAGGCTTCAATGACGATGAGTCCGGCGCGCAGTATTGTCTTCGGCATTGCAAGGCGGGTTCCTCCTCCGAATACTCCAAAGTAATCATCGAACACTTAGACCGTGTCCGGATCTACGAGATGATCTTCATACGTCACCGTAGAGCGAATGATATTTCACAAATGCAGTTTGCTGACAACTTTTTCTGATGACGCAACTTGTTATTACGGTCGGATCATTATTCGAACCGTTTTCCCACAACCAGCTACAGCGCATATTGCGACGCGGTTTCTTTGACACATCTTGTCAAAGAAGAGATCATGTCCCCATATCATGGGATTCTCATCAATACGGGTATGGGTAATCTAACCGCGCCGCTAATCGCAGCGAGTGGGAGGCAGACGTGTTCCACCAGGCAAGCAGGGAGACGCAAAAAGCATTTGCCGCCTCTATAAAGAGGTTAGGTTTCTTTCTCTTTTACCCACGCCTTCTCCTCCCCCTAGCTCATTCCCCTTTGTTCGAGCCCTAACGCCCAAGCACTCTTCTTCTCCATCAAAGAGAGGTTTTCCAAAGATGTCCAGATCCAGAGCAGGAGGCAGATGGATGGCCTCGACTGTCCAGGAGAAGGACATCAAGAAGCTCCGGGGAGCCGGATATCTGGCCCAGAAGATCGGCCACTGTCTTCCACCGGCGGGATAGGTCGTCCCCACTCCGGAATCTTAAGAGAGAGTCGTGTTCCTTCCCCATTTAGTCCGCGGGCATGGGTTTCCCCTCCACCCGTTCGTTCGGGGAGTCATGTATTACTATGGGATCGATTTTCATGATCTTTCCCCTAACTCCTTCCTCAATATCTTGACGTTCATCGTTGTGTGCGAGGATTTTCTCCGGATCCCACCTCACTTCAGCCTATGGCTGAAGATTCTCAATGTGAAGCCCAAGGTGGTGAGTGGCAAGCACGCCGAATGCGGCAGCGCCATGGTAAGCAAGATGCCCAAGGCTGTTTGGCCGAAAGGCGCTTTCAACCACTCCTTCAAGGAATGGCAGAAGCAGTGGTTCTATATCACTGAACCACGTGGCAAAAAGTGGGCGGCAGCTCCGGAGTTCAGAACCGGAGCTCCACTGCGGCTCACGTCCTGGCCCGAGAAGGGTCCGAACTGGTGCTCGTCCAATTTGCTGTTACTGCTCCAGACGCGCCTTCAGGGTGTGGTCGATAGGGACGTCAAACTCTTTGACGTAGTCCACGTGATGCTAGTTCGCCTGGTCCTCCCCTGTCAGCGTCGAGCTTGTACTCTGTGGGAGTTCAATCCAGCCGAGCACCAAACCCTTCGGGAGCTTTATGATTCCTCCCACAAGGATATCTGGAAGGTGCTCTTTAAGTCCGCCAAATCGTGGCCGGGCCCCACCGAGGACCGTGGGTATCAATCATCCCATTCTCCAAGCTCGGTAAGTCACATCCACACTCTGTCTATTCATGCTTAAGCTGGCATGTCATGAGGGAGACACCTTAATCGTGTTTCATTGTGACCTCAGGGACGGATAAAGAAGGTGGAGCGGATACATTGTCCAGCCCCCCTGCTAGAGGAACCGGCCGGACCTCTTCTGACGAAGATGCTGGACCCTGCGCCTTACAAGGCGCCAACGAAAGAGGCCTCCAAGAAGGTCAAGAAGACCCGGGGTGGCCTTCGCCGTCGCGAGGCTTCGGATGCCAAATCCGAAGACTCCAGCGATGATCCTTCGTCTGAAGACGAAGAGGAGGAAGCAGAGGAGGAGGATCCTCACTCTGATGGCGGGAGGAAGAGGACGACCTCCACATCTCTGGAGGCCGGATCGCCCAAGAGGGGGGGAATTCCCTCCCAGGGGCATCCCCCACAGCTGCCGATAGCAGCCCAGAGTGGGATCCCAGGGCCCAGCCCCTGGAGAAGTCATAAGTATCCGAACACGCATATGCGTCCGAGATTGTTTTTGGGTATAGTAGTTTTGACTGTTGCCTACATATTGCACAGTCCGGCAAGGTCCTGCGCCGGTCGGTCCTCATAGGAGTATTCACTGGGCTCAGATGCCTTGGCGAGCGAGACGCCTCCGCAGGCCCCTTCCCCAAAGTCCGGGCGCGACACTGAGGTGTCATCTCGACAAGACCCAGACCATGGAGGACATGTCCCTGGTGCCGGACACGCGGGGATGGATACGGCCCCAGGGGCCACTAGGGTTCTGGGATCGAGCGAGCAGCCACCCCCGATGGTGGGGGGCCTGCCTACCCCGTCGGCGTCCTCTGTTTGAGAAGAGCTTCCTGGCGGTCGATCGACAGTGTTGAACAACGCGTCTATTGTTTATGAGCATCAGGCCCTCATGGGTGCGGTGGTCGAGAAGATTCAGTCCGCTGAGAGCGGGTTGAACGAATCCTGCCTTGGCCTTATAAAGGCTTTTGAGGTATGTTTCCTAGGAAACCTTTGAGGAATTGTCATAATATGAGCAGTAGCCCCTGATGCACTGTCCGGCGGAGGAGATAAAGCCGGGCAGCGGATCAAATCCCCTGCTCTTGCAGGAGCCTATGTGAATGACGTATACCCTTTTGCGTGAAAATAGGCATCTACAGAGAGGACGGCCGCTTATAATGTGGAAGTGTCCGAACTGAAGCAGAGCCTTACACGGGCCAAGGAGGAACTCGGTCGTGTGAAGAATCAATTGGAAGACAAGCAAGGTATGTTGAAAACATTTGTCTTGAAGTTGGCACGAACGAATAGTTGTGCATAATGTAAAATATTTGTATTGTGTGCTCTAGGAGTGGGTGCCGAATACGAGGCACTAAAGAAAGCTTTGGCTGATGCCAACAAGAAGGTTGAGGCCGAACAGGTGCTTCATAAAAAACACGAGGCCAGGGTTATTGCAGCTGAGCGAGAGCTCCAGGAAGCTATGAAGAAAAGCGAGGGCTTGGAGCAGAGTCTGAAAGGGAAAGAATCCAAACTCGCCCAGGCTCTGGAGGCTGCGGAAGGTGCTCGGGAAGAAGCCCGAGGTGCTGCGCAGGATATTCAGGAGGCCCGGAAAGTTGCGGCTACTAAGGCCTTCTGTATTCTTAGCTCTTTATATGTGATAATGGGAAGAATCCTAAGCGGCAAGCTGAATTCTTATTTTTCCAGGGGCTTTTGTGGATCTTCCTCGCTGCATATCAGATGCCGCCCAATTCTACTGCCCCAAGGAAAAGAAGACTGCGGAGAGGGATTTCTGGTCGCAGTATCTGGCACCGAACTATCCGGTGCCCTTTATCGACCAGCTGAAATAGCTGGTCGAACTGCACCAGGAGGCCGAACTAACCATGAAGGGCTTAGTTGTCCGGCTGTGGCCTGTGGAGCCAATTCCAAGCAGTTACTTCGGACTCGTCAAGCGGATTGTGGGTGTCTGTCCTCGGCTTGATGCTATCAAGCGATCAGTCTGTATAGAAGGCGCACGCATGGTGTTTGCCCATGCAAAAGTGCACTGGGGAAGGCTTGACACGGAGAAGCTGATGACTGAGGGGCCGCCGGAGGGTAAGGAGCACCGCAAGCCCGAGTGTTACTATGAAAGTGTACTGAAAGGGGCCCGCCTTGTGGCGGACAAGTGCGCTAAAGACATTATATTTCCCTGAGGGCATTTGTGCCGCTTTTTGTAATATGGGATAATGGCATGTTTATTATATATTGCCTGTTTTGTTTGAACATATGTTCTTCCCGTGCGGCTATTTATTTTATGCAAATCCTGAGAGTTGGCCAGTCGTCGGCTTCTGCCCCCTCGTAAAAAGAATACGGGGGTGTTCGGGATATATCTGAACGCACTTTATCCCATAGTTGGGTCCTATTAAGGAGGTGTATCTTTCCACGAACCAGGCAATCGGACTATAAGGCTTTATTACTCTCACTTAGCCATAGGAATTTGAGTATGGTCGGCACAGCCCCTAGTGTTCGGAAGGCCCAACTACGGGTTCTATTGGCACCTGATCAGAAGACCGATCCGCCGCACTCAGCATTTATAATGGCGTTATGTAGAATAAATCTTTAAGGATTTTATAACCTCTCGAATAGCGGACCGGCTCTCGCTTTATCATGACGGTTGGTTTTCGGCTTTCTCTATTGAGGTGCTCGTCCGGCTGAACCGGGACACAATCGCAGTAGTTCTCCCAGCGCTACCTTAGCCGATAGAATGGAACATAAGGTACCAAAACATGGGAGCCGGGCAAACCCAACCAATGACCCAAGACATGATTCGGAGCAGATGCATATAGTGCTATAAGTTCGGGGTGCCGAGCTACCGAAAAGGTGGTCGGACTTTATTGCCGTACTGTGAAGCCCCTGGTATAACCAGGCGAACGCGAAGCGTGGCTGTCATTTTCGGCAAAGGGGGCGTCGACGATACGCGACGGCTGGTGAGTATTTTCCAAGTCCACGCATTGTAGTAGGATGATATGTCTATGCATATGAGTATGATGTATGAAAAGAGGTGTTATTCGGCGGAACCTATGGTGGCCGGACTGGAGGGGGTTGTGAGTGGATCAAGAAAGAATTCGAACTGCCTTCTACCTTCTTATAGAGTTCTCCCTTATGGACTTTGTAGGCCTTGGAATGCCGCACAATACGACATGCTTCATTTTGGTCCTCGGGGAGCTCCTGCCTATTTAGGTAGGCCAAGAAAGGCCCGGTCCACGGGGCGATTACATCCATGATTTCATGGGCCGAAGGTGTTATTTCGGTGGCGGAGCCCCCGATTACGTCGGATGGTTCGGAATTTGGGGTTGTATTCGGAGCCGGACTAGTGTTGCCGGACTCCCCTTCCCATACCATGGATGGCTTGAACAACCTTTCCAAGAATATATTAGGTGGGACAGGGTCGCGTTTAGCACCGATGCGGGGCGAGGATATCCGCCGCTTGATTGTTTTCTCGACCCACATGGTGGAATTCGAGCCCCTCGAACCGAGCTGACATTTTGAGGACGGCATTACGGTAGGCCGACATTTTCGGATCCTTAGCATCAAAATCTCCGTTTATTTGTGATATTGCGAGATTTGAGTCCCCGCGCAGTTCTAGGCGTTGAATGCCCATAGAGACTGCCATCCGAAGAACATGCAATAGAGCCTCGTATTCGGCTGCGTTGTTGGAGTCTGTGTATAATATTTGGAGTACGTATTAGACCGTGTCTCTGGTGGGGGATGTCAGGACTACACCCGCTCCCAATCCGGCCAGCATTTTAGAGCCGTCGAAGTGCATGATCCAATTGGAGTACACGCCATACTCTTTAGGGAGTTCGGCTTCTGTCCATTTGGCGACAAAGTCAGCCAATACTTGTGACTTAATGGCCGGCCGTGGTTTGTATGTTATGTCGAACGGAAGGAGCTCGATAGCCCACTTAGCAATTCGTCCCGTGGCGTCGCGGTTGTTTATTATGTCACTGAGTGGTACTTTGGATGCCACCGTAATTGAACACTCTTGAAAGTAGTGTCGTAGCTTCCGGGACGCCATGAAGACCGCGTAAGCTATATTTTGATAGTGTGGGTTGATAACCCGCAAGTATATGGGATCGCAACAGTTTTCGATAAGTAAGAGTGTCGAACCCAACGAGGAGCTAAAGATAGAATAAATATTCTCTCAAGTTCTATCGACCACCGATACAACTCTACGCACGCTTGACGTTTGCTTTACCTAGAACAAGTATGAAACTAGAAGTACTTTGTAGGTGTGATAGGATAGGTTTGCAAGATAATAAAGAACACGTAAATAAAAAGTAGGGGTTGTTTAAATAAAGATGCAATAAATTAAATATACAGAGTGTGGAAAAGTGGTGGTAGGAGTTGTGGAATTGACCCTAAGCAATTGACTATGTTACTAGACTGGTAATCACTATTGCAATTCTATTTGAGGGAGAGGCATAAGCTAACATACTTTCTCTACTTGGATCATATGCACTTATGATTGGAACTCTAGCAAGCATCCGCAACTACTAAAGATTCATTAAGGTAAAAACCAACCATAGCATTAAAGCATCAAGTCCCCTTTATCCCATACGCAATAATCCCCTTACTCGGGTTTGTGTTTTAGTCACTCACGCAACCCACTATAAGCGAATCATGAACGCATTGCAACACCCTACAGCGGGAATCCCTCACGCTTGCGCGACACAGAGGGCACCATAGGACAGCACCAATAATAAAACATGCAACTCAAACCAATCGTAGCAATTCATCAATCACCGATAGGACAATGGAAATCTACTCAGACATCATAGGATGGCAACACATCATTGGATAATAATATGAAGCATAAAGCACCATGTTCAACTAGAGGGTACAGTGGGTTGCGAGAGAGTGGACCGCTATATATAGATGGGGGAAGCTGATGGAGATGTTGGTGAAGATGATGAAGGTGTTGGTGAAGATCGCGGTGATGATGATGGCCCCCAGCAGCGTTCCGGCGCCACCGGAAGCAAGGGGGAGAGGGCCCCCTTCTTCTTCTTCCTTGACCTCCTACCTAAATGGGAGAAGGGTTTCCCCTCTGGTCCTTGGCTCCCATGGCGTGGGAGGGGCGAGAGCCCCTCCGAGATTGGATCTATCTCTCTGTTTCTGTGTTCTCAGATTCTACCCCTTCACCGTTTCTTAAATATCCAAAGATCTGTAACTCCGACTGGGGTGAATCTTTCGCCCAGATCTTTCTCATAAAATTAGCTTTCTTGCACCAGAAGAAGAGCGTCACCCGCCTTACGGATGGCCCATGAGAGTCCAGGGCACTGCCAGGGGGGAGGGCGCGCCCCCCCTGTCTCGTGGCCACCCCGGACATTGTTTCGCGTTGATTTTACTTCCCAAAAATCATAAATATTCCAAAAAAAATCTCCGTCTATTTTTATCCCATTTGGAATCCGTTTGATATTGGGTTTCTGCGAAACAAAAAACATGCAATAGACAAGAACTGGCACTGGGCACTGGATCAATATGTTAGTCCCAAAAAGTAGTATAAAAAGTTGCCAAAAGTATATGAAAGTTGAAGAATATTGGCATGGAACAATCAAAAATTATAGATACGACGGAGACGTATCAGCATCCCCATGCTTAATTCCTGCTCGTCCTTGAGTAGGTAAATGATAAAAAAGATAATTTTTGATGTGGAATGCTACCTAGCATAATCTTGATCATATGTCTAATCATGGCATGAATATTAAGACATGAGTGATTCAAATCAATAGTCTATCATTTGACATAAAAACAATAATACTTTGAGCGTATCAATAAAGCAATCATGTCTTTTCAAAACAACATGGCCAAAGAAAGTTATCCCTACAAAATCATATAGTCTGGCTGTTGCTCTATCTTCATCACACAAAGTATTTAATCATGCACAACCCCAATGACAAGCCAAGCAATTGTTTCATACTTTAGTAATCTCAAACTTTTTCAACTTTCACACAATACATGAGCGTGAGCCATGGATATAGCACTATAGGTGGAATAGAAAATGATGGTGGGGTTATGTTGTCACGACCGACTTTTTCAATAAATAAATATTGAGAAAATCGATCTTTAAATCCCAGTATAGGAAAAAAGTCATCCTTTCTGGTAGAAAAATGCTTGATAAACAGAGAACCAGTAGCATCAAATATATTACAGGGTTGAGCTGAGGCTACTCAACAATTTATTACAAACTCGCCAATATCTTACATATGGGTGCTTACGACACAGGGGTGTGGTGGCATGCTACTAGCTCGAGGAAAAAGTGGTGGTGGATAACTTGACTCCTAACTGGCAGCTCATCGAGCGTCGGGGGAGGCTCGATGAATTTATTCGGGGGTTGCGGAAGCGGATAATACAATGACCAAAACAGGATCGCACGGGACTGACTGGGACTCCTATAGGCGTCGGACTCGCTATCAAACTCTTCATCCAAGAGATCGCCTTCATCAACATCTGGCCAAATCAACAAGCCAGGTGAGTACTTTGAAAGTACTCGCAAGACCGTTCGGACAAAAGATATAATCAATGAATGCATGAATGCGTCATGAATAAAATATGATGCTCATATAACAACAATAATATTGCAGGACTTGATAAATAAAATAAATAACTGAAAACCGATCGGGTGTCTGGAGCGACGCCTCGAAAGGTAAATAAATAAAATGCATGCCGCAGTCGGGCATCTAAGCGACACCACATAAAGGGCTTAAAAGAAATGCCGCAGTCGGGCATCTTAGCGACACCACATAAAGGGCTTAAAAGAAATGCCACAGTTGGACGTCTGAGCGACATCACATAAAGGGCTTTAAAAGAAATGCCACAGTCGGACGTCTGAGCAACATCACATAAAGGGTTGTAAAAGAAATGCCACAGTCGGACGTCTGAGCGACATCGCAGACAGGGCTTGCAACAAATGTAAATAACAGGTATGCCACCGTCGGACGTCTGAGCGACATCACAGACAGGGCCTATAACAAAAGTAAATAACAGGTATGCCACTGTCGGACGTCTGAGCGACATCGCAGATAGGGCTTGTAATAAATGTAAATAACAAGATTAGTCCATCCACAAGAATAATCTTTTAACCGGATTTATCACACATAAATCCCACCGGAGTTTTGTCACTGAGGCTGATACCTGACAAGATAAGATGAATATAGTACTTGAACAAAGTACAAGATAATTGAAAGATTTGAGACTCTGCAGAGTTTGGATGAACTGACCACAGCCAACGGATTTCCGTAGCCACGAAGGACTAGTTCCGTTTACGGTATTTTAGTAGAAACACATTTAACTAGTACACACCCATTTCACCTCACGATGCCAGGAATCACCCTGGACAACGTCCAAGAAAAACTTTGAGACGGGGAGGCCACAACCTCGAATAGCATGGGATCAAATTTCTATACGCGCGCTCTAAGGGGTGCCCCCCTCTCGGTCCCAACCGGAAACACCCATGCCCCCTGACCGGATGACGGGCTTTAATCCAGGGCCATGGAACCCTCATCCCGGCCACTCTATTTGGTGTGTACCAGGAAAACAATTTGCAACTTACTATGCCATATTCCTTTCGGAAAACATGTGACAGTATAGGAAGGGATGAATGGAAATGTGATTTGTTTCACGATGACACAGAAGTCAAATAATCTGGCATAAGACTGGCATGTCACAACACTGCCATCTTACCCATCCTCATGACAACACATGGCTATGCAAATAGGTATCCAATAACATAATGCTTTCCGAAACTTACTTTCCGCTTATGTGCATGAAATATAACATTCAAAGTGATGTTCATAAACAGGCCATGACTATACTAAAATACAAACATGCAACAACACTCATCATATCAGGAGTTCAAACATGCTTGCCTGGTTCGGAGTAGTCGGAGTTTAACTATGTGAAGTTTGCAGCTCCGTCACCTCCTCCGGTATCTACGGTATAAGAAAAATACGTATGCAACGTAAATACCATGAGTGTACAGATAAGTGTTCCAAATATTTTTCAAATAAATATGACAAAAAACTAGACAGAAAAATAAAGATGACAGAAAAGGAATCAATCAAAAATCATTTTCTGTTTAAAAGTTATAACAGTTTTGGTCCAAGGACCCATCTGTAATGAAACAGAAAGTTTCCAGGGGGCTCTGCAGAAAAGTCCAGAATAACGTTTCGTTTAAAAGAAACGGCTGTGAGGCTGACAAGCGGACTCCACCTGTCCGGTTTGAAATTTCAAATGGAGAAAACAGAGCGCGACGGCGCCCGAGAGGTGCGGTGGTCGCCGGCGGCGATCCACGGCGAGGCAAGGTGATTGGGGGTTACCTTCGAGATCAGTGCACCGTTCCGCGTTTGTGGGTGGTGGTGGTGGTCACCAGCGAGCACTGTGTCAATGGCGGCCCTTGCTCCGGCGGACGGCAGTTCGGGCAGTCGTGGATCTCGCTAGAGGGAGCTGCAGGGATCAAATAGGAGTGGGGGTTAGTCTCCTAGTTGCTCGAGAGGGTTGCTGACGAAGTTAGGGCGTCGGAGACGGCCTCAACGGAGCGAATCGAGGTGGAGGCCGAGGCGGAATGGGGCGGCCGGAGTCAGGGAAGAAGGGCCCCTCGAGGCTCTTCCAGTGGCTAGGCGGGGTCTAGTGAGGTGGTGGAGTCGTGCGGGGGCGAGAGCGAGCTCGGGGGTGCTATTTATAGCCGGCCCGAGGCGGTTTCCGTGAACGGATAAGTCCGGCGAGTTGATTACGGCGGCGTTGTGGCTAGACGGTCGGCTTAGGAGCTTGAGCATCGCCTAGGTGGAGTATTGGTGCCGTTTTTGTGTCCAACTCAGCACGGGAGGGTTGGTTACGGTCTGCCCTCGATGGAACGGCCGCACGGCCCGTCAGCGGCAGAGAACGCGCTCTGCGCGTGCCAAGCCACGGCGACGGTGCTGCATGCGTGCGCTGGCAAGGAGATGGCCACGCGGAGCCACCAGGAGGTTTGGGCGGCACTGAACGGCGTTGAGCCGCCGTTTTGCTTCCTGACGGCCGTTACGGTGGTTCTGCCGCCGCAAAGCATGCCGGCGCAGGCGGGCCAGGGCGCCACCGACGCCAGGAAGGCGCCAAGCGCGCGTGTGGAGCTCCGGACAAGCAGGCTAGGCAGCGAGCATCGAGCCAACGCACAGTGGGCATGTGACTGAAGTTCTGTCGGAGAAACGACACTGAACTTTCTGAATTTACTGAATATGAGCAGAAACAGTGCATGCCAAGTGTTCGACAGAATGATTCTGGCATCTAGGGATTTTTCATTGAGTTGATTTTTGGTGGAGTGGCCTCTCATTGCAACTAGAGGTTGCCTGAATTTTGGTGGAATTTTTGGAGGAGTGTAGATATGAATTTCACCAAATTTGGCAAATCTGGTCCAAACTTGCAGAGAGTAAATTTTGAAATATTTGAAAAGAAGAAGAGTGGATCAAGATGGTTCTAGGTTGTGGGTAGAAAGGACTATCCAGAGGTGTTGAGTTGAGGTCAAAAATCAAATGCATTAGGGTACTTGCTTTGCAAATCACCTAGGCTCAAAAGAAAAGACAGAATTATTTTTGGAAAGAGAAATAATTGGAATAAAATCCAAAAATGGATTTTATTAGTTTGGACAGAATGTTTGGGTTGTACCCAAGTGGGAGGAGGGGTTTTGGGGAAATTTTACCATAAGAAGCATGGTAAACAAGAGTGGATCAAAATCAAAAGAAAGCCCAAAAACAAAAGATTTTCTTTTTAAAAGAAACTAAATCCAAGAAAAAAATATTTTTGAGAGGGAAAACTTAGCAAGAGGGTTTTTAAGAAGGGTTTAAATTATCTTCTTTCAAACCAAGCAAGGCTCTTTTAGAAAACAAAAATCACAAAATTTTTGGAGTGTCACAGCACCTACCCCCTTAGGAAAAGTCTCGTCCCCGAGATTTCAGCTGATCCTTAAACAGGTGTGGGTGCTCTGTCCGAAGAAAATCCTCGCTCTCCCAAGTTGCTTCATTCTCGGTGGATTACTCCACTGAACTCTGAAAAACTTAATGGTTTTCTGTCGGGTCCTCCTCTCAGACTCTTCTAATATTTTTATTGGGTGCTCCCGGTAAGTGAGGTCCAGTTGCACGTCAATATTCTCATGTGAAACTTGCTTCTCTGGGTTGCTCACGTATTTTCTCAACTGCGAGATGTGAAACACGTTGTGGATACCGGATAAGTCTCCGGGTAGGTCTAGCTGGTAGGCTACCGTGCCTCTTCAGGCCACTTTATGAAATGGTCCGATGAATCTTGGTGCTGCTTCCCCCTAATCTTGAATCATTGCAGACCCTTCATAGGAGAAACTCTTAGGTATACCAATTCTCCGGGTTCAAAACTGATTTCCCGATGCTTTCGGTCGTAATAACTCTTTTGTTGACTTTGAGCTGTTTTGAGTTGATCTCTAATTGTCTTAACTTTCTTCTCGGCCTCCTTGAGCATATCTGGGCCAAAGATATGGCTGTCTCCGGTCTCTGACCAATTTAGCGGGGTACGACATCTTCTCCCATATAGAGCTTCAAAGGGTGCCATTTGCAAGCTGGCTTGATAGCTGTTGTTGTATGCGAACTCTGCATATGGCAAACTTTCTTCCCAACTGTTCCCGTAGGTGAGGACACAGGCTCTTAGAATGTCTTCTAGGATTTGGTTTACGTGTTCCGTCTGCCCATCAGCCTGGGGATGGTATGTAGTACTGAAGGCTAGTTGGGTTCCCAGTGCCTGTTGTAGTTGATCCCAAAATATAGAGACGAACTGTGTGCCTCTATCGGAGATGATAGTCTTAGGGACTCCATGCAGGCAGACAATACGGGCAAGATAAAGTCTGGCCAGTCTCTGAGTGGTGTAAGTTGTCTTTACCGGAATAAAATGTGCCACCTTGGTTAATCTGTCGGTTATGACCCATATGGCATCGTTTCTGTGTCGTGACCGTGGCAGTCCAACGATAAAGTCCATTCCAATCTCGTCCCATTTCCACTCAGGTATCTTATTTGGCTGTAACAGTCCGGCTGGTTTCTGGTGCTCGGCCTTGATACGTTGACAAGAGTCACGGCATGCAATGAACGTGGCTATATCTCTCTTCATACCGTGCCACCAAAAAATTTCCTGAAGGTCTTTGTACATTTTTGTCCCTCCAGGATGGATTGAATACGGAGCTGTGTGACTTTCAGTCAATATCTGCTGTTTGAGGTCCTTGACATTTGGTACGCATAGCCTCTCTCCGTACCACAATATTCCTTGCTCATCTACGTTGAATTCTGAGGCTCTTCCCAAACTCACTTTTCTTTTTATGCCCTCAATGCTGGGGTGTCCGTGCTGGGCTTCCTTGATCCTTTCCATCAGGGTAGGCTGTATTTCTATATTCGACACACTGCCTTCGGTAACCATTATTAGATTGAGTCGGGCAAATTCCTGCTGAAATTCTGGCCTCAACTTTGGTATATTGCCGTCGTCCGTGCTGGGATTTCAACTAAGTGCATCTGCCACAACATTCGCTTTTCCGGGATGATAGTGGATTCCAACATCATAATCCTTCACCAACTCTAACCAGCGTCGTTGCCGTAAATTTAACTCTGGCTGTGTGAAAATATACTTAAGACTCTTATGGTATGTGTATATCTCACAACGATTCCCAAGTAGGAAGTGTCTCCATTCCTTGAGTGCATGGATGACCGCTGCTAATTCCAAGTCATGAGTGGGATAATTCTCCTCATGCTTGCGTAGTTGTTTGGAGACATACGCAACTACCTTGCCTTCTTGCATCAATATGCATCCGAGGCCTTTCCGGGATGCGTCACAATATACCTCAAAATTCTTGTGTATATCTGGCACAATTAGTACTGGTGTCATTGTTAATTTGCTTTTTAGCTCCTGGAAGCTTTTCTCACATGCTTCTGTCCATTCAAACTTCTTGCCTTTCTTGAGCAATTGTGTCATGGGCTTTGCTATAGTGGAGAATCCTTCAATAAATCTCCGATAATAGCCTACCATTCCCAAGAAACTCTGTACGTCCGTTACGTTAGCTGGTGGTTTCCAGCCAAGTACGGCCTTGACTTTTTCCGGGTCTACTGCAATACCTTCTTGGGTTAGCACGTGGCCCAGAAAACCCACCTGCCTTAGCCAAAATTCACATTTGCTGAATTTGGCGTACAGTTGATGTTTCCTGAGTTCTCCGAGTACAATCCTGAGATGCTCGGCGTGCTCTTCTGGTGTTTTGGAATATATCAGAATATCATCGATGAATACCACAACAAACTTGTCCATATACTTCATAAATACTTTGTTCATGAGGTGAAAAAAATATGCGGGGGCGTTGGTTAGCCCGAATGGCATCACTGTGAACTCATACAGCCCATATCTGGAGGTGAAGGCGGTCTTGGGAATATCTTCTGTTCGTACTTTTAATTGGTGGTATCCTGATCTCAAGTCAATTTTTAAGAAGACTTTGGCATGTGCGAGTTGATCGAATAAATCATTTATTCGGGGCATTAGGTATTTGTTCTTGATTGTGACCATGTTGAGAGCTCGATAATCAATACACAACCTCATTGTTCCATCCTTCTTCTTGGCAAATAAAATTGGAGAACCCCAAGGTGAGGAGCTGGCTCGTATGTATCCTTTCTCCAATAATTCTTTTGTTTGCTTCTTCAACTCTACCAATTCGGATGGTGCCATTCTGTAAGGTTTCTTGTAAATAGGAGCGGTTTCGGGTGATAGCTCAATGCTGAATTCTATCTCTCGGTCCGGTGGCATGCCTGGTAGTTCTTCTGGAAATACGTCTGGGAATTCACATACTACTGGAACCTTGTTCAGCTCAGAAACTTCCACCTTGTTTAATCTAGGTTGCAGAGGTATTTGTCTCTCTTTGGCTGAAACTTTTATTTTCTTCCCATGATGGTGTGTGAGAATCACGGTACGGTTGAAGCAGTCAATAAAACCTTTGTTGGTGGTTAACCAATCCATTCCTAGGATGACATCCAGTCCTTTGCTTTCCAGTACAATAAGGTTGGCGTAAAACTTCAATCCTTCAAATTCAATAACCACACCTTGATAGTAACTCTGGGTCACTTGCTTAATTCCAGGGGACTTGATGATCATTGATTTTTTCCAAGGGAAGCATCGAAAAATTATTTTGCAAAGTAAAACTTTTCGAAACGAATGAGTGAGAAGCTCTAGAATCAAACAAAACCATGGCAGGTATTGTGTTGACGGGGTACATACCGAGTACGATATCTGGGGCGTTCTGTGCTTCCTCTTGGGTCACGTGGTTCAAGTGACCTTTCCGGTGGTTGTTGTTGGGGTTGAAATTGCTTCGCTTTGCTGCTGAATTATTGCCACCATTATTGAGCTTCGGGTTTGAGCTCCTTGGCTTGGGGCACTGCTTGGCATAGTGCCCTTCTTCTCCACAAGCATAACAGGTAACGCCTGGGCGATAGGTGAACTCTTTGTCTCTAGCATGGAAATTCTTGATTGGACGTGAATTTTTCGTCGGGGTTTTGTGTGTTCCACCCTTCTAAATTTCCGTCTTGTTTCTGGGGTTGCGAGCAAAAGTAGTCTGGTCCCTTTTGCGTTTGCGGAAATCTTCCTGTCAGGACCCCGACTCGATGCCACATCGATCTAGCATGTAACACCTCATATCGCTTTGCGGCCTCACGCACGGTATCTCCACGGGTGTCGCCTTACCTTTGCCCGGGACCGTTTGCGCATTTTGGCACGCGTATATGATGGTGTCGCTAGCATCCATATGATAAAGAGCCCGGGCTGACATGGCTAGTCGTAAACCCCAAGTGGCACTAACTTACAGGGACAGGCATCCATGACCCAGCATCGAACGTGTCGGTCATCAGCGAGTGAATCCAGGCTGTAGCACTGGGCTAACAGGACTCCGGTGAACCGGGCTGTAGCGGGCTAGCAGGACTCCGGTATTCATCGCGTGACATTTCCCCGAAGGGACAGACACAGGATCGAAGAAGGACACATGCCGGCCTGCCTAAGTGTTCCAAAGCAGTAGCAAACTACCAGGGCTCAGTGGAAGCACTAGGAGACATTTCCCGGTAAGAGAGGCTACTAAGAATAAACAACTAGATAGTCAGATCCCACACATAGCAATACACATTACACGTACGCATAACATGCAAGTATGTGTTGTACAACATGGCATCACAGCATAACTCAACAACTCATATAGATAAAGGCTCAGAAAAGCCGTCATAGCATATATTGCAAACAGGGGTCACAAGACCCATCATACAGAGCATACAAGCAAAAAGCGGAAGCATTACATGTCTGGGTACAGACATCTACAAAAGAAAAAGGCTGAAGAGCCTGACTATCTACAACATCCGATCAAGATCGTAGCTGAGGTACTAGCTACTAGTCGAAGTCCACGAGAACACTAGTAAGACCGAAGTCTCAGCTGCAAAAACATAAATAAAGCAACATGAGTACAAAGGTACTCAGCAAAACTTACATCAGACCCTATCATACATGCATTTGTATCAAGAGGGTAATGTGGGGTTTAGTTGCAGCAAGCCAGCTTTGACTCTGTGGCTATCCTGTTCTACGACTACCAGAAACTCTGGAGGTGAAACAACGAACACGAGTCCACTAATCACCACACAATACACTACTATGGATTCATTCCCGTCTCCCTACGAGAAGGCCATCCATAGCACTCACACTTGTCTTGAGCATTTTAGAGTATCCACTTTAAGTTGTCTATGTACCATGTAAGCATCCAAGAAGTCCATAACCGCGGACCCGGCTATTCGAATAGATCATGTTAACCCTGCAGGGGTGTACTTCTTCACACACGCTCTCGCCACTTACCGCCATGTACACGTCATGTATCTCGGCAACCTTCAAGCGGAAGCCTGGCGAGGGTGTCGGCCACGACCTGACTAACCACACAAGACTCTAGTCCAGGTTTATCGCCTATTCGGGTTCCATCCGCAAGGAGATCCGGCCGGGGTGTCGCTTACGGCCCCAAACGATGTGTACAGGGTTCCCGAGCCCACCATCCGGGTGCCACTCGGTACACCAGGCCACGTGTGCCTAGTCTGTCCCAAGCCCACCCTGCCGGGTGCCACTTGGTAGAAAAATAGCACTACCTACAAACACCAGAAACTAGTTGCGACTCCTGGACAGAGATCAAGTTGGTTAATAAGTCGAGAGGGCTTGGAGCGCCCGGAGCCCAATGTGTGGTAGTATCGAGTCATTGGACAACATACACAGAACTCAGGGCTTAAGGACGGTTCCAGTGAGACAACCCACCATGTACTCCTACATGGCCTCTCACCCTTACCTTTACCAAATCGTGTTCACACACTTCACTCTCAGCATCAGTACATATCGTGACACTCCAATTCATTCCCAATGAATCATACCTGACACAACTCTAAGCAATAGCAGGCATAGCATGGTAGGAACACAACAATGGCTTCAATCAACTCCTACACATGCTAGTGGGTTTCAACTATTTACTGTGGCAATGACAGGTCATGCAGAGGAATGGGTTCAACTACCGCAGCACAAAGTAGCAGATGAACCGTTGTTGTCCTAATGCAATAACTGAGAGCAGGAGCGAGAGAGTAGGGTTTTATCGAAATGAACAAGGGGGTTTGCTTGCCTGGTAAATCAACAAGGGAGGCACTGCTTCACAGACAGGTACTCTGGAACATCTCCGGAGCAGGACCTATCGAGAAGGAACGGTGCCGGCAATCAATACACAATCATATGCAACAATATGATGCATGAACATGGCATGCAGATGTGATGCTGTTGAGCTAATGCAACTAGTGTTCAATTGGTTTGAAGTCCATTTGAACCAAAGGTTCAAATGCATTTCTAAATTAAGTCTCTTATATATGCCCTAATGTGTTTTCCCATATTCAGCATGTATAAGTTGGTTTTTCATGCATGAAACTAGTACAGATGGAAAGGTTGCATTTTTCTGATAATTTTTCATATATAAATTATTTCAATCTGAGCTACGGTTGAATTGTTATGAATTTTTGAAGTTTAAATCAATTTCTGGAATTTTCTGATTAAATTTAAATCCAGAAATTATATTATTGCGCCAGCATGACGTCAGCACGACGTCAGCGGGTCAACGCGGCTGTCCAGGGTCAAACCTGATGTGTGGGTCCCACACGTCAGTGACACTGGGGTTAACCCCGAGTCAAACCCCGGGCTGATTAGCTTTGACTAATCCCTGGGCCCACTGGTCAGCGTCAGTAGGTGGGGGATTAGTGACTAATTAGCTAAGCCACGTCAGCCCGCCGGGGTTCTGGCCGGCGGCGACCATTAGCGCGGTGGCGACTCGCCGGACTTGCGTTACAGACGGCGTTTGATCGCGCGAAGACCACCGGGGCGTAGCCCGTCTTCGTCCGCAACCAGGGGAGCTGGTTGGGGGGCTGCGGGGGCGCCGGAGCTCGCCGGAGCAAGCTTGCGGCGGCGGCCGGAGCTCGGCTGTGTTCGGGGACGCGGCTGCAGCGTGCAAACGCGCGAACTAAAGCGCTAGCGGGGCACTATGAGGTGCGGCGAGAGTGCTAGGTGCACTGGCGTGGCCAAAAGGTCGCCGGAGCAACGCCGGCGACAAGCTCGAGCGGAGGCGAGCTTCGGCCATGGCGGAGCTAAGGCCTAGACGGCGCAAACGGACACGGGGAGGAGGGGGTTCGGTGCGGGGGCTCACCGCGAAACCAGCGAGCGCGAGGGCGACGTCGGGGATGCCCGGTAGCTCCCGAATCGCCGGCGAGGATCCACGGCGGCCGGAGTCGAATTTGGCGACGGCGACGGCTCCACGGGGCACTCCGGCTTGCGTGGCTCGGCGAGGAGGTAGCTGGCGACGAGGCGGAGCTCCTGGGGACGACGGGGAGGCGAGGGGGAGGCGGTGGCTATGGCAACGGCGAGCGATGGCGGCGGCTGTGCTCGGGTGCGCTCGGGGAAGAGAGAACCAGGGAGGAGGGAGAGCGAGAGGGAGGGGAAAAAGACCGGGGCGGCTGCGTGGCGACGTGCGGTCCATCCAGAGCGGCGAGGGGGGGACAGGCAGGCAGGGAGGGAGGAGGCGTGGCGCGGTGGCGCGCGCGCGCGCCGGCCACACTCCGTTCCCCTGTCGGGAAGGAAGACGACAGAGGAGGGGGGGCCAGGTGGGCTGGGCCACCTCCTGGCTGGGCCGCGCAGGGGAGAGCCCCAGGTAAGCACAGGTGAGGTTTTCCTGTTTTTTCTTTAATTCCCTTTTCTATTTTTTTTCTGACATTTGTTTGGTTTAATAAAATACTAAACCATTTTATTTGCTTATGCCGATTTTTATAGGGGCTAAGGGTATTATTCCAGGGCTCCTCAACAAAAGGCACAATTTTTGGACATATATTTCAAATATATAATAATATATGTCCAAAGCAAATAATTATCGAATTAATCCAAATGGCCAAAATAAATATCCATGAGCTCCTAAAAATATTGTTTTGATTATTATCTCTATCCAATATTTTTAGAGGGCATCATGAGCATTTTCTTGGACCCTTTGGAGCAATTTTTATTTGGGTCATTTTTTTTTTAAAAATGATTCTGAGGGTTCCACCAATCCTCATTTCAAATTTAAATGAAATTTAAATATGATGCACAAATAGCTAGCTAGCCTAAGTCATACCAGACTAGGGATGTGACAACTCGCCCCCACTTGAAAGAATCTCGTCTCGAGATTCAGGGGTCGACGGAAAGAAAGCGGGGTACTCCAGTCGAAGACGATCTTCTCGCTCCCAGGTAGCTTCTCTCTCGGAATGATGAGACCACTGAACTTTGAGAAACTTGATGTTCTGACGTCGAGTAACACGCTCTGCTTGATCAAGAATGCGAACCGGGTACTCTCGGTATGTGAGGTTATCTTGGAGATCAAGCGTTTCGTGGTCCACTCCGCGGATGGGATCCGAGAAGCAACGCCTGAGTTGAGAGACGTGGAAGACATCATGAACTCGAGAAAGATGTGGAGGTAGTTCCAATTGGTAGGCAACCCCTCCTCGTTTAGCGAGAATACGAAAAGGACCAATGTAACGAGGAGCCAACTTGCCCTTGATACCGAAACGATGGGTACCCTTCAAAGGAGTAACCCGAAGGTAAGCTTGGTCGCCAATCTCATAAGTCATATCCTTATGATGACGATCGTACTGACTTTTCTGACGAGACTGGGCTGTTTTCAAATTCTCACGAATGATGCGAACTTGCTCTTCTGCCTCCTGGATCATATCCGGTCCAAAGAATTGTCTTTCACCGGTTTCTGACCAGTTCAAAGGTGTTCGACATCTTCGTCCATAGAGAACCTCAAAAGGAGCTTTCTTGAGGCTGGATTGGTAGCTGTTGTTATAAGCAAACTCGGCGAAAGGAAGACATTTCTCCCAATCCATACCGAAGGAGATAACGCAAGCTCTAAGCATGTCTTCGAGAATTTGATTGACCCGTTCCACCTGACCACTTGATTGAGGGTGGAAAGCGGTACTGAAAGAAAGATGGGTTCCCATGGCAGTTTGGAAACTCTCCCAAAAATGAGAAGTGAAAAGACTGCCACGGTCTGAATTGATCTCTAGTGGAACACCATGAAGTGACACTATTCGAGAAATATATAAGTCAGCAAGCTGACTAGCGGTGATATTTTCCCGAACAGGAAGGAAGTGAGCCACTTTGGAGAGACGATCAATGACTACGAAGATAGCATTATTCCCTCTCTTGGTCCTGGGAAAGCCGGTGATGAAGTCCATACCAACTTTATCCCATTTCCACTCAGGAATAGCTAAAGGCTGAAGGGTGCCAGTAGGTCTTTGATGCTCTGCCTTAACGCGACGACAAATGTCACATTTAGCAATGAACTCAGCGATTTCTCTCTTCATCCTAGTCCACCAGAACCTCTGGCGTAGGTCCTGATACATCTTAGTACTACCGGGATGAATCGTGAGAGGAGATTCATGCGCCTCCTTAAGGATCAATTGTCGCAGATGTTGATTCTTGGGAACCACCAAGCGATTCTCAAAGAAAACAACTCCACGATCATCCATAGAGAAACATCCACCAACTCCCTTCTTAACGTTTCTCTTGATCCGAGAAATTCCTGTGTCTTGCTTTTGAGCAGCGATAATCCAATCTTCAAGATCAGGTTTCGCCACCAGGGTAGAAAGGAATCCGCGAGGAGCAATGTGAAGGTTAAGCTTACAGAATTCCTCATAGAGAAATGGTTGGCCTTGCTGCAACATGAGATTGTTGCAATAGGATTTACGGCTTAGAGCATCAGCCATGACATTGGCTTTGCCTGGGGTGTAGGTAATCCCTAGATCATAATCTGTGATCAACTCCAACCAACGTCTTTGCCTAAGGTTCAGATCCGGTTGGGTGAAGATATACTTGAGACTCCGGTGATCGGTGTAAATCTCGCAACGTTTACCAAGGAGGTAATGTCGCCAGGTCTTGAGTGCATAGACTACGGCTGCAAGCTCTAGATCATGTGTAGGATAATTCTCCTCATGTGGATGCAACTGTCGAGATGCATAGGCAATCACATGACGATCCTGCATAAGAATGCAACCTAGTCCCTGTCGTGAGGCGTCGCAGTAGATAATAAAGTCTTTAGTGAAATCCGGTGGCACAAGTATGGGAGCAGAAGTCAGGCGTCTTTTCAGTTCCTGAAAACTGTACTCACACTGTGGGGACCACTCGAACTTTTTATCTTTCTTGAGAAGTTCCGTGAGGGGTTTGGCTACTTTGGAGAAGTTTTCAACAAAGCGGCGACAATAGCTGGCTAGGCCAAGGAAACTTCTAACTTGTTTGACTGATTCAGGTGGAGTCCAATCGAGAACGGCTTGAACTCTCTCGGGATTGACAGCAATGCCCTTACCAGAGATTACGTGGCCTAGGTAGGTCACTTCTGGCAACCAAAATTCACACTTGGAGAACTTGGCATAAAGGCGGTGCTCTCTGAGTTTTTCTAACACAAGTCTAAGATGTTCGGCATGCTCTTCCTCGTTCTTCGAGTAAATAAGAATATCATCGAGGTAAACCACGACGAACTTATCTAGGTACTCCATGAAGATCGAGTTCATCAAGCGGGAGAATGTGGCTGGGGCGTTGGTTAGGCCAAAGGACATGACGGTGTACTCGTACTGGCCATAACGAGTGACAAAAGCTGTCTTGGGAATGTCCCCGTTTTTGATTTTGATTTGATGGTAGCCTAACCTTAAATCCATCTTGGAGAAGACTGAGGATCCAGCGAGCTGATCATACAGGTCGTTGATCATGGGAAGCGGATACTTGTTCTTTATCGTGACCAAATTAACGGGACGATAATCTACAACCATCCGGTCCGTACCGTCTTTCTTCTTGACAAAGAGGACGGGGCAAGCCCAAGGAGAAGAACTAGGACGGATGAAACCCTTTTGCAAGGACTCATCGAGTTGTTTCTTAAGCTCGGCTAGTTCTAAGGGTGCCATCTTGTAAGGTCTCCGGGAGATTGGAGCTGTTCCTGGGATAAGATCTATGACGAACTCTACATCTCTGTCAGGTGGAACACCTGGCAGTTCCTCTGGAAAGACATCCGGAAAGTCACGGACTACCGGGATATCTTCAAGGTCTGGAAGAGGGCTGGCATTAAGAGAATAGAGCTGACGCTCTGCAACTCTAGTGGAGATGGTGACTATCTTGCCAGATGGGTGTGTAAGCTGAACAGATCTGGTGTAACAATCAATCTTGGCATGATGAGCTGTCATCCAGTCCATACCCAAGATGATGTTAATATCTGAAGACTTGAGGGCTACAAGTGATGCAAGGAATACAAGTCTACCAACAAGGATTTCATTACCATGGCTGATTCTGGTGGTCTGCCATCTAGACCCTGGGGTTTGGATTTCAAGCGGAGTTGGCATATCACAAAATGACATGTCGTGCAAACGAGCATAGCCTTCAGAAATGAAGGAGTGAGATGCTCCAGTATCGAATAGAACTGATGCTGGGTGACAATTGACAAGGAGTGTACCAAGAACGACATCCGGATCATCATGAGCGTCTTTAGCTGAGACGTGATGCACACATCCACGTTCAGTGGGGGCTGACTTAACACTGATCATCTTGCGTGATGGCTTAACACAGCCAACAGTCTTCTCGGGCTGAGGTGGAGCATAACTAGTTTGAGAGCAATCACGTGCATAGTGTCCTGGCTTCCCGCATGTGAAGCAAGTCCCTGAGGTTGGACGGGGACCCGCACTAACAAGCGGTCTACCAGTAGGCCTGGGTGGAACATACGACTGAGCTGGAGGAGGCACCACATGAGATGACCTCGGTGTATAACCGGAAGGAAGAGCGGAGTTTGGAACCCAAATCCGGCGTTTCAGGGAACTAGAGCCAGAGGAGGATCCCAAATCACGGGTGTGCTTACGAGACTCCTCGTAAGTGAGTTGAGCTGTCTCTGCATTGATGGCCTTGTTCACAAGGGCTTGGAATGTATCGCAATGATGCAGGTGAAGATCACGACGCAACTTGGGGTTGAGACCCTTCCGGAACCTAGCCTGCTTCTTAGCATCCGTGGACACTTCTTCTGTGGCATAGCGGGCAAGGTTCTCGAACTCTCTGCTATAAGCATCAACAGCCAACTTACTCTGGGTGAAACTACAGAACTCCTCTCTCTTGCGATCAAGGAGGGCTTGGGGAATGTGATGCTCGCGAAAAGCCTCAGTGAAATCCTTCCAGGTAGGAATCTGGCCAGCTGGAAGCATAGCCTCGTAGTTCTGCCACCAAAGACTAGCAGGACCTTCCAGGTGATATGTGGCATAAGTGACCTTGTCATCTTCAGCTACGCTCGCGGAACGCAGCTTATGGGTGATGCTACGGAGCCAGTCATCTGCATCGAGTGGCTCGATGGAATGATGAAAGGTAGGTGGGTGCAAACGAATGAAGTCATGGATGGTCACAGACTTGTTGGACTGATGTGCGGTGTTCTCCTCGATACGTGCCAACAAGTGGTTGGACTCACGCTTGTTCCTCTCCATCTCTAGCACGAACTCTGTCAACGAAGGCTGGTCGGGAGGATCCTCATCCCTACCATCTCCGTGGTTCTGGCTACGAGCAACGGAACTTCGCTTAGCCGATGACATCCTGAGAAACGAACCAAGGACGGAATCAGCAACAACTAAGGATTGTAGATTGTAGGACAAGGAATTATTATCACTCGAACTCCTAGGGAAAATCCGGCAGCATAACGGCAGTAAAATGCTCAGAATGAGACATCCTACTAAAAATGGGGTAGTAACATACTTATCATCATTACTCAAGGTTCTGAGATAGTACTAACCAGACTACACCGGAAGTACTCGAAACTGGGGTATGACTCTGATCAACCAATCCTATGGAACTACGGAGTAGCAACACGTGATCCTGATAGACGGAATAGAAAGCCTAGTTCCTTAACCCCGGAGGAAGATAGGAGGACTCAGATCAGAAGGTCATGAGGTATAAGGAGTAAAAAGAGCCTTACGTTCCATCCCACAATCAATTCCCTTACATAACTAAAGAATTTCTAGACTCAACTTCGACCAGTATGGCTTGGTAATCCTACAGGCAGTCAGGCTCTGATACCAACGCTGTCAGGACCCCGACTCGATGCCACATCGATCTAGCATGTAACACCTCATATCGCTTTGCGGCCTCACGCACGGTATCTCCACGGGTGTCGCCTTACCTTTGCCCGGGACCGTTTGCGCATTTTGGCACGCGTATATGATGGTGTCGCTAGCATCCATATGATAAAGAGCCCGGGCTGACATGGCTAGTCGTAAACCCCAAGTGGCACTAACTTACAGGGACAGGCATCCATGACCCAGCATCGAACGTGTCGGTCATCAGCGAGTGAATCCAGGCTGTAGCACTGGGCTAACAGGACTCCGGTGAACCGGGCTGTAGCGGGCTAGCAGGACTCCGGTATTCATCGCGTGACATTTCCCCGAAGGGACAGACACAGGATCGAAGAAGGACACATGCCGGCCTGCCTAAGTGTTCCAAAGCAGTAGCAAACTACCAGGGCTCAGTGGAAGCACTAGGAGACATTTCCCGGTAAGAGAGGCTACTAAGAATAAACAACTAGATAGTCAGATCCCACACATAGCAATACACATTACACGTACGCATAACATGCAAGTATGTGTTGTACAACATGGCATCACAGCATAACTCAACAACTCATATAGATAAAGGCTCAGAAAAGCCGTCATAGCATATATTGCAAACAGGGGTCACAAGACCCATCATACAGAGCATACAAGCAACAAGCGGAAGCATTACATGTCTGGGTACAGACATCTACAAAAGAAAAAGGCTGAAGAGCCTGACTATCTACAACATCCGATCAAGATCGTAGCTGAGGTACTAGCTACTAGTCGAAGTCCACGAGAACACTAGTAAGACCGAAGTCTCAGCTGCAAAAACATAAATAAAGCAACATGAGTACAAAGGTACTCAGCAAGACTTACATCAGACCCTATCATACATGCATTTGTATCAAGAGGGTAATGTGGGGTTTAGTTGCAGCAAGCCAGCTTTGACTCTGTGGCTATCCTGTTCTACGACTACCAGAAACTCTGGAGGTGAAACAACGAACACGAGTCCACTAATCACCACACAATACACTACTATGGATTCATTCCCGTCTCCCTACGAGAAGGCCATCCATAGCACTCACACTTGTCTTGAGCATTTTAGAGTATCCACTTTAAGTTGTCTATGTACCATGTAAGCATCCAAGAAGTCCATAACCGCGGACCCGGCTATTCGAATAGATCATGTTAACCCTGCAGGGGTGTACTTCTTCACACACGCTCTCGCCACTTACCGCCATGTACACATCATGTATCTCGGCAACCTTCAAGCGGAAGCCTGGCGAGGGTGTCGGCCACGACCTGACTAACCACACAAGACTCTAGTCCAGGTTTATCGCCTATTCGGGTTCCATCCGCAAGGAGATCCGGCCGGGGTGTCGCTTACGGCCCCAAACGATGTGTACAGGGTTCCCGAGCCCACCATCCGGGTGCCACTCGGTACACCAGGCCACGTGTGCCTAGTCTGTCCCAAGCCCACCCTGCCGGGTGCCACTTGGTAGAAAAATAGCACTACCTACAAACACCAGAAACTAGTTGCGACTCCTGGACAGAGATCAAGTTGGTTAATAAGTCGAGAGGGCTTGGAGCGCCCGGAGCCCAATGTGTGGTAGTATCGAGTCATTGGACAACATACACAGAACTCAGGGCTTAAGGACGGTTCCAGTGAGACAACCCACCATGTACTCCTACATGGCCTCTCACCGCTACCTTTACCAAATCGTGTTCACACACTTCACTCTCAGCATCAGTACATATCGTGACACTCCAATTCATTCCCAATGAATCAGACCTGACACAACTCTAAGCAATAGCAGGCATAGCATGGTAGGAACACAACAATGGCTTCAATCAACTCCTACACATGCTAGTGGGTTTCAACTATTTACTGTGGCAATGACAGGTCATGCAGAGGAATGGGTTCAACTACCGCAGCACAAAGTAGCAGATGAACCATTGTTGTCCTAATGCAATAACTGAGAGCAGGAGCGAGAGAGTAGGGTTTTATCGAAATGAACAAGGGGGTTTGCTTGCCTGGTAAATCAACAAGGGAGGCACTGCTTCACAGACAGGTACTCTGGAACGTCTCCGGAGCAGGACCTATCGAGAAGGAACGGTGCCGGCAATCAATACACAATCATATGCAACAATATGATGCATGAACATGGCATGCAGATGTGATGCTGTTGAGCTAATGCAACTAGTGTTCAATTGGTTTGAAGTCCATTTGAACCAAAGGTTCAAATGCATTTCTAAATTAAGTCTCTTATATATGCCCTAATGTGTTTTCCCATATTCAGCATGTATAAGTTGGTTTTTCATGCATGAAACTAGTACAGATGGAAAGGTTGCATTTTTCTGATAATTTTTCATATATAAATTATTTCAATCTGAGCTACGGTTGAATTGTTATGAATTTTTGAAGTTTAAATCAATTTCTGGAATTTTCTGATTAAATTTAAATCCAGAAATTATATTATTGCGCTAGCATGACGTCAGCACGACGTCAGCGGGTCAACGCGGCTGTCCAGGGTCAAACCTGACGTGTGGGTCCCACACGTCAGTGACACTGGGGTTAACCCCGAGTCAAACCCCGGGCTGATTAGCTTTGACTAATCCCTGGGCCCACTGGTCAGCGTTAGTAGGTGGGGGATTAGTGACTAATTAGCTAAGCCACGTCAGCCCGCCGGGGTTCTGGCCGGCGGCGACCATTAGCGCGGTGGCGACTCGCCGGACTTGCGTTACAGACGGCGTTTGATCGCGCGAAGACCACCGGGGCGTAGCCCGTCTTCGTCCGCAACCAGGGGAGCTGGTTGGGGGGCTGCGGGGGCGCCGGAGCTCGCCGGAGCAAGCTTGCGGCGGCGGCCGGAGCTCGGCTGTGTTCGGGGACGCGGCTGCAGCGTGCAAACGCGCGAACTAAAGCGCTAGCGGGGCACTACGAGGTGCGGCGAGAGTGCTAGGTGCACTGGCGTGGCCAAAAGGTCGCCGGAGCAACGCCGGCGACAAGCTCGAGCGGAGGCGAGCTTCGGCCATGGCGGAGCTAAGGCCTAGACGGCGCAAACGGACACGGGGAGGAGGGGGTTCAGTGCGGGGGCTCACCGCGGAACCAGCGAGCGCGAGGGCGAGGTCGGGGATGCCCGGTAGCTCCCGAATCGCCGGCGAGGATCCACGGCGGCCGGAGTCGAATTTGGCGACGGCGACGGCTCCACGGGGCACTCCGGCTTGCGTGGCTCGGCGAGGAGGTAGCTGGCGACGAGGCGGAGCTCCTGGGGACGACGGGGAGGCGAGGGGGAGGCGGTGGCTATGGCAACGGCGAGCGATGGCGGCGGCTGCGCTCGGGTGCGCTCGGGGAAGAGAGAACCAGGGAGGAGGGAGAGCGAGAGGGAGGGGAAAAAGACCGGGGCGGCTGCGTGGCGACGTGCGGTCCATCCAGAGCGGCGAGGGGGGGACAGGCAGGCAGGGAGGGAGGAGGCGTGGCGCGGTGGCGCGCGCGCGCGCCGGCCACACTCCGTTCCCCTGTCGGGAAGGAAGACGACAGAGGAGGGGGGGCCAGGTGGGCTGGGCCACCTCCTGGCTGGGCCGCGCAGGGGAGAGCCCCAGGTAAGCACAGGTGAGGTTTTCCTGTTTTTTTTTAATTCCCTTTTCTATTTTTTTTCTGACATTTGTTTGGTTTAATAAAATACTAAACCATTTTATTTGCTTATGCCGATTTTTATAGGGGCTAAGGGTATTATTCCAGGGCTCCTCAACAAAAGGCACAATTTTTGGACATATATTTCAAATATATAATAATATATGTCCAAAGCAAATAATTATCGAATTAATCCAAATGGCCAAAATAAATATCCATGAGCTCCTAAAAATATTGTTTTGATTATTATCTCTGTCCAATATTTTTAGAGGGCATCATGAGCATTTTCTTGGACCCTTTGGAGCAATTTTTATTTGGGTCATTTTTTTTTTAAAAATGATTCTGAGGGTTCCACCAATCCTCATTTCAAATTTAAATGAAATTTAAATATGATGCACAAATAGCTAGCTAGCCTAAGTCATACCAGACTAGGGATGTGACACTTCCAGGCTATGTCGCTCATTTTCCAGAGTAATGGCCTTATCCACCAGTGTTTTAAAATCTGGAAAGGTATGCACAACTAGCTGGCACTTAAGGGCGGGTGCCAGGCCTTCCAAGAATTTTTCCATCTTCTTGCTCTCGGTCATGCATTCTTCATTGGCGTAGCGAGACAGCAGAGTGAATTGGCTGTTGTATTCTGACACTGTCATGGCCCTTTGCTTGAGTTCATCAAATTCTTTCTTCTTGATTTTCATGACGCTATTAGGAATATGTGCCCCACGAAAACCTTCTTTGAAATTTTCCCAGGTGATTTCATTTTCGTTGGGGTGCATGTGCAGGAAGTTTTCCCACCACGATGCAGCTGCTCCTGTGAGATAATGTGGTGCATACAATACTTTTTCATGGTCTGAACATTGTGTGATAATTAATTTTCTCTCCATGTCTCGAAGCCAGTTGTCGGCCTCAAGAGGCTTGTCAGTATGAGAAAATGTTGGAGGACGCATCTTTTGTAACTCAGATAATTTGGATTGCGGTTGATACTGACCACGGTTACTTCCCATATTGATGAATTGGTTCATCATTTCCTGGTGTTGCTGCTGACTTTGTTCATACAAACGACACACTTGTGTAAAAGTTGTTTCACTGTCCTGTTGACTTGTCTGACCCTGAGTGAAATTGTGGTTCTGCGGTGTGCCATAAATTTCTTCTGGCTGAGTTGGCATGGAGCGCGTCCAAGGACGAGACATCTTTCACTCTGTGGATATATTTTGTGAACTCGTAAGATAAGAAAGAGAGTCGCAAAAGTCAATAAAATCACACACAAAGAACATTTTTAAACTCCAGGATATTTTTGGAAACACACGATTGCGCGCGGAGAAGGACTATTACATATCTTACACGCGGGCATAATTATACATTACATCACTCAGGATATGCGTACATAATCCTGACATGTTATTTAAACTAGTGCACTCCTCCAGATCCTACATGATGCGCAAACAGGCTACTTCTCACAACCTATTTACATATAAACATATTACACAAGTCGATACATCGCATGGCGTCTACGCGTACTCAGTCGGAGATGGTGAGGATCTCCCTTGGCCTGCCGAGGGTGAGACGCAGTGACGTTGGGGAATCAACTTCCTCCTTGCTAATAGGTTCCAGACGAGGAATGCTGTGCTGAGCTGATGGAGCAGGTGCCGTAGGCGGAGTACCCTGAATAAGAGTGGGCGGAATAGGTGGAGTAGCACGTATGGGAGTGGGTGCAAAAAGTGGTGCGGCGCGAACGGGAGTGGGTGCAAAAAGTGGTGCAGCACGAACGGGAGTGGGTGCAATAGCCTGGTTGAATTCCTCAGTGGTAGGCAGATGACATGCAGTAGCGAGAATGGTAGGCGAATGAGAAGCTGAGGACGAGATAAAGGTCAGCGGTGGAGCGGTGTGTAGGAGTTCCCTCCTGTTAGCAGCACAGCCATGAACTGAGTCCATGCGGGCAGCTACGAGGTCGTCCACCATGCTGTCAAAGGCTGCCTCCAGGGCTCGGAGGTACTCGACAAGCATCTCAAAGGCCTCGTCTTGCTCTCCTCTGGGGCAAGAGAATGAGTAGTGACAGGTGTAAGGCACATGGCATGGAAGGTAGCGATAGCGACGGGTCTTCATTGCAGGAAGGACATCCCGAAGACGAGCTATTGCCTCGTGGGCTGCCATCTGCATAGCATGCCTCTCTGTATGCATGGCTCTCCCCAAGAAACGGAAGTGGCGCATCTCAACACGCCCTCCCCTGAATTGCACCGCGGCTTGGTGCATGGTCAGACTGTCGTTGATCTTGTGCAGATAAAGCGTGAAGACTAGGCGCACGGATGGCCCTACCGCGACCTGAACGATGAAGGAGAGGAGTTTGATGAACCCCTCAGGCACGTTGGCGAACATTTGAGACTCGCAGTCGCTACCGGCCATCTACAAAAGTAGGCAAAAATTCTGAGTGATCAGATCATAAATTTTTATGCTGACTATCAGAAAGATGACTACATTTTGTAAAAACAAGAATAAACACTGTCATGCTACTAATTAAATTAGCGATCGCACCTAGTGGCTTCCTACAGTCAGCCTGGCTCTGGTTACCAAGTCTGTCACGACCGACTTTTTCAATAAATAAATATTGAGAAAATCGATCTTTAAATCCCAGTATAGGAAAAAGTCATCCTTTCTGGTAGATAAATGCTTGATAAACAGAGAACCAGTAGCATCAAATATATTACAGGGTTGAGCTGAGGCTGCTCAACAATTTATTACAAACTCGCCAATATCTTACATATGGGCGGTTATGACACAGGGGTGTGGTGGCATGCTACTAGCTCGAGGAAAAAGTGGTGGTGGATAACTTGACTCCTAACTGGCAGCTCATCGAGCGTCGGGGGGAGGCTCGATGAACTTATTCGAGGGTTGCGGAAGCAGATAATACAATGACCAAAACAGGATCGCACGGGACAGACTGGGACTCCTCTAGGCGTCGGACTCGCTATCAAACTCTTCATCCAAGAGATCGCATTCATCAACATCTGGCCAAATCAACAAGCCAGGTGAGTACTCTGAAAGTACTCGCAAGACAGTTCGGACAAAAGATATAATCAATGAATGCATGAATACGTCATGAATAAAAGATGATGCTCATATAACAACAATAATATTGCGGAACTTGATAAATAAAATAAATAACTGAAAACCGATCGGGTGTTTGGAGCGACGCCTCGAAAGGTAAATAAATAAAATGCATGCCGCAGTCGGGCGTCTAAGCGACACCACATAAAGGGCTTAAAAGAAATGCCGCAGTCGGGCATCTTAGCGACACCACATAAAGGGCTTAAAAGAAATGCCACAGTCGGACGTCTGAGCGACATCACATAAAGGGCTTTAAAAGAAATGCCACAGTCGGACGTCTGAGCGACATCACATAAAGGGTTGTAAAAGAAATGTCACAGTCGGATGTCTGAGCGACATCGCAGGCAGGGCTTGCAACAAATGTAAATAACAGGTATGCCACCGTCGGACGTCTGAGCGACATCACAGACAGGGCCTATAACAAAAGTAAATAACAGGTATGCCACCGTCGGACGTCTGAGCGACATCGCAGATAGGGCTTGTAATAAATGTAAATAACAAGATTAGTCCATCCACAAGAATAATCTTTTAACCGGATTTATCACACATAAATCCCACCGGAGTTTTGTCACTGAGGCTGATACCTGACAAGATAAGATGAATATAGTACTTGAACAAAGTACAAGATAATTGAAAGATTTGAGACTCTACAGAGTTTGGATGAACTGACCACAGCCAACGGATTTCCGTAGTCACGAAGGACTAGTTTCGTTTACGGTATTTTAGTAGAAACACATTTAACTAGTACACACCCATTTCACCTCACGATGCCAAGAATCACCCTGGACAATGTCCAAGAAAAACTTTGAGACGGGGAAGCCACAACCTTGAATAGCATGGGATCAAATTTCTATACGCGCGCTCTAAGGGGTGCCTCCCTCTCGGTCCCAACCGGAAACACCCATGCCCCCTGACCAGATGACGGGCTTTAATCCAGGGCCATGGAACCCTCATCCCGGCCTCTCTATTTGGTGTGTACCAGGAAAACGATTTGCAACTTACTATGCCATATTCCTTTCGGAAAACATGTGACAGTATAGGAAGGGATGAATGGAAATGTGATTTGTTTCATGATGACACGAAAGTCAAATAATCTGGCATAAGACTGGGATGTCACAACACTGCCATCTTACCCATCCTTATGCCAACACATGGCTATGCAAATATGTATCCAACGACATAATGCATTCCGAAACTTACTTTTCGCTTATATGCATGAAATATAACATTCAAAGTGATGTTCATAAACATGCCATGACTATACTAAAATGCAAACATACAACAACACTCATCATATCAAGAGTTCAAACATGCTTGCCTGGTTCGGAGTAGTCGGAGTTTAACTGTGTGAAGTTTGCAGCTCCGTCACCTCCTCCGGTATCTACGGTATAAGAAAAATACGTACGCAACGTAAATACCGTGAGTGTACAGATAAGTGTTCCAAATATTTTTCGAATAAACGTGAAAAAAACTAGACAGAAAAATAAAGATGACAGAAAAGGAATCAATCAAAAATCATTTTCTGTTTAAAAGTTATAAGAGTTTTGGTCCAAGGACCCATCTGTAATGAAACAGAAAGTTTCCAGGGGGCTCTGCAGAAAAGTCCAGAATAACGTTTCGTTTAAAAGAAACGGATGTGAGGCGGACAGGCGGGCTCCACCTGTCGGGTTTGAAATTTCAAACGGAGAAAACAGAGCGCGACGGCGCCTGAGAGGTGCGGTGGTCGCCGGTGGCGATCCACGGCGAGGCAAGGTGATCGGGGGTTACCTTCGAGATCAGTGCACCGTTCCGCGTCTGTGGGTGGTGGTGGTGGTCGCCAGCGAGCACTGTGTCGACGACGGCCCTTGCTCCGGCGGACGGCGGTTCGGGCAGTCGTGGATCTCGCCAGAGGGAGCTGCGGGGATCAAATAGGAGTGGGGGTTAGTCTCCTAGTTGCTCAAGAGGGTTGCTGACGAAGTTAGGGCGTCGGAGACGGCCTCACTGGAGCAAATCGAGGTGGAGGCCGAGGCAGAACGGGGCAGCTGGAGTCAGGGAAGAAGGGCCCCTCGAGGCTCTTCCAGTGGCTAGGCGGGGTCTAGTGAGGTGGTGGAGTCGTGCAGGGGCGAGAGCGAGCTCGGGGGTGCTATTTATAGCCGGCCCGAGGCGGTTGCCGTGAACGGATAAGTCCGGCGAGTTGATTACAGCGGCGCTGTGGCTGGATGGTCGGCTTAGGAGCTTGAGCATCGCCTAGGTGGAGTATTGGTGCCGTTTCTGTGTCCAACTCAGCACGGGAGGGTTAGTTACCGTCTGCCCTCGACGGAACGGCCGCACGGCCCGTCGGCGGCTGAGAACGCGCTCTGCGCGTGCCAAGCCACGGCGATAGTGCTGCATGCGTGCGCTGGCAAGGAGATGGCCGCGCGGAGCCACCAGGAGGTTTGGGCGGCGCCGAACGGCGTTGAGCCGCCGTTTTGCTTCCTGTCAGCCGTTACGGTGGTTCTGCCGCCGCAAAACATGCCGGCGCAGGCGGGCCAGGGCGCCACCGACGCCAGGAAGGCGCCAAGCACGCGTGTGGAGCTCCGGACAAGCAGGCCAGGCTGCGAGCATCGAGCCAACGCACAGTGGGCATGTGACTGAAGTTCTGTCGGAGAAACGACACTGAACTTTCTGAATTTACTGAATATGAACAGAAACAGTGCATGCCAAGTGTTCGACAGAATGATTCTGGCATCTAGGGATTTTTCCTTGAGCTGATTTTTGGTGGAGTGGCCTCTCATTGCAACTAGAGGTTGCCTGAATTTTTGTGGAATTTTTGGAGGAGTGTAGATATGAATTTCACCAAATTTGGCAAATCTGGTCCAAACTTGCAGAGAGTAAATTTTGAAATATTTGAAAAGAAGAAGAGTGGATCAAGATGGTTCTAGGTTGTGTGTACAAAGGACTATCCAGAGGTGTTGAGTTGAGGTCAAAAATCAAATGCATTAGGGTACTTGCTTTGCAAATCACCTAGGCTCAAAAGAAAAGACAGAATTTATTTTTGGAAAGAGAAATAATTGGAATAAAATCCAAAAATGGATTTTATTAGTTTGGACAGAATGTTTGGGTTGTATCCAAGTGGGAGGAGGGGTTTTGGGGAAATTTTACCATAAGAAGCATGGTAAACAAGAGTGGATCAAAATCAAAAGAAAGCCCAAAAACAAAAGATTTTCTTTTTAAAAGAAACTAAATCCAAGAAAAAAATATTTTTGAGAGGGCAAACTTAGCAAGAGGGTTTTTAAGAAGGGTTTAAATTATCTTCTTTCAAACCAAGCAAGGCTCTTTCTGAAAACAAAAATCACAAAATTTTTGGAGTGTCACATATGTGGAGAAGACAAAAAGGGAGAAAGTCTCACATCGACGCGGCTAATCAACGGGCTATGGAGATACCCATCAATTGATGTCAATGCGAGGAGTAGGGTTGCCATGCAACGGATGCACTAGAGCTATAAGTGTATGAAAGCTCAAATTGAAAACTAAGTGGGTGTGCATCCAACTTGCTTGCTCATGAAGACCTCGGGCATTTGAGGAAGCCCATCATCGGAATATACAAGCGAAGTTCTATAATCAAAATTCCCACTAGTATATGAAAGTGATAACTCAAGAGACTCTCTATATAAAGAACATGGTGCTACTCTGAAGCATAAATGTGGTAAAAGGATAGTAACATTGCCCCTTCTCTCTTTTTCTCTCATTTTTTTCTTTTATTTTCATGTTTTTATTTTTTCTTTCTTTTTGGTGGGCTTTTTTGGCCTCGTTTTTTTATTTGGGCTTCTTTGTCCTCTTTTATTTTTCATAAAGTCCGGAGTCTCAACCCGACTTGTGGGGGAATCATAGTCTCCTTCATCCTTTCCTCATTGGGGCAATGCTCTAATAATGATGATCATCACACTTTTATTTACTTACAACTCAATATCTAGAACAAAGATATGACTCTATATGAATGCCTCCGGCGGTGTACCGGGATGTGCAATGATCTAGCGTAGCAATGACATCAAAAAACGGACAAGCCATGAAAACATCATGCTAGCTATCTTACGATCATGCAAAGTTATATTACAAGATAACTTGTCGCAGCTCTAACAGAATGTTTTCATAACATGATTAGCAGCGACAAGGGAAAAGAAGAAATGGACGGCCTAGTCTACGCGTCCGCCCTCGACCCTCTTGATCTCGCTCACCTTGTCCACAATGGGTGCGACAAGGGCCTTGAGTGCATCCAGATCGGCGTCAGGCGGCAAGGACCTGAGGACGTTGGTGAAGCTGAGGCCTGGATTGCGGAAGGCCACCTACATCAGCACCTTCTGGAGAACCCCGGCGCAGATTTTGCGCGACTCGTCGGCCAGCTGCTTCGGGATCCTCTCCCGGAGCCGCTGGAGTGTCGTCGCCACGCCCTTGAAGAACAGGCTGAGCTTGGCGCTGGGTTGAAGACTCTCGTCGGAAGGATACCCAAAGTCCTCCATCCCCAGCTGCGCCAGCTCCTCGTTGATGACTGCGGCAATGTTCACCAGACCCTCGGTCCAGTGCTCCATAGTGTCTCTGAACGAGTTCTGGGTAACTGCAATGCTCTCCAGCAGCGCCGCGTCAGCCTTGACCTTCTCCGACAAGGTCTTCTCCCGCTCCTTGGCGGCCTCCAGCGTTTGCGTCAGAGTGGCCAGCTTTAGCTCCAGGTCTGATTTGGAATCCTTGGCGGCGCTGAGCTCCTTGCCCCTCTCAGCGAGAAGACCTTGCAGCTCACCGCGGGCGGCAGCATCCTTCTCACGCTCACGCTTGAGCGCGGCAAGCTCCTCGCCGCTCTTCCCAATGTCGGCCTCCAGCTGCGCCACCTTCTCCTCCAGCTCTTTCTTGGCGGCCTCTGCAATTGCCGCAGCATCCTTTGCCTCCTTGAGCGCCCCGCCAAGTGCTTGCTCGCGCTCGGCGAGCTCTTCCTCGTAGCTGTCGAGGTTGGCCTTCCGCTGCACTAGTTCACCTTCCCACGCGGACTGCTTCTCGGCGGCCATCCTTTGCTCCTCCTCAGCTTCGGCCTTCTCGAGAAGGAAGGCCGTGCGCTCCTCGTCGAGTCGCTCCCGCTCATGCGCCAGGGACCGGAGAGCTTCTCGATTGTGGCCCCGGAGCTCCTCCGCGTGCTTCTCCATGTCAACTCCCGCCTTCGCGACAAGCGCTTCCCGGGAAGCCAGCTTGGCTTGCCGGGCGCGGTAGAGTGACAGCAGTTTCCGCAGCAGCTGCTCCTCCTCAGGCTCACCGCTGCTGCTGCTGGGCGCGTCGACCAACGACAATCCAGCAGAGGCGAGCACCTCCCCGTCGAAAATTTCCCCCTCGACCGGCGCCCTGGAGCTCGATGCCCAGAGTAGCTTGATGAAGATATTGTCGCCAGCCTTCAAGTAGGCGCCGGGCTGGGGCTCCTCGGAGCCTGGCTCCGCAGAAGCGGCAGAGGGATCGGCGGTCGGCGCAGCGCCTGGCGCTCCTACGGCCTCAGGGTCGTCAGTGCGATCGCCCGACCCCTCGCCGGCTTCTGCAGCGGCAGCCCTGGCGGCCTCCTCGCCGGCGGTCTCATCAGCACCGGCCCTTTCCTCGCCGGCGCCCTCTATCTCCATTGGCTCAGTAGCAAAGGGGTCTGAAGAACGAAGAAGGGAGAAAAATCAATCAAAAATCCAAGAGAAGAAAATCAGAAGAAGAAGAACCCAAGGGAAAGTTTTTGGACAAGTGAATTACCTGCGCCAAGATTTGCAGTTGCGGTCTCGGTCGCCGCAGGATCGACGGTGCTGTCCCTTGCCGGAGAGTTCTCCCTTGCCGGAGAGCGCTCCCTTACCGGGAACCCCTCCCTTGGCGGCGTAGTCGAAGCAGATGGCACTTCGGGACCAGCTTCCGGGCGCTCCTGATGTGGCTGCTCTACTCCTACACAAATCAACAAGCAAGATATCAACAAAGGAAAAAGCACTCAAGCGCGCCCGGCAGCAGAAGGCTAAAACTATGAACTTACGCTGGGGGCTGCGCTGGGGGCTTCTTTGAGGAGTGATTGCCGGGTCCGTCAAGGTGGTCTCGGACCCACCTCCTGCTGACACGATGGGGTCATCCTCGATGACAATCACGGCGGCCTTGGCCCTCTTCGCCGCTCTCTGGGCCAGCGTCCTGAAAAGAAAGGAGTCCAGATTGGAGCAAGTCAGATACAAGATATAAACAGAAAGATTGAAGAACTACAAGAGCACCAAAGAAACTTACTCTTCTTCCTCCTCGTCGGAGCTGAGCGCGGAAAGATCGAAGTCCGGCCCTCCTCCGGTGCGGCGAGGCAGAGGAGTAGGATCCCTTGCCCGCTTGGCGGGGGTGGTGGCGGTGGCCCGAGAAGATCCCGCTCTAGTTGCCGCCGTTGCGTGAGGCGCTCCCGCGGCAACATTGCTTGCCGCGGTAGAGCGCGTCGCACGACTCGGCGGCTGTTGACCCGGCTGCCGCCCCACTGCGTCCCCGGCCCTGTGAAGGCGCCTTCTTGGCAGGGCTGGGGGCTCTGCCTGCGGCAAGTTTTCTGAAGGCTCGGGTTCCTCCTCGCCGGCCTCGCTCGGCTCGGCTTCGGAATCGGCAGGCTCCTCCTCGCCAATGAACTCCGCGCGCTCGGCAAGGTTTGCCGCCTCCGCAGCCTTCGCCTCCTCCACAGTGAACCCAAACACGCCCGCGGCAGCTGCGGCCGCAACCTCTTCCGCCCTAGTGGCGATGCGCTGCAGCTCCTCGTCGGTGGTGTCACGGGTGAGGCTCTTCTGCTCGTCAGCATGGACCGGCACTTCTTCCAAGTTGTCGAAGAACGCTTGCACGACGTCATCCGCAGGCTCTTGCCAAGTTGGAACGATTCCGTGTGAATCACACAACGGCATCATGGCGCGGATCCGGTCAAGCGAAGAATTGTTGCATAATGGGACAATGCCCCTCGGCAGCGTGAATGGGTGCTCGGGGTCGCGTTTGAACAACTCCAGGAGCATTGCATCCAGCTCCAAGACGGTGAAGTTGTAGTTGAGGCCCGGCCGCAGCCTCATCATGTCCGCCGAGTTCTTGAATTCCCAGGCGGGCCTCCCCCTCTCCTGCAGGGGGGCGATGCGGCGGCGGAGGAAATCTGCGCCTACAGCGCCTATAGTGAGCCCGGCAAGCCTGAGGCGAAGGATCCTAGTAATGGCGATCTTCAGCCTCTCGTCTTCCGGGGCCACGTTGCTCCAGTCATTGCCGCGCACTATTGGAGTTTGGCGCACGGCGGTGAAGGGCTGCGGATTCTCCTCGACAATCCAGCACCACTCTGCTCTCCACTCATCCCGCTTGCTGCGGAGCTCACCCTCCAAGTACGCCTCCTTCTTGCCGACTCTCGAGATCCAGGCGATCCCTCCGGCAAGCGGCTCTCCTCTCTCTACCCGAGGTATGAAGTAGTGGCGGAAAAGGGCAACACTGGGGTGGACTCCGACAAAGTTTTCGCACAAATGTGTGAAAACTGCCATGGTCAGAACGGCGTTGGGGGTGAAGTCAAGGAGGCGGAAGCCGTATGTGTTCATGATATCACAGAAGAACTCCGAGAAGGGCGGGCAGAGCCCGCAATAGAAGAATAGCGCGAAGAATGGGTACCCGTTTGGAGCCAGCTCCGAAGCAGCGGCCGGGAGTACCCTCGTGCGCGGATGCGCACGCGTCTCCGTCGCCCAAAAGAGGTAGAAGTACTCCCTCAGCTCCTGCACGCCGAGCTAAGGGGATAAGATCGCCCGCTCCTTCCGCAGCGCCGCGAGCCGCTGCGCCTCGGCCGACTTCACGCCCTTTCCCTTGTCGGCTTTCGGGGCCATGGCGGAGGTGGTGAGAGAGGTCGACGGCGTGGTGATGCTGGTGGCAATGGGGGGCGGAGCGCTGCTCTCTCGGCTTCGAGAAGAAGGGGGGGAGCGGCGGAGGTTCTTGAAGATGGAGTAGCAGCAACCAGCGAGGGGGAACGAACTGCCCCTTTTTCCTCTGCTTATAAAGAGGGACGGGGCGGACGTTTCGCCCTTCCGAATAAACAACCACCCACGATCTCTCCCACGATGCCGCATTCAACGCGTGCCGTTATGGGAGAGCGCGGTGGATACGAAGCGAGATTCGGTGTGGCCCAGTCCGCGTGTGCCCGTGCCCTGTCTTGGGCCTGGCCCAACAGCGCTCGGCACTGTGTCTGGCCCAGGCCCGGGGGCTCCTGTCGGTGTACTAGAGTAGGGGTACCCTAGTACCCCGAACTTGTGCACGGGCAGTTGCAGCACCCCGCGGCAAGGCTTGTCGGGCGAACGCCAAGATCCTCCAAGGTTCCCTTGGAGCCATTCAAGAACAAAGTATTTAAGCTCAGGAGACAAGGCCCCGGCAAGAGGAGCTTGCTGGGAAGGCCAACCGAGGCACTCCAAAGAACTTGCCGTGACGCGCCACGCGCTCCGGCAAGGCAACAAGGCCCCGGCAAGAGGAGCTTGCCGGGAAGACCAAACAAGGTACCTCGAGGCCCGGTGAGCGACAAGCTTCCGGACCCGACAAGATAACAACAACGGTAAGGCGCTTGCCGCGGCAGGCGGCCACTCTGTGCCCACGCTCCAGCGCATCCACCAACGTGTCGCTCTGGGGGCCTCTCCAGGCGCGCGTGGCGGGAGGCTGTGCAGCCAGCGGTGCGCAGTGGCATGCGAAGCTGACAAGATCGCCGTCGTGGCGAACGGTGGCGCCCCTAACGGTCCTTTTCTGCACTGTTTGGGCGACTCAGACGAGCCTTTAATTCCCTTGTCCCCTGCCGTCAGGGTTAGGTAGGGTGCACTGTACAAGTAACTGTACCGACCACCCCACTTTTTACATTTGTACCCTTATCTGCGTTGCCACCTGTCGGTGACCCCTTTAGCGTATAAAAGGAGGCCCATGCGCAACGTAGAGGGGGTTGGGGGCGGGGTTCGGTTCGACTCATTCGTAACCCAGAAAGACACTACGCTCTCGCGCTAGAACAAGAACAGAATAGAACCACACAAGCAGCAGTAGGAGTGTTATCTCTCCGGGGAGCTCCGAAGCTGGGTAAACTGCTCGTGTGCTTCGCCTCGATCTGCTCTTCGTGCGATCTCCGCCCCCCGCCGAACCGAAAGGGGCCCGGTCCGCCGGCCCCATAGGTGTTCGAGGATCAGTTTCCCCGACAACATCATTGAATAATAATATGAAGCATAAAGCACCATGTTCAAGTAGAGGGTACAGCGGGTTGCGGGAGAGTGGACCGCTGGATATAGATGGGGGAAGGTGATGGAGATGTTGGTGAAGATGATGAAGGTGTTGGTGAAGATCGCGGTGATGATGATGGCCCCCGGCAGCGTTTCGGCGCCACCGGAAGCAAGGGGGAGAGGGGGCCCCTTCTTCTTCTTCTTCCTTGACCTCCTACCTAGATGGGAGAAGGGTTTGCCCTCTGGTCCTTGGCTCACATGGCGTGGGAGGGGCGAGAGCCCCTCCGAGATTGGATCTATCTTTCTGTTTCTGCATTCTCAGATTCTACCCCTTCACCGTTTCTTAAATATCCGGAGATCCGTAACTCCGATTAGAGTGAATCTTTCACCCAGATCTTTCTCATAAAATTAGCTTTCTTGTGACAGAATAAGAGCGTCAACTGCCTTACAGGTGGCCCATGAGAGTCTAGGGCGCGCCCAAGGG
>NC_041387.1:306852104-306877523 GCF_002162155.2 Triticum dicoccoides
GGCCACCCCAGACACTGTTTCGCGTTGATTTTACTTCCCAAAAATCATAAATATTCCAAAAAAAATCTCCATTTGTTTTTATCCCGTTTGGACTCCTTTTGATATTGGGTTTCTGCGAAACAAAAAACTTGCAACAGACAAGAACTGGCACTAGGCACTGGATCAATATGTTAGTCTTAAAAAATAGTATAAAAAGTTGCCGAAAGTATATGAAAGTTGAAGAATATTGGCATGGAACAATCAAAAATTATAGATACGACGGAGACATATCATGGGTATCGGGATTTGCATGGAGTGAGGACAGTGGACACGTAATATACCGGCTTTTGGAGCGGGAACTTGTATCCGTCTGCTTCCCGTTCGAGGACGAGCACTGCGCTTACAACTTGATGTGTTGCAGCTATGTACAATAGCATAGGTTCACCAGTATTTGGCGCGGTCAGGACTGGGTTGCTAGCCAATAGGGTCTTTATTTCATCCAGTCCGGCCACGGCTGCATCCGTCCACACGAAGTGTTCGGTGCATCGAAGAAGCCGGTAAAAAGGTAGTGCCTTTTCTCCTAATCGGGAGATAAAGCGGCTTAAGGCAGCAACGCATCCAATTAATTTCTGGATATGCTTGAGGTGTGTTGGGATAGCCAACTGTGACAGAGCTTGGATTTTTGCCTGATTTGCTTCGATTCCTTTATTGGAAACGATGAGCCGAGCAACTTCCTAGAGGGTACGCCGAAAACACATTTTTCTGGGTTGATCTTGATGTCGTATGTTTGGAGGTTGTCGAACGTGAGTCTCAAGTCATCTATTAAAGTTTCGATGTGTCTTGTTTTTATGACTACGTCGTCCACGTATGCGTCCACTATTTTGTCGATTTGCTTCTCTAGGCATGTCTGAATCATACGTTGATAGGTTGCGCCGGCATTTTTGAGCCCAAAAGGCATAGTGTTGAAACAGAAGGGGCCATATGGCATTATGAAGGCCGTTGCGGCTTGGTCGGATTCCGCCATCTCTATTTGATGGTATCCGGAGTATGCGTCGAGGAAACATAGTGAGTCGTGTCATGCGGTGGCGTCGATGATTTGGTCAATGCGAGGGAGGGGGAAGGGATCCTTGGGGCAGGCTTTGTTGAGGTCTTTGAAATCGACACATAGGCGCCAAGATTTATCCTTCTTTGGTACCATTACCTGATTTGCCAGCCAATCCGGATGTTTTATATCTCTGATGAATCCGGCCTCAAGTAGCTTGGCTAGCTCTTCTCCCATGGCTTGCCGTTTAGGCTCTGAGAAGCGCCTAAGAGTCTATTTGACTGGCTTGTATCCTTTCAGTATATTGAGGCTATGTTCGGCCAGCCTGCCTGGGATGCCCGGCATGTCTGAAGGATGCTAAGCGAAAATGTCCCAATTCTCGCGTAGGAACTCTCGCAGTGCGGCGTCCATTTTGGGGCTCAATTGTGTCCCGATGGTAGCTATCTTTGTGTGGTCCGTTGGATGGACCTGGAATTTTACTATCTCATCCGCGGGCTTGAATGAGGTGGACTTGGGTCATTTGTCGAGTATCACGTCGTCCCTGTCCACTGTGGCACGCAGCGTTGTTAGTTCTTCGGCCGCTAGGGCTTCGGATAATGCTTCCAGGGCTAGTGCTGCAGTTTTATTTTTGGTGCGGAGTGTGATGTCCGGATCACTGGGTAGAGTGATGATTCCATTAGGTCTGGGCATTTTAAGCTTCATGTACCCGTAATGGGGTATAGCTTGAAAGCTCGTGAATGCGTCCCGCCCTAAAAGGGCGTGGTATCCGCTGCTGAAAGGGGCCACTTGGAACGTGATTTCTTCGGACCTATAATTCTTTGGGGTGCCGAATACCACATCGAGTGTGATTTTTCCCGCACATCATGCCTCTCGACTAGGGATGATTCCCCTGAAGGTCATGCCGCTTTGCTCAATGCGGCTTTTATCAATTTCCATCTTGTTGAGCGTTTCTTCATAGATCAGGTTTAATCCGCTTCCGCCGTCCATGAGTACTTTAGTGAGCCAAAAGCCGTCCACGATTGGGCTAAGGACCAAGGCGGCTGGTGCCTGGACTGTCTGGAATTGAGGTTCGTCACTGGCACTGAAGGTTATAGCAGTGTCGCTGCACGGATTTATTTTTGCCACGTGGCAGATTTCAGCGAAATTTGGATGAGCTCGCTTGCGCCTGTTATTTGAGGTGAAAGTCCCGAAGAATGTCAGTACCGCATTGTTGTCTTCGGCGGGAGGTTGCTCTGCTTTATGGTTTACAAGAAGATCCTCGCCGCTTTTTGCTACCTGCCGGAGTATCCAACATGCTCTAAGGCTATGCGTTGGCGTAGTATCCGGCGTGCTGTGAATTTTGCATGGCCCATTGAGCCATTCTTCCAATACGGCTCCACGCCCTGGAGTGGGCTTTGTTTTTTTGGGAATTGGATCGGGTAACTTACGAGAGTTTGCCCTTTTAGTTCGGACGAAGGGTTTATTGAGAGCCGGATTATCCCAGAAGTTTGTTTGGGTTTTCCATGCGCTTTCCATTGCGCAGTACTTCTGTACTATGGCTGCTAAGTCAGCAAAGTGTACTATGTCACGGTGACTTATAGCATTGAGGATCCCTTTGTTCGTGCAATTTTTGCAAAAAAGTGAGATTGCGTCCTCCTCACGACAGTCATTGACTCTGTTTATCACAAGGAGGAATCTGGCCCAGTAGCGATGTACTGTCTCTTTGGGCTCTTGTTTGATATGGGAAAGACGGCATAAGTCAGGGTGGGTGGGCGTAGTTAAGTCCGAATTCTGACCCGATTTGACATCCAGGGGCAGAGGAGCTTCCGGGCTTGACAGCTGGGACTCCGGGATGTTGCCAAATTTTTCTTGCCCGTTACCCGATTCTAAGTCCAGGGTATGGGTCATGTCCTCCCGCGAGCGGGTATCCGGCTAAGAGAGCTTGGTAATCCCGACATAATTCGTCCTTAAAGTAGAGGAATAATCCATGTGTGGCTCTTCCACTACCGCTATCTCATGGGTGACCGGTGGGGATTTGATATCCCTTTGGTCGTGTTTAAACCCAATCAGAACGTGGTCTGTAGCGACTCCCAGAGCGGCGATGCGATCCAAGAGCTCATTAAGGGAAGAGAGCTCATTGGATCCATCTATTTGGCGAGTTCCGAATTGACATGGAGGCTGTTTTTGATGACCAGAGAGTTCATCGTCGGCGCGGCAGCCGATCATGCGGTCATGACGAAGCCGCCTAGTCGGATAGTTTGGCCTACCACTAGGGCTCCCATAAAGGTGATGTTGTCCTTGACAATGAGACGAGGTATCAAGCCTTGCAGCGACGACACAGAGGAACTCTCAATGAAAGCACCAATGTCGGTGTCAAAACCGCCAGATCTCGGGTAGGGGGTCCCGATCTGTGCGTCTAAGGCTAATGGTAACAGGAGGCAGGGGACACGATGTTTTACCCAGGTTCGGGCCCTCTCGATGGAGGTAAAACCCTACTTCCTTCTTGATTGATCTTGATGATATGAGTATTACAAGAGTTGATCTACCATGAGATCGTAGAGGCTAAGCCCTAGGAGCTAGCCTATGATGATTATGATTGTTCTTGTCCTAGGGACTAAACTCTCTGGTTTATAACTAAACTAGAAAACCTAAACTAATTAAACATAGAAACAGATATGCAAGTTTGCGTCTTTACCTCTGGTTGGTCACAAGAGAGAGGGGAAGAGCAGAGCCTCAAGGCATCCTACCGCTGCTCGAGGTGGATGGGGATGGCGGATGCGGGCAGAGGTGGAGCTCCTGCAGCTCACGGCGGATACAGGGGCGGTGAAGCTCCTGCATCCTGCGTTGGTCGTTCGCGGTGGTCGACAAGGGGCCGCACCGGTGGAGAACAGCTGGGCGGCGGCCAGAGAAGATAGAAGAGGAGGTGGGCGTGGGTGGAGCTCCCATGGTGGAATGTCGCGGTGGTTGATAAGGAGGCAGGCCACGGGGAGGGGCACGGGTTGAGGAGGCCGAGGGGAAGGGCGGCCAGCGATGGTGCGGCTCTAGCGGCGGGGCGACGAGAGCGACTCCAGCGATGGGGCGGGGCAGGGCAGCCGCCACGGTGATGGAGAGCAGCTGGGCGGGGAGGGCAGGTGGGGCGTGTGGGCCAGTGATGGGGCGGGCTCCGGTGGTGGTGCGGAGCGGCGACGGCTCGGGCACGGGGGCGGTGCATGTGAGGTGAGGGGAGAGAGAGATAGGAAAGAGAGAGGGGTGGGGCGCAGGGCGCTGACTTTTTTTTAGTTAGGTCAAATTTCTTTGTCGTCTGCTAGTAGACAGCAAAGAGCCTACCAGTGCGGTGGGGCTTGGGGAATGGCCGTTAGGTTGGCCACTTTCTTTGTCGTCCGCTAGTAGACGGGAAAGAGGGGGGCCGTTAGGTTGTGCTAGTTAGTGGGCATCCTCCCTCTTTGCCGTCTGCTAGCAGACGACAAAGCTTCTATGTCGTCTGGTAGCAGACGAAAAAGAACTAGCTGACGGCAAACATGATCTTTGTTGTCAACCCTATCTTTGCCGTCAGTTTACTGCAAGCTAATGGCAAAGACCTTCTTTGTTGTCAGCTAGCAGACGACAAAGAATTGGCTGACGGCAAAGATCCTGATTCCAGTAGTGAATTCTTGTCAATCACATACTGGACATCATGATGTAATGGTAAGTCATTTCTTTTTGTAAAGTGTCACTGAATTGTCAAGGTGGTGATGGCATTTTATTTTAGTTGAACTGCACAAAATATGCTTAAAAGAAGTGGAAGGTCAGGAATGGCTCAATCTTTCAGAAAATATTATGTTTGCCTTCCTGACATCAGTCGTTGTTGCCTTATTTACTCCTTCAAAAATGTGGTTAGAAATAGTCTTGCTACCTTTTCCCATTAAGAAATTGGCATGCTTATATTTGTGAGTCCATGCTTCAACTAGTGCCACTTTTATAGTAATCACACTTTCAATATCTGTGCAAACAGGATGCTCGATTTTAGTGGAACTGCACAAAAGTCCAAATGGTTCAACATTATGAGCATGTTTTCTTCCAAACCGGTATATCCAATTGGTGGCACTATCAGTTGTTCATTACGAAGGTACATGGTTTGCTACTATGTTGCTACTCTTTTTTACTGTCATTAGATAGTAATATTAGGGGTTTGCATGTGAAATTATTGGCAGGGTGGACCTACATTGGAGGTGTAGGACATGATTCAATGATAGGATGCTCAATTTTGGTTGTATTGATTTCACCACTTCCATCACTGCAAACATGGATATCCTTGGTCTGATGAAGAATAGGCGCTATATTTCTGCTTTGTACCAGCAAATCAATTCAGTATGAAATTGTCCAGGGCAAAACATGACACTATCAAATTGTCCAGTGCAAAACATGACAGATGGTAAGGGGAAACGACTAGAAGAGAAGTGTTTAAACCGAAAATACCAGGTGCGGCATATGTTTACTAGCTGCTTGATATTTGTGCGGATAGTTGTCCGCCCATTGCTATTTGGCAAACAAACAAAGTGACCTCAATTTTGGTGGAACTGCACAAGAGAATAGTATAGTCACTACATGCAGTGCCATTTGAAAATAGACATAGAAAGATTGGATAGTCACTACATGGACTGCACAAAAGTAGTACTATACTATTTATTGGCCAACACTAGGTGCTTCATTGCTTTGGTCTGATTATACAATGGGCATCATTTTGCCTAAGTTAAAGTTTGCATTCCGAAAATAGTCTCTCCTTGTGATCGAGAGAAGACCAAATCATATTGAAGTGGATGTTCCTCCATCATGTGTGGTTCATTCATGGTTTCAGCTGTTGGTGAAACCACTTACGTTCGCAAGAGGAATTGTATAATTCACAATTAAATTTGTCTTTCACTCTGTACTGAATGTTGGCCTAGAGAAGCATTCATGTTAGTAGCAAGAACAGATGTTTTTTTCTAGATCTTTGCTTTTGGAGCTGCATATTGTATATGATCTGTGAATCATTGAGATGCATTAACATGTTGATCTTATGTATGGGAATCACACTAGTTGGTTGTGAATTTGGCTACTAATGTGAACATATTACCATGCCAGGCATGTGAGTCTCATGTGAACATTTTGAACGGATCGGCTCTTACTACTATGCACAGCATGATCCTTACTTCTGTGTGTTTAGTGTTTACAAGTTACTAGCAGTTCCTTATTTCTGTTCGCTCAGTGTTTACAAGTTACTGATCGATCACTAGCTAGCCTACTAATACGCTCCTGGCAGTTTTAGTTGCAATGCAAGATCCGAAGGTGGAAATTTTTTGAATAATAATGCCTGCCTCTGAAGTAACTCACATGCTGTTCTGGAGAAAATGCCATGTGAATCTGAAGAAACTGCCAGCAAAAACGTTCGCAAATGCCTTATCTCCCAGCGAACGTTCATCAGCTATTGCGATCCTACACGTACACTATCTGACTGACTCGATCCTATGTGATTAACCAGCAGATCACGCACGTACCTCATCTGGATGAATCGAGTGCACTCATTTGACCGTCATGCCGATGTGCGACCCAGCACGGATGGGATGCAACACTGATGGGATGGGAGGGCACAGTCATAATTTTAGTTTTCTAGTTTTCCATGGCAAACTGGCACGCTAAGCCATGTCTTCTTATGCATTGAATTCCGATCACCGCGATGATCGTAGCATTTCCCGTGACACGCTGGTTCACCTACCTTCTACCTATAATTACTGGTTCCTAGTGTTCTCTGGTGCCACCATCACCCAACTCGCCCTATCCTCATAAGCCCCCACCGGCCCGACATCACTTGCCACTTGCCCACGCTCTCGCCAGGTCCGTCATGCCCCTGCCCGTTCGCAATAGGTGACGCCGAAGGCGGTCACCACCGAAAGTAGTGTCCGATTTTTCACCAGAAGGCAGACGGAGGGAGGAGGCATTCTATCGGTCTTTAGATGGCAATGTGGAGTATGAGGACTTGTTGGAGCCTGACCGCCTGGTGGAGGAGAAGCATATTGCCGATTAGCGCCGCCAGCGAGGCATGGAGCAGCAGCTCACCGACGCTCTGAGTTGCGAACAGAGCGCCCACAACTGGGCTGACTACATGTAGGCCGGCGCTTGACAAATAGCCCTGCAGGTTGTTGGGCCCACATGCGTTTGCGACGCCAAATTTTACTACCACCTCGTTGATACGTCCATTTTGCATCATGTTTTCCTACTGTTATTTTCAATGTTTTTATGCATAATAATATTTTTTGGAGTAATTCTAATGCCTTTTCTCTCATAATATGCAAGGTTCACACAAAGAGGGAAAATTCCGGCAGCTGGAAATCTGGACCTAAAAAAGCTACGTCTGGCTACCTATGTTGCACAACTCCAAATGAGCTGAAACTTCACGAGGGATTTTTATGGAATAAATCAGAATTATTGGAGCAAATAACTACCAGAGGGGTCCCACCAGGTGGGCACGAACCACCTAGGCGCGCCAAGGAGCCCAAGCACGCCCTGGTGGGTAGTGTCCTCCTCGGCCGACCTCGAGTGCCCATCTTCTGGTTTATAAGTCATTTTGACCTCGAAAAAAATAAGGAGAGGACTTTCGAGACGAAGCACCGCCGTCTCGAGGCGGAACTTGGGAAGGAGCACTTTTGCCCTCCGGCGGAGCGATTCCACTAGGGAAACTTCCTCCCGGAGGGGGAAATCATCGTCATCATCATCATTGACAACTCTCCCATCTTGGGGAGGGCAATCTCCATCAACATCTTCAACGGCACCGTGTCCATTCAAACCCTAGTTCATCTCTTGTGTTCAATCTTTGTACCGGAACTATAGATTGGTGTTTGTGGGTGACTAGTAGTGTTGATTACATCTTGTAGTTGATTACTATATGGTTTATTTGGTGGAAGATTATATGTTCAGATCCATTATGGTATTTCATACCCCTCTGATCTTGAGCATGATTATCATTTGTGAGTAGTTTCTTTTGTTCTTGAGGTCATGGTAGAAATCTTGTTGCAAGTAATTTGTGAACTTGATATGTGTTTGATATTTTGATAGTATGTATGTTGTGATTCCCTTAGTGGTGTCATGTGAACGTCGACTACACGACACTTCACCATACTTGGGCCTAAGGGAATGCATTGTGTAGTGGTTATTAGATAATGGGTTGCGAGAGTGACACAAGCTTCAACCATAGTTTATGCGCTCTTCCGTAAGGGGCTGATTTGGATCCAAAAGTTTAATGCTATGGTTAGATTTATTCTTAGTACTTTTCTCATAGTTGATGATGCTTGCGAGGGGGTTAATCATAAGTAGGAGGTTTTTTCAAGTAAGAACAGCACCTAAGCACCGATCCACCCACATATCAAATTATCAAAGTTGCGAACACAAATCAAACCAACATGATGAAAGTGGCTAGATGAAATTCTCGTGTACCCTCAAGAACACTTTGCCTATCATAAGAGACCGCTTTGGCATGTCCTTTGCCTCAAAAGGATTGGGATACCTTGCTGCACGTTTGTTACCATTACCGTTACTTGCTCGTTACAAATTACCTTGCTATCAAACTACTCGTTACTTCAATTTCAGTGTTGGTAGACATTACCTTGCCGAAAACCGCTTGTTATTTCCTTCTGCTCCTCGTTGGGTTCGACACTCTTACTTAATGAAAGGACTACGATTGATCCCTTATACTTATGGGTCATCAAGGCTCTTTACTGGTGCCATTGCCGGGGAGTGAAGCGCTCTTGGTAAGTGGAAATTGGTAAGGAAAGATTATTACTACGTATTGAAATTTATTGTCACTTGCTACTATGGAAAAGAATCCTTTGACGGGTTTGTTCGGGGTATCTTCACCTCGACCGGAACCACAATTAGTTACCCCTCAACCTACTGCACCTACTGAAAATATTGGTTATGAAATTCCTTGAGCTGTGATTGAACAACTGCTAACTAATCCTTATGCAGGAGATGGAATCAAACATCCTAATATGCACTTGATATATGTGGATGAAATTTGTGGATTATTTAAGCTTGCAGGTTTACCCAGAGATGAAGCTAAGAAGAAGGTTTTAACTTTATCTTTGAAGGGAAAAGCATTGTCATGGTATAGGCTATGCGATGATGTTGGATCTTGGATTTGGAATCGATTGAATTTGGAATTTCACCAAAAAAATATCCTATGCATCTAGAAAGAATTAAATGCAACTCTGAAGATTGGGAACTCGATGAAGATAAAGAGTCGGGTATTAAGCTCAAGTATGATTGTGTTAAATCTTTTATGAATACCGATTCTTTTCAAAAGTTTAGCACTAAATATGGACTTGACTCTGAGATAGTAGCCTCCTTTTGAGAATCATTTTCTACTCATGTTGATCTCCCTAAGGAGAAGTGGTTTAAATATCACCCACCTATCAAAGAAGAAATTAAAGAACCGGTAATAGCTAAAGATGAAACAATTATTTATAATGTTGATCCAGTTGTTCCTACTGCTTATATTGAAAAACTAACTTTCCCTGTTAGGATAAAGGAACATGCTAAAGTCTCAACTGTGGTCAACAAAAGTTATACTATAACTTCCAAACCGACAGAACAAATCAAAGTAGAACCTAGTGTTGCTTTGGTTAAAGATCTCCTAGTTAAAAATATAGATGGGCATGTTATTTTCTTCTATGATGAAGCTACTATAATTGCCAAACCCGATGAAAAAGATAAACATTGGCCCGTTGTCGGCACGCCTGTTGTCTCAGTTAAAATAGGAGATCACTGTTATCATGGTTTCTGCGACATAGGTGCTAGCGTGAGTGCTATTCCTTTTACCTTCTATCAAGAAATTATGAATGACATAGCACCCACTGAAATAGAAGACATAGATGTTACTATTAAACTTGCTGATAGAGACACCATCACACCACTTGGGATTGATAGAGATCTTGAAGTCTTGTGTGGGAAAATAAATTACCCTACTGATTTGCTTGTTCTTGGTTCCTCACAAGATGAATTTTGTACCATTATCTTTGGTACACCTTTAATGCTAAAATAGATTGTGAGAAGCAAACTATGGGTGTTAGTTTTGGTGATGAGTCTCATGAGTTTAATTTTTCCAAGTTTAGTAGAAAACTTCATAAGAAATAATTGTCTAGTTAGTATGAAATAATTGGTCTTACTTCTATTGTTATGCCTCCTACTGATCCTCTAGAACAATATTTGCTAGACCATGAAAATGATATGCATCTGCATGAAAGAAATAAAATAGATAAAATTTTCTTTGAACAATGTCATGTGCTTAAACACAATTTGCCTATTGAAACTCTAGGAGGTCCTCCTCCAGCTAAAGGAGATCCTGTGTTTGAGTTAAAACAATTGCAAGACACTTTGAAATATTCTTATATTGATGGGAAAAATATCCTGTTATTAGTAGTGCCACCCTTTCAGAACATGAAGAAGAAAGATTACTAAAGGTTCTGAAGAAGCACCGAGCTGCTATTGGATATACTCTTGATGATTTAAAGGGCATTAGTCACACTCTCTGTCGGCACAATATTAATATGGACCCTGATGCTAAACCCGTTGTTGATCACCAATGATGTTTAAATCCTAAAATGAAAGAAGTGGTAAGAACTAAAACATTGAAGCTTCTGGAAGCAGGTATAATCTATCCCATAGCTGATAGTAGATGGGTAAGTTTCGTTCATTGTGTCCCTAAAAAGGAAGTACTACTGTTGTTCCTAACGATAAGAATGACTTTTTCCACAAAGAATTGTCACTGGCTACAGAAGGATAATTGATTTTAGAAAATTAAATAAAGCTACTAGAAAAGATCATTACCATTTGCCTTTTATTGATCAAATGCTAGAAAGGTTGTCAAAGCACACACATTTTTGTTTCCTGTATGGATAGTCCGTTTTTTCTGAAATACATGTCCCACAACTTGATCAAGAGAAAACCACCTTTTCTTGTCCTTTTGGAACTTATGCTTATAGATGTATGCCTTTTGTTTTATGCAATGCACATGCTACCTTTCAAAGATGCATGACCATTATATTCTCTGACTTTTGTGAAAAGATTGTTGAGATTTTCATGGATGATTTTTCCTTTTACGGAACTTCTTTTGATGATTGCTTAACCAACCTTGATTGAGTCCTGCAGAGAGGTGAGCAAATTAATCTCGTCCTGAATTGGGAGAAGTGCCACTTTATGGTTAATGAAGGTATTGTCTTGGGACATAAAATTTCGGAATGAGGTATTGAGGAGGATAAAGCTAAAGTTGATGCAATTGAGAAAATGCCATGTCCTAAAGATTTCAAAGGTATTCATAGTTTCCTCGCTCATGATAGTTTCTATAAGAGGTTTACTAAATACTTCTCTAAAATTTCTAGGCCTCTTACAAATCTTTTACAAAAGGATGTTCCATTTGTTTTGGGTGGTGATTGTGTAGAAGCCTTTGAAACAGTTAAGAAAGCCTTAATTTCTGCACCTATTGTTCAACCACCTGATTGGAACTTGCCTTTTGAAATTATGCGTGATGCTAGTGATTATGTTGTTGGTGTTGTTCTAGGACAAAGAGTTGATAAGAAATTAAATGTTATTCATTATGCTAGTAAAACTCTAGACAGTGCTCAACGAAATTATGCTACTACTGAAAACAAATTTTTAGCAGTGGTGTTTGCTTGTGATAAATGTAGATCTTACATTGTTGATTCTAAAGTTACTATTCACACCGATCATGCTGCTATAAAATATCTTATGGAAAAGAAAGATGCTAAACCTAGACTCATTAGGTGGGTTCTCTTGCTACAAGAATTTGACTTACATATCACTGATAGAGAAAGGAGCTGAGAACCCCGTAGCTGATAACTTCTCTAGGTTAGAAAATATTCTTGATGACCCACAACATATTAATGATAGTTTTCCTGATGAACAATTAGCTGCAATAAATGGTTCTCATAACACTCCTTGGTATGCTGACTATGCAAATTATACTGTTGCTAAATACATACCACCTAGCTTCACATAAAAACAAAAGAAAAAATTCTTCTACGATTTAGGACATTACTTTTGGGATGAACCGCATCTTTATAAAGAAGGGTAGATGGTATTATTAGACGTTGTGTACCTGAGCATGAACAAGAACAAATCCTATGGAAATGTCACTCTGAAGCTTATGGAGGACATCATGCGGGAGATAAAACTTCTCATAAGGTATTGCAATCCGGTTTTTTTGGCCTACTCTCTTCAAGGATGCCCGTAAGTTTGTTTTATCTTGTCATGAATGTCAAAGAATTGGAAATATTGATAAGCGTCAAGAAATTCCTATGAATTATTCACTTGCAATTGAACCATTTGATGTTTATGGATTTGATTACATGGGACCTTTTCCTTCCTCTAATCGGTATACACATATTTTGGTTGTTGTTGATTATGTTACTAAGAGGGTAGAAGCTATTTCAACTAGTAGTGTTGATCACAACACCTCTATTAAAATGCTTAAGGAAGTCATTTTCCCAGGGTTTGGAGTCCCTAGATATTTAATGACTGATGGTGGTTCACACTTTATTCATGGTGCTTTTCGTAAAATGCTTGCTAAATATGATGTTAACCGTAGAATTGCATCACCCTATCATCCTTAGTCTAGTGGTCAAGTTGAGCTCAGCAATAGAGAAATAAAGTTAATATTACAAAAAAAACTGTCAATAGGTCTCGAAAGAATTGGTCTAAGAAATTAGATGATGCACTTAGGGCCTATGGAACAACATATAAATATCCTATGGGTATGTCTCCTTGTAAAATGGTTTATGGAAAAGCTTGTCATTTGTCGGTTAAGTCGTCGATAGTGGCTATTAAGTGGATGGTGGGTGGGGAACGAATTTCTTCGTTGTCTGCTTCCCACTCAAGCCGAACATAGTTCGGCCAATAGACTCCTGACAGGGAGAGAGATTTTAATGAATTTAGCACGTCGCCCAAGGGCAAGTGCTGAAAGATATCCGCAGAGCTAAACTCCATGACCAGTGCTCAGTCAGGTCCGATGGGCACGGATGCACGTGGTTCGGAGCCCCTGGTCGGAGACGAGGCCGAGGGTCCGAAGACATAGATCTCCTTAGGAGTAGGATCTGTGTTCGGCTCTATCGCCGCTGAGTGTGCGGCCTCCGTGGCGGGGTCCATCCACCCGTCCTCGCATGGCACGATCTGCTCTGGATTTAAAGCCAGGGCAGCTGCAGGTGCGTTCTCCTGAACACTGTCTGATGGTAGATCTAAGTCATGCTCATCGTGACTGTACGGCGCACCTGTCATGGGCTCGAATCCGTCGAAGATCAAGTCTCCGCGGATGTCGGTCGTGTAGTTCAGGCTTCCAAACCTGACCTGATGACCAGGGGCGTAGCTATCGATCTGCTCCAGATGGCGAAGCGAGTTGGCCTGCAGTGTGAAGCCGCCGAATACGAAGATCTGTCCGAGAAGGAAAACCTCACCCTGGATCGCATCGTTGTGATGATTGAAGGAGCCATCAAGCCTTACCGTGACGACACAATGGAACTCTCAATGAAAGCACCAATGTCGGTGTCAAAATTGGCGGATCCCGGGTAGGGGGTCCCGAACTGTGCGTCTAAGGCTAATGGTAATAGGAGGCGGGGGACACAATGTTTACCCAGGTTTGGGCCCTCTCTATGGAGGTAATACCCTACTTCATACTTGATTGATCTTGATGATATGAGTATTACAAGAGTTGATCTACCACGATATCGTAGAGGCTAAACCCTAGAAGCTAGCCTATGATTATGATTGTTCTTGTCCTACGGATTAAACCCTCTGGTTTATATAGACACTGGAGGGTGCTAGGGTTACACAAAGTCGGTTACAGAGAAGGAAATCTACCTATCCGAAATGCCAAGCTTTCCTTCCACGCAAAGGAGAGTCCCCCCGGACATGGGACAAAGTCTTCAATCTTGTATCTTCATAGTCCAACAGTCCGACATATGTACATAGTCCAGCTGTCCGAGGACCCCCTAATCCAGGACTCCCTCAGGGGGAACCGGAAGTTAACAAAGCAGCCCCGACCTATTATGTAGATGAGGGCGGTATTGTAACTATTGGTCTCCGTGCACCAAGGACAAAAGGGGAAGTTTCCATGCTAAAGACTAGGTGGCGGAAATTTTAGAAGGAGGCGGGAGATTTTGCTGCCCGCGGGATCGTTCGTATCCAGTTTCAACTAATTTTAGACCGTGCTAGCGGGAAGGTCATGCGAGACTGTGTACACGGGGCACGCATCAGTAGTTAATAACTGCTATGGAGTCCACCCCAGAAAAAAACACAATAACTCAGGATGATGCGCCGATAACTTGGACGTTCACACAGGCGCGGCCAATCGTACGGGTGTAGAGGCGCGTTCACAAAAAAAAGGGATCAAACACCCAGCCTATGTATTTCTCGTATAAATAGATAATTTAGTGCCATTGGTTATTTACTTTAAACATAATGCATTACCGTGTTAGTGTAGAAGCGCACAAAAAGAAATGGATATTGTAGTCCACTACTTAAAAGTGTTACCTCATATGATTACATAGCCTCCATTTCATAAATTGCGTACCAGCTGAATTCAAATAAGAATATTACATATATTACTTCATAATAGAACCTTAAATCATCCAAGACTAATGAATTTGAATGCAAAAGTAACAATGGTGCATGTACATGATAGCTACATTGCTTGTTTGAAGAAACATCACTGTAACTTTGGCATGCACAACTTAAAAGGTTTATTTAGATAGAAAAAAATGTGATATGTGAGTGTCCAATCTTTATAGCGTTGAACCAATATTGTACCTTTGGCCACAATACGAAGTAGATGTTGATTTATGTTCAAGCGATGCACGTCCACGATCGCTAGATAGTGATACGTGAATGAATTGTGCAATCTCTCTCACACGCATACATATCTCATTTCCCTGTGGGCATCGGAATCACACACGCGCACTTCGTGTATTTCTCTCCCTCCGTCAAGGTTAGAATTCGTCTTTCTACCCCGTCCTACAAGTCTCTCAAATAGAAACACACATGCTCTCTCTGTCGAATACGCCCACCCCTTTAATTCTGCCCACCCACAGCCACTAATGTCTCAAAGTATAATTATGTCTCTCACATATATGCCGAAGGTTAACTCGAGTTCCGGAACCATATGAATACATACAATGGGATTCCAGCAGAGCACCTTTTGTTTTGAGATTTTGCTCTCTCTCTCTCTCTCTCTCTCACACACACACACGCGCGCGCGCGCGCGTACACACTGTTTCTCGCTTCATTTTTCCGGCACTTGCATGCACACCGTTTGTTTATCTTCGTGATGCTTTAAGTATGCCTCGCACACAAGTTATCTACCTATCCCTTAATATAGCTAGATATGTGTCACACAGACTCCTTCTCCCTACTAGCAAGATGCCCATGCGTTGCACGGAACATCAAGATGCAGTTGTATGAGTAGTTTATATTGTAGGAGAAAAGGATGAACGAGGGAATGCCTTATTTGCAAATGTGGAGAGGGGTGTGGGTATATTTTTGCAAAATTGCCATAGTTTCCTTCCTATCCGTCGGATATAAATCGGATGGCCTATATTGCAGGAGGGCAGGAACACCATCATCACCAACTCCGTTTTTGTAAGGGTAGAGATATGTAAGTGTCACTGCCCCCTCCCCCACACACCCACACACCCACAGACACACACTTCCCAACACCGAAGGAGTAGGGTGACACCTCGATCTTGATACTAATCTATCGATTGGCTTCTCTCTCAAACACACACACACACACACACACACAAACGCACACACACACACTACCCGACACCGAAGGAGTAGGGTGGCACCTCGATCTTGATAGTAATCTATCTACTCCTCTTTCAAACACACACACATACACACACACTCGCTAGTTGTGCCACTGTGCCTACCGCGCACACTGTTGATACGTCTTTCTCTCCCTCTCCCTCCCCACTCCCCCAACAATGACAGAAGAAGGGTGACAACTCGATATGATCATAATCTGTCAATTGGTTTGTCTCTAAAACATTGTGTCTCTGTGCCTCGCTCAGTAGCCCTCTCGATATGTAGACTTCTTGCGCATCGCACAGCTGTAGTGATGATGATGCTGAACCTAGTGTGCCTCGTTTTTACCAGCCTCATGTGATAGTTTTCACCTTGTTTTCTGTTAATTAACGAGGCAGCCTTTTCTTTGTTACTACTAGTGAATCTCGGGGCGGACATAAAATATATCACTTCAACCCAATTATCGCAGTAACTATTTTAAAAGAAACTAGCTAGATGCCTGTGCGTTGCATGGAACATCAAGATGCATTCGTATGAGTAGTTTATCTTGTGAGAGAAAAGGATGAACGAGGGAAGGCCTTATTTGCGAATGTGGAGAGGGGTGTGGGTATATTTTTGCAAAAATTTCCATAGTTTCCTTCCTATCCGTTAGATATAAATCCGACGGCCTATATTGCAGGATGGCACGCACACCATCATCATCAACTCTGTTTTCTACTCCCTTTGTTTCTAAATATTTGTCTTTTTAGAGATTTCAACAAGTGACTACATACGAAGCAAATTGAGTGAATCTACACTCTAAAATATGTCTACATACACATCCCTATGTGGTAGTCCATTTGAAATCTAAAAAGACAAATATTTAGGAAAGGATGGAGTATAAGAGTAGACATGGAGATATATCTCCAGCATGGTGTACAACAAAAATCTGGACTGGTTAGCGCCGGATGCTGGCAACGCGATGACCTGAGTTCGAATTCTGACTATAACTTTAGATTTTTATATTATATATTATTTATTTAATATATACTTCTTTCGCTACTGTACTGAAAGTGGAACCTACAGAGTACTTAGAATACAAGATTAAGGATGGACTTGTTTCTTTTTAACATTTTGTATGAAGTTGTAGCCACCTTGCAAGTCACATGTACACTATACATGCAATTAACTTTTTATAGAGGGACAATCATAAATGCAATTAACTCAAATGGATTGGATGTCACTCTATTATTCTCAGCATAAGAGCATCTCCAACGGCAACCGGCAAGTTTTCTCCCGCTTCCTTCCGCGGAGGACGACATCAAACGCCAACGGCATACATTTTCACAACTCTAACCAACCTGATGAAATTTGTGCAAACACGGACTGATTTCATATAAGCATGAAGGATTTCGTATAAAAAAGCCGGATCTTCATATAAACATGATGGATTTCATTACATTTACATGAACTAAGTGGTGCTAATCCGGCTCTCTTCGTATAATTAATACTCCCTCCATCCGGAATACTTGTCCTAGAAATGGATGCATCTAGACTTATTTTAGTTATAGATACATACAATTTATCCATTCTTAGAACAAATATTTCCCGCCAGCTGGAGAGGGAGTACATAATCTAAATGACCGCCCGCGGATCCCTTTGTCTTCCTCATGTCAGGCAGACACTTGCGGGGTCGACGAAGGTCCTCGGAAGAGACGAAGCAGCAAAGAAACCACCTGAATGCGCAGTCGTCACCTCGGCGGTGGCCTTCATGGGACCCAAGTGGCGGCGGCCTCCGGTGTTCTGCTTCTCTTTGATGATGGCGGCGGACACGGAGAAGCTGGCCACCAACTCGTCGCTCTCCATGCACCCGGCTTCTATCTCTACCTGCATGGCACTGCCGCAGGCACGGGAGGCACGGCCGCAGGCACTGGAGGCGCGCCCACAGACAAGGGAGGTGCAGCCACCGCAGACACTAGTGGCGCGGTATGACATGGCAGTGATGACAACCGTACTGCATGCTCGCTGCTGTGCCGGCGTGGAGCAACTCACCACTCCTCATCAAGCTGAACTGGAGCGGCGAGTTGCTGAACCACGCGCCTGCTTGGGGCAGCAACTGGCTCCGTCGAGCCAAGCAAGGTTGGTGAAGCACCGAGCGGCCTCGCCCGTATCCAGAGGGCTCGGCGGGCCACCCAGCCGGGTAGTATGCCGGAGAACGGCTCCTCTGAAGCCATCGGAAGAGTGGAGAAAATGGTGAAGGAGGAGATGGGGGAGCGGCAGAGGGGTGCAATTCTTGCCCGTTGGCTGTCTGGCCTCGTTTAAATGGAGGGCGGACGGTAGGAGCTTGGCCAGCTCTGGCCTCGTTTAAACTGAGGGTGGACGAGAGGAGCTCCGCTAGTGTTGCATTTAATTCCGGCCCGATCTTGAACGGACGTGTGGCCGGAGTAGGTTTCACGGTTTGCATGCAGGTTTAACGAATGGGTTTGATGGAGGCGAGGAGGCATGTTCAGCCGGGCGTGCAGTAGGCGGCATAGTACTATTCAATTTGATAGTGGGCGGTGCAGTTCCCGATACGGATTTAATGCAGACGAGGGAGTAGCGGTTCCCGAAATGTTGAACGGCCAATGCATCATCCTTCAATTAATGCATGAGGGAAGTAATGGGAGAAGGACCGGGAAAAGAGGCTGCACGATGTGAATGCAACGCAGTTTGCCATCATATAAAGGCGCCCCTCCATCTAAATGCATCTACCACATCGTACGCACCTAAGCATTTGCCTAAGCACCTACACTAAGCACAAAATTGCTCACTCCAGACCCTTGGCGGCGATGTGCGCGAGCTGCTGTGCTAGATGGTCCATGACGCCGGCCTGTGGCATGGCGCCGAGGATCGTCTCCAGACAGTGTTGGAGACTGGCTGGTGGATGGCCGTCGTCGATGCCAACTACGACTCTCAGTTGGACCAGATGATCGTTGCCACCGCCAAAAAGTTCACCGTCCTCAAGAAGCTCGCGGACGACATTGCCATACTCCTCCAGCCCGCGAGCCCGGGCTCCTCATTGCCGGCCACCCTGATCGGCCTCCATGGCCGGAATCTCTTTCAAGCACTGGTGGCCCTGCGACTGCCCGCCGAAGCCACGAAGAATGTCCACCTGGAGGTCGTGCTCACCACGAGGCGCCTCGCCCTGCAAGAATTCATCGACCTACACATCCACGTGTACGAGCATATCATGTACATAGGTATCTACAAGGCCAGTGAGGACGCTATGACATTGGCCTTCCTCAACGGGCTGGAAGCCTTGGATGCCTTTGCTGAGAAGCACCTTGACCTCGCCACAAAAGCCGCCGCTCCTTAGCCGCCGGTCGGTGGCCCGGCGCACTAAGTTGAGGAGGAGGAGGTCGTACGTTGATGGATGCATCTTTCTTCTTGCCTCCTGTAACCACCACTGCGATCGCATCATCGTGGCCTTAGTTCTTACTATGTTGTTGCATTCTCGTTCCAGTCAATACCGACATGTGCGATCCCTTTGCCTAATTATATGCGTCACTTTAACTAGTACTCCATCCGTCAATTTATAAGTTGTGCTTACCTTTTCCATCAACTTCGTGCAACGCGCGGGCATCTTGCTAGAAACACTAGAACATGTCAGACCGCATGTGACCAAACCGACGATGCACCAACCTAGCTACTACGTACCCTTCTTATCTGGTGGAAATAGCCCCGCCCTAGTGTTTCCAATCGTTATTTCTATCTATCGATCGTGCCAAGGAGCAGAACCAAATGTTACAATTTATACATGTTTCTCTACTCCTACTCCTATAAAAGACTCAGTTGGTGATGGTGGTGTGTCTGCCATCCGTCGTTTCTGACCATTAGATGTACATCTAACGGCTGTGAGGTAAGTTGTGGCATTTTTGCGACAATAGCCCACTTCTCATCTCCAATTTCTAGAAAACCCCTTATTATCTTGAAAGCAACCACATCCCTCCCTCACCTCATCAAAACAGCCTGAGAAATATATTTTGAGTGAAAAGTAATATATTAGGAGTATACAAAACAAGAGTTATTTCTTTCAAGTTTGTGAACAAGTACTACTATTCTACTACTTTGGATCCGTCGCAATGCAGGAGCACATTTCTAGTAAAAGGAAAAAGGCCTGCCGTGTTCGCATCGCACCCCCACATGCCCGAGAATTGGGAGTACTCCACAGCCCTTCCGACACGACACATATCTTAGGGAAGGCGTGTTGCCTAGAATTTTCACTTTCATGTGGGACCGCTGTTGAGCAAACCGACTATTGGCAAACCGCACCCCGCCCACCCCGGGTTGGGAAACAGAAATGAGGGGAAGATCTAGCTGTAGCACAGAAGCCAAGAAATTTAGTGTCAGATGAGGCTCGTTGATATAGTAGGAGCATTTCGTACTACTACTCCTACTAGTACCAAGTTTGTACTATACAACTAGTACTACCACTATACAACTAGGTACGTGCACGACACAGAACAAAAAATGGGAAGATCTTGTTTTGGGTGATTTATCTTTTTTTCAGTCAACATAGTATGAATAATATGATGTCGGGGCACCCATGAAGCTTATGTGGCTTGGTTGCATGGCTACGAAAGGTTAGAGAGAAATAAATAGATAATATGTTTAGAGTGCACTCCACTAAATAGATATACTTTGGATCCATTGCAATGCACGGGCCGGCACATCTATATCTATACCCCCTATATAGTGTGTGAATAAGTTTGAAAGTTGGTCATTGGATGAAGCCAATCCGACGGTACAAAGCTGGCAAATCCGAGCACTATTGGCCGTTGGATATCATCTATATTCCACCAGATTCTGCCACACGTAGAATCTAGAAGACTCCATGGTTGAACGTAGGGTCTGTTTGGTTCATGACTAACTTTGCCACAACTAAGCTTAGGCAAAGTGTGTCTGCCACAAAAAATGTGGCTAAAAAAATGGCCACCACAAGTGTGGCAAGATTTGGCAAGAAGTTGAGTCTATGACATGTGGACCATGTCGCTAGAAAAGTGTGGCAATGATCCAAACACATGCCTAAGATATTGTGGCACGCCTAAGCTTAGGCAAGGCAACCTTAGGCTGCAAACCAAACATCTATACCCATATATAGTGTGTGAATAACTTTGAAAGTTGGTCATTGGATGAAGCCAATCCGATGGTACAAAGATGGCAAATCCGAGCACTACTGGTCATTGGATATCATATACATTCCACCAGATTCTGGCACATGTAGAATCTAGAAGACTCCATGGTTGAACTTAGGGTCTGTTTGGTTCATGACTAACTTTGCCACAACTAAGCTTAGGGAAAGTGTGTCTGCCACAAAAGGTGTGGCTAACAAAATGTCCACCAGGGGCTGTTAGGTTTGAGACTAAGGGGTTGTTTGGTTCCAAGCCACACCTTGCCACACCTAACCTTGGGCAAGTTTGACCAAGTTAGGTAGGTGTTTGGTTCTAGCCACACCTAAGGCAAGGATGTTTTTTTTGAGCAGTGAGCCCCACATGTAATAGGCACAAAAAGTGTGGCAAGATTCCCTTAGGCAAGCCAAAGTGTGGCTAACAATTTGAGCAACTCAAGTAAGGCAAGTGTAGCAAAAATCATGTGGCAATATATGGCAAAGATATGGTTCCCAGCCACACCTTGCCACACTTTGCCACACCTAACCTTAGGCAAGTTTGACCAAGTTAGGTAGGTTTTTTGTTCTTGCCACACCTAAGGCACGGATTTTTTTTATGAGCAGTGAGCCCCACATGTCATAGACACAAAAAGTGTGGCAAGATTCCCTTAGGCAAGCCAAAGTGTGGCTAACAATTTGAGCAACTTAACTAAGGCAAGTGTGGCAAGTGTGGCAAAAATCATGTGGCAATATATGGAAAAAATAGTCACAATCCAAACAGCCCCATAATCACAATCCAAACAGCCCCATAGTCACAATCCAAACAGCCCCTAACCTTAGGCAAGTCTGGCAACATTGTATGGCAAAGTGTGGCACTCCTAGGCCTAGAACCAAATAGCCCCCAAGTGTGGCATGTTTTGGCAAGAAGTTGAGTCTATGACATGTGGACCATGTAGGTAGAAAAGTGTGGCAAGCCACAAGTGTGGCAATGAACCAAACACATGCCTAAGATATTGTGGCACGCCTAAGCTTAGGCGTGGCAACCTTAGGCTGCAAACCATACAGGCCCTTAAGCATAATGCGCAAACCACCAGAATCTCATGCGTGCAATGCACGTGTACCTTACTAGTTTGGCACGAGCTCGTACTGCGGGAGCACCACAAGGCCTGCCGCAGGAGTTACATTTCCCTCTTGGGGCCCACGGGACCGAGCTTCAGTGGCTTAGTGCATCAGCCTATGAGTCAATGACATGCGGACCTTAAATGCGGCTGGCCCACATGTCATTCTCATGGTGTGGCATGGTTCGCGACTCACTTTTTCGAGATGTACTGGCCACTGGTGGCGTGGCCGTGGTGAGGGTGCCACAGCTGGGCGTCTAGGCGTTACGAGGCGTAGATGGCCACACCGGTGGATACTACCTATAGTACAGAAGTACTCCATCTGAGGATTGATGCCCGGGACGAAATGTGTCACGGCCGCTGGATGAAAATTTGATGGTGCGGGAGTATGGATCTGAGCACAGCAGTGGAGCAGGCAAACCGCGTCCAATCGGGTGTGGCTGTGGTAGAAAGTTGATGGTTGCCGTAGTTCAACTGGCCCGCATGTCATGCACACAAAGGCAGAGGAGTGGTGGGGCCGAGAGGGATGAGGAACGCGTCGGGGGGATGAGGATCCCCCGATGTGAACAATCCTACCATTGGGTCACTAACATGTGGGTCCCCCCAAGTGTGGGTCCCACCTGTCAGCGAAGGAAAAGTAGGGTAAGGCAGTAATAGCCACGTCACAGGATCCATGTCCACGTCGGGGGACGTCGTGCCGTGGGTTGGAGCGGCGTCGTGGGAATCGCGTGTGGGTGTGGCAGTGGTAGAAACAAGAAATGTGATGGTCGTCGTGGTTCAAACTTCCATGGACAAGTTGTCATGTCTGCTGACACATGTATATCAAAACTAGAGTGTTTATATTTCAAGCACATGAACAAGAATTATTCTACTACTTGGATCCACTGCAACACACGGGCCAGCACATTGGTAGTAGTAGTCTCTATCTCTATCTCTAGAGGCCTTCCCTCGTTCATCCTTTTCTCTCACAAGATAAACTACTCATACAAATGCATCTTGATGTTCCGTGGAACACACGAGGATGTTTCCTCGGGGGTCTCTCCAATGCGGCGTGGCCGTAGTTGCAATTTGACGCCCCTTGAGATGCCGATGTTGAGGGGCACTTGGATTTCCTCCGATGAGCAGGTAAGATGAGTTTGATCATGTAGTAAATGCATTCTAAATACTACTTCCGTGTCCATTTCCTAATTCTCCCCCTGCCCACTGTTTCACAGGTTAGGCTCGGTGCAAGTGGAGATTGGCTTGCATATGTACGGGAGGGTACCAAGATCAATTTGCACAACAATTACAACGGTGACACCGTTCCCGTAGAACCTTTGTCCAGCATTGGGATCAGCCATGCAATGGGCCACCGCATGAATTGGTACGATGGAACCATTGTGAGATTGAAGAAGATAGGACAAACCTTGCACATGGCGGTCAAAGGTGGACCATGCTGTCTGCGGGGTGAGCCACAGGTCGGGGGATGTGTGGTGTCATGGGTTCAAACGGCGTCATGGGAATCGTGTGTGGCTGTGGTAGAAACTTGATGCTCGCCGCATTTAAGGTGGCCCACATGTCATGCACACAAAGGCAGAGGGATGGTGCGGCCGAGAGGGGTGAGGCACACGTCGGGGGACGTGGTGCCGTGGGTCGGAGCGGCGTTGTGGGAATCGCAAGTGGCAGTGTGTGGCAGTGGATGAAACGTGATGGTCGTCGTAGTTGAACTTCCATGGACAAGTTGTCATGTCTACGGACACATGCATTGCATGCCGATCACTAGAGGGAGTAGTAGAGAAAGCTAGGCGGATAAATAGTTCCTTATAGTCAAGTGGACCCATGCTACTACTTGTTCCAAAGACATGCACACCATCAAAATAGTCCATCTATATCACTATACACCGAGAGGGAATATTTTTTTACAAGAGAGGAAATAGTCCATCCATCCATAATGCCCTGCTGCTGGTGCAACCTTTTCTTCTTATTATTCTTGTTCTTCTTGTTGTTGTTGTTCTCATTTTCTGTGGGAGACGGCTTCGCAACAAGCTCTTTGGACCTTGCAGCTATCTCGAAACTCACACGGGCATCGAGGGCAGCATATTTTATCCGCTCGTACGTCAAGGGATAATTCTTCCATCCAGACGACCTTAATGCCAGCGTCTCGTCACCCTTCTGAAGATTTGTACCGAGAACAAAATTTGCTATGCCGAATAGGGATGGTGTCTGTTTATCACAATCTTCTACAGGAATTTTGATTCTGGTACATAGGTCAGCGATGCTTCTCAAATCAAGGTTGTACGGTGCCAGCTTATGTTTGTCCCCTTCGATGGCTGCCCCACAGAAGTATATGTCCTCCCGAGACAAGAAATCGTGAAGCTCACCTGGTATGGAGGGCGCGTGTATGATGTGGTACACCAAAACATCATCTTTGAGGCACAGCTGAAGGACGGCGGCGCATTGGATCTTCCCAGTGGCACGCTCCGTGTACTCTGCATCGAGACTGATGAACCTCATCTCTACCTTTTTGAGGGAGTTGGATACATTGTTGATCCACTTCCGAACAACCCTTGGGTGGACGGTGACTGTGGCAACTATGCTCAATGAACCTTGGACGAGGACATGTTGGACGCTAAAAACCTGCATCTCAATCTCTTTTGCCATTTGGAACCGCTGGAATGGAGGGCTATGGTTTGGAGAATTAGGATTAGATGGCTAGTCTAACTAAAGTAGATGATTATTTAAAGGGGATTCGAAATTACTCCAGGAGTATGTGAAGAGGTTAAAACAATGTGAACGCAGTGGGGTTTGGATGCAAATGAAGACGAAGGGGAGGTGAAGAAGTCGAGGAAAATCGGTTCCCGATGGAGAAGTAAATGGGAGAAGTGGCGTGCAGGCAGTTGATTAGATGGCTAGGTAGACTAAACGAAAAGGCTATGTGGGTAGACTGAGGAGTCGTACCTGATCGTCTATGTGCCCATCCTTCTAGCGCTACATGTGCCACTGGCTAGTTGAGGTCACTCTTTCGAATCACCATGGCGAGACATTTTATGATTCCTTTTTATTTCTGCACCTTTCTTGATAGGCGGGACCTATGCAAACAGATAAAAAAATGTGCCGTAGCTGGTTCAGATGGATATTGGCGTGTGCGTGGGAGACACAACATTCTCTGGTTAAGGAATACACGGTTATCCTCAAAAAAGGCACATCTTCGCGCTTCCGCATGCATGAGAATTTGGTTCTGCTCGCAATATAGATGATAGTTGGAGGATGAAGTGAACAGGCACGCTAGCACGGGAGACCTATTTCCGCTATACAGTACTGGAGTACTCATGTTCCTTCTAGTAGTAGTAGTAGTAGTAGTAGTAGTAGTAGTA
>NC_041387.1:306877666-306881666 GCF_002162155.2 Triticum dicoccoides
GTAGTACAACAGTGGTACACTTGATGGTCAAAATACTATTCATCCAGTCCTCACAGTGAAGTGACAACACCCTGCGCCTGACACTAGTCCAGGCGGCGTGTTTGGGTTACCAAAGTCAGCCTCACCCTGTGCATTGTGCAGTCTATCACCGCCGATGTATAGCACATTAGCATGCCTCGCCTCGTCTCCCTCTCCACTCCCATAGCACCACTCCATCTCCAACTCCGTCTCCATCTCACTGTGCCCCCATGTACCGTCGCCTCGCTCGCCTCCCCAGTACCACTATTCCCTTGCTAGCCGCTCCAGCACCGACAGCCTTCTCCCCCGTAAATCAAACCCCACAAAACCCCCACCTTCCAAACTCCACCAAGGCCCAACGTGAACCGCGCAGCATCCATATGAGCCGCGATTGGAGCAATCTCCCCAATGACATCCTCGACCTATGTTATTCGTGTATGGATATGTTGAGCGCCCTGCGGCTGGCTACATGCTAGAGGGACATGCACACGGCCATCATTGAAGCGAGGCCTCAGCTTTTCAAGACACCCTGCTTGCTGCTATCTGGTCTTGCGAGATTTGCTCACCATGATACGGATGCGTACATGATGCCCCTCGACTTCAATCCAATCTCCATAGTCGAAACTTCTTTGCAGGTATGTAGTGGGTCCCATACATCATTTCCCTTGACTTCGATCTGATCACCATCGCCCAACACTTCTTGGCAGGTATGTACTGGGTCGGCATGAACTCCCACTGGATGGCTGCCTTTAGAGAAGATGGTAAAAAGTTGGTGTTCGTGAACTTCCAGACCTCCCATGAGATTATCCTTCCTCCGTTGGATTGTATAGAGTTTTACCATCGCAGTCCAAGTCATCTAAATTACCACGTCAGTTGGACGGACCTTGTTTTGCAGAAGATTGTAATCTGCCAAGTGCCCACACGACATGAGAATTACGCAGACTTCAAGCTAATTGCCTTGTTCGACCGCGGACTCTCCTATCTTTATGCTGGTGCCTTCTTTAGCTGGAGTCAACTAAGCTCGGAGTGGATCATCAACAAAGCTGATACACACTTCTACGATGCTACTGAACACAATGGCTCATCTACGCGATCGAAAAAGCAGATGGCACCACGTATTGCTAGGACGGTGCGTGTAAGTTGTTTCCGTCTCATGTTAATGATGATACCAGTTTGAACTTTTTGTGATGATTGGCATATCCCTGTTTGAGCAGAATTTGAGTAAAACTATGGCAATGTATTAGAGACGTTGTAAATCAGCTATATTTGGAATGAGTTAATTCATGCGATTGTGACCATGTCATTATAGCCAATTTGTACCCCCTGAATAATCAAACGATTAGGAATATATGGATATTCTCCTTATTTTACAATAATCTATATACTACTACTAAATATGAGTGCGTATCAATGGACATGTTAGTTTCCTCATTTTCATGATGTAGAAACATGCACCACACTATTGGTTTCATCTAACCATACATTAGGGAAGTAAATGTGCATATGGAGAACTCTATATTTGGAAGCAGTGAAATCTTGTAATGCTTACCATGTGTAAATACCTATATTCGCCCTTCAGCAATCAATGGCTAGAATAATATCCTCACAAAAAATTTGCCCACAGAACACGAGTATATAACAATGCATGGTTTGTTAGTTACCTTGAAGAATTTGTTTGTGAGGACAGAACATGATTACATAACAGGCATGACATGGTAGTTTCCTGTGAAGAATCGATTGCAAGATAACATGAGTATAACCATGCATGGCACTTCTATATTTTCGAACCCAGTATACATTTCCTAGTATTTTCCTCCCAGTTCCAACAGGGACATATCAATGTTGTTTCTTGCATTATCCTACTCATACTCTGAACAATGCTGATCACATTAACAATGCTTGTCCTTTTTGATATGATGCAGTGTCCCTACAGTTACTGCCCTTTGTAATCACACCACCTTTGCCAAAAACAGGGAAGCACAACTGGTTCCTCGCTCAATCAGACGATGGCAAAAGACTGATGATCATTGGGACACATGAGCCAGAAAGTTATATTGCAAAAAAAACATTGTATACAAGCACCGCGAAATATGTGAGTATCCGGACAGTGGTTGTTGTGTCTATGAGCAGGATACCAGCTTGTTGCGGCCTTCAGGATTTTTGAGTTGGAGGTGGGTAAACAGCCTTGGTTCACACTCTCTGTTTCTCAAACTCAATTATCCGATTAACCAGGAGATCACCGTTGGCAAGGACCTTGATGGTAGAGAGGCTCTGTTTGCTATGGAAAACTGTGTCTACACGGCGAGCCCTTGGAGTTCGGGAGCAAACTCCCCTGATTGTCAACAATATAGCCTGCAGCCAAAAGAAGGTGAGAATGAAAAAGGCATCCGGATTAACTTTGATCCTTGGATGTCTCAATTATGACAGGCAGTGATGTGGTTCAAGCCTTCAGGTTGATAGGTAATTGGGTTGTTGCGTAGAAAGGGTGGAGTACTGGTGTCTCCGGATCACCGGTCGCTGAAGCGGGGCTGCAAATTATGATGGTGTTGGATCATCCCTCTTCGAATGACTTGTTGTCTTTGCTGCTTGTTCTGGATGATAGTTCTCTCTTTTGTTATGCATATTCCTTGTCATTTGGTCATCCTCGTCTATGTCACTCTTACTATGTAATAGTTGCCTCTGTTTAGAATGTCATTCTCGTCTGGATCACGAGAGTTTGAGCGTTGCAGATGGGTGCCTTTTGGTCGTGTAGCAAGACTTCTTATGAACTACCATGTCTTGCTATTTATGTCAGCAGTAGTCACTAATCGGTGTTTGAATGTTGTATATATCGTTGTTTCGAACTGTTTATTGTCTCGAACTACTTGTGGGCTAAATGAGGGCATCACCATTCTCTAGTGTTCAGAGTATATCTCCTTTTTTCAAGTTATAATTTGAGCTTAGTGTCTTTTTGATGATGTACACTTGTTTGGGCTAGTGAGGTGTCGTTGAATATGGGCTGAGTAGTAATGCAATGCCAAACATGTCAATTATGACTCTCGGGCCGGGCTCTCAAAAGATCCTAGAAAAAGGTCGGGCTCTCCAAAAAAGAAGGAATAAGGACTCTTAGGCCGACATGTGGGCGCCACCGGTGTTTTCATGCGCTTGCGCGCCGAGAGCATATTGGCGTGTGTTCAAAATTCATGCTACCTTTTCATCCCCGATCTCCCGCCCCTCCCCCACCTCTGGAATCTCGATTCCTACTCCACTTCCCCTAAATCCCCCTCCTGTACTCCCTGTACTCAAGCGCACTATCATGTCGCCGGTCAACGCGGATCTCCGGCTGAGGTCCGTCCTGCCTTCGGTCGCTGCATGCTCTCACTCAATAATGGCATGGCGGCGCTTGACGACCAGTTTGCCAGCAAAGTGCTGATGGTAACCATCAACGGTGACCGGCCTTCTGTCTCGCCGGACGACCTTGTCAAAGATCTTGGCATTGCGCACGGCCTCCAAATAAGTGACTTGCTCGTCGAAGTCTGTCCGCCACCGGCTGATTTCTTCGTCATGTTCCGGACAACTTTTGATTGTAGTCGTGTGTTCGAATCTTCCCAGTGTTTGTTCTGAGATGGCGCGCTGGTGAGATTTGATCGGTGGCACCCAAGATGGGGCTCGATGCCCTCTGAGCTTGAGTTTTTAACAAAGCTTACCTTCCACGGAATGCCTCGACGTGCTTGGAACAGCAAGTCCATGAATGAGCTTATCAACGACCTTGGAGGTGAGCTCGTAAGTATGTTTGTTCCTCTAGACAGCTGGGCTCTAACGGTTATGGCATGGATGAAGAAGTCGTCCACCATACCGAAGGTGATTGGTGTTGAGATACTGATGCAGGAATCGGGGTTGTACTATTCATCGCCACCAAGGCCCCCGCGGACCATGTTAGGGATGTACCTGTATCGAGTGTTCGTGCATGTCGAAGAAGTGGTTGTCGGCGTCCTGGACTTGG
>NC_041387.1:306881930-306953160 GCF_002162155.2 Triticum dicoccoides
AAGACCCCCGAAGGAGTCACCCTTCTCAGGAGGACTCCTGAGGGGCGGAGAGATCTATGCAGCTACCTCGTGAGGCTCAGCTGACGTGAGCCATGACGACCAAGGCCAGGCGGGTGCTAGGCGGGTGCAGAGTGTGGGTTTCCTCTTTGGTGCAAGGGAGGCAAGCCACATGGGCGGAGTCCCAAGGAATCAGCCAAAGGTTTCCATTCTGGTGCAATGAGACCAAGACCGCCAGGACGGCAAGACGGAGGTCATCACCGAGCCCACCGCAGCGTCACGACCAGACGCTTTTCGTAGACGAAGACTACTTTTGTCAGGATAGACTATACTACTTGTCCCCTTTCAAATCCCGCCGTTATGGAATCGCTTCTCGCTCATATTTGGGAGGAGGACCAAGGCACTATATATAGGACTTAGCCACGACCATAGAGGGGGGATCCATTCCGACCGAAATCAGAGCAAGTAGAGCACCACATCAGCTCAAGAACACCTCACCTCCTGAGGCTTGTTCATCCTTGTAACTGGTTCATCCATAGCCCCTCGAGACAATCCACCACACCACACTAAAGTAGGTTATTACACCACAACAGTGGCCCGAACTAGTATAAATCTCTGTGTCCCTGTGTTTCTATGAGCTTTGCGCGCTAGGCTAGGGAGGATCGCGAGTAGGCAGGCTTGGCAGGTTGAGATCTCCACATGCACCCCAGTGTTTGAACCTCTCACGGGTTGCCGGACCCCGAAATACGACATTTGGCACGCCAGGTAGGGGTGTGTCGGATCCTCTCTTCCGTCGTTTGATCCGCCTCTGCTCCGACACCTCCATGGCCGACGCGTGCAGGGCTCGCGCCGAGCGTCGGGCCGCGATCACCGCCCGCGTCGCTCAGATAGCTCCGGCGGGCGACGTCTTCGCCCGGCGCGCTCCTTCTCTGGTGGCCAACACCGCCACAGGCCCTGCCAGTCACGAGCAGCAAGCTTCATTGCTGGACCCGTCGGTGCGCCGAGACAGCCACGCCATTACTCCGTCGCTCACCCCAGCAACCTCATCATCCCACGCACGCCGCGGCCAGGTGGATGTGCAGGCCGCCCTGCTCACGACGCGGGAGCTTATTTGCTACTGTTCCGTGGGTGACCTCTACAAGGAGTGGCTCGAGCGCATCGCTGAGCTCATCAGCGTCGCACACTGGGGCTCCGACGGGCCGGCTCGCTCGCTACCTCAGCAACCGCCTGCAGCAGGCGACGTCACACATGCGGCTCCTCCTCCGCCTTCGGCCCGGGGCACCATCGTCGAGCCAAGGCATATGGCTCCGCAGCGCGACCCGCAGCGCCCGGCGCTAGCCCGAGATGACGTGAGCTGCCAGGTGGTGCAATGCCCCCAAGGAGAAGTGCGCGTGCTTCCAGCGCCCAAGCACCAGGCTCGCGAGCCGCCTTAGGAGGTCACGGTGCGCGTGCATCAAGTATATGTTCCACCCCCTCGACGACCTTTGGTGGCCACGGCAGGATGTCGTGCATTCATTGCAGAGCTCCGCAACATCGGTTGGCCGAGAAAGTTCAAGCCTGACCTGCCTCCATGCTACGACGGCACCACAAACCCTGTCGAGTTCCTATAGCTCTACGAGCTAAGCATCGAGGCGACCAACGGCGACAAGAAGATCATGGCATACTGGTTTCCAATGGCCCTCAAGGATGGCGCACGTTCTTGGCTCCTAAACTTGACTGAGGGGTCAGTTTCTTCCCGGGAGAAGATGCGCGGCCGCTTCATCGCCAACTTCCAGGGCACACGCGACAGTCCGCCAACCGCGAGCGACCTGCGTCGCATCAAGCAGCAACCTGGGGAGACCCTGCATAAATACATCCAGCGCTTCAACAACATCCACCTCAAGATTCCCAAGGTGTCTGACAAGGCCATCATCTCTGCATTCACCGACGGCGTCCATGACGTCAAGATGAAGGAGGAGCTCACCATCCACGAGGACCTCTGCACTACTCTGGAGATGTTCAACATGGCGAACAAGTGTGCGAGGGCTGAGGAGGGACGCCTCTCTCTCCTCGAGCTCCCTGAGGATGATCCAGAAGACAAGAAGACCAAGACCAAGGACACGAAGCGCAAGGGGCCAGCCATGCTTGCGGTGGAGCTAGAAACCAAGCGCAGCCGCGACCACCCTGAGTCATCCAAGGGCAAGCGGTCGTTATGCGCCTTCCACAACGTCTATAGCCACAACACCAGCGACTGCCAGGAGCTCAGGGCTCTCCTTGACGGGCGCCTCGGTTGATGCCCCGAGCGCAACGATCGGGGCTACGGTCACGGAGGTGGACGAGGTGGAGGCCGCTGGGACGGACGCGACCGTCGTCAGGAGTGGCGCGACCAGCCGCGTGAGGATCGCTGGCAGGACCAGCCTCGCGAGGGCAACTGGAGGGAGCAGCCTCATGAGGACCGCCCTCAGGGTAACACAGCCTTGCCTCCTCTGCCTCCACTCCTGATAAGGAACGAAGATCACCACCAGGATGAGGGGGCTGGGGGCTTCCAGGAGCCGCGAGCCATCGCCTGCATCTTGGGCGGCTCACAAACCCCAGCTTCCCACCGCGTCTTCAAGCAGCTTGCGCGCGAGGTCAACGCAGCACTCCCCAAGCTTGAGGCAACTCGCCCCCTCAAGTGGTCCAAGTGCGCCATCACCTTCGACTCCACAGACAGGCTCAAGTGCGTGGCCACTACTGGCGCGCTCCCCATGCTCTGCTCCCCCGTCATCAGCAACGTAACCGTCACCAATACTCTAATTGATGGAGGAGCAGGGCTCAACGTTCTCTCCGTCCAGACGTTTGACAGACTCCAGGTGCCATACTAGCAGTTGCACCCCACCAAGCCATTCTTAGGAATGACCGATGGATGAACGCACCCGATCGGGCAGGTTCGCCTCCTAGTCACCTTCGGTGAGCGCAACAACTACCGCACAGAGCTCATTGACTTTGACGTCACCGACATCCGCCTGCCCTACAACGCCATCCTTGGGTACCCAGCACTGGCCAAGTTCATGGCGGCCACGCACCATGGCTACAACATCCTCAGGATGCCAGGAAGTGGCGGCATCATCACGGTCGCCTGTCAGGAGAAGGATGCGGTGTCCTCCCTCGAGCGCGCCTTCTAGGCTGCAGCAGTTGAGAACCCAGAAGACAAAGACGGCGCCCTCCCTCTGAAGGTCGCCCCCAAGACAAAGAAGCTGCAGCTGGGCCAGGGATCTTGTGAGGAAGCACCCGAGGATGCAGCGCTAAGCCTCGCGTCTCCGAATGCGGCGCCTTCACCTATCGCATAGGAAGGCGCGCCCAGCGCCCCTCTCAGGCTGGGCTCGGGGGCTCTCCTCTGTAGGGCCTCAGACCTAGCCCGTGTCGCGAGAGTGGCACTCGGACACCATATGGAAGCGCTCTTCAGAGCGCGCTTCCTAGGAGAAGGCAGCAGGCGTGAGGCACCAGGCGTTCAGGAGTTCATCAGCGAGGCGATTAGGAGATTCAGGAAGGAAGGGTTCTGCAAGGCGATCGTCGCCTGCTGCGAGGCGCAGCTTGCTGCCCTATCGAGGGTAAAGAGTTCCGCGTCTGTATCGAGATCCCCGGGTTCAACAAGGCCATGTCTCGGCAGCTCATGTGGTCGTCTCATGTCGGTCGATGCGAGGGACCGCCTCACAGCTACCTTTGCATGCCTTTCAGCCTGGCGGGCGCGGCTGAGGCGTTCCAGCGCTGCATGAGGGACGCTCAGGTGGCCTACGAAGCCAGGCACCAGGCGATCCTGGCGGAGATGGGGGAGCACCTTCAGGAGCCTCCCGGTCCGTCTGAGTCCCCTGAGGCCCGGCACCGGACCGGCTCATGAGGAATGGCTTCAGCAGCGCCTATTTTTTTGGCTACTTCAACAACTCTTCGGCAACGGTATCAGGTGACATCTCCCTAGTTCGTTCAGTTTGGGGGCGCCCCTCGGGCTGCAACATCCCCAGGTCATGTGGGTCTGTCCCTACGGCGTGTATCTCTTTTGCATTTTATCAGAGCCAGTTACAATCCTTTGCAAACTACTTTCGAATTACCAACTGCCTGACTGGCACTTCTTCGCTAAGAATGTCTCGCGCCCTTGCAAGCACTCCCATGACCGCCTCATGATTAAGGAATGGCACGGCGTCTGTGCTCGGGTCCGTCCCGGCAGCGTCGCTAAACCCAAGCAGCTGAGCTCTGGCTCACAGACCGGTCCCGTGTATGTCACCTCCCATGGCTCTTGGTGCCTTGTTCTTGCATGAGCTAATCGTGATGGGTAAGCAAGGGCGCGCGACATGGTACCCCCGTGGCCACGGGAACCGTGCGCCGTTTTTTTTTTCTTCAGGATCTTTGCATGAGAAGACTGGGCACGGTGTATGTGCTCGGGTCCGTCCCTGCAGCATCGATAAATCCAGCGGCTGAGCTCTGTCTGGCGGGCCGGCCCCGTTCACGTCACCTCCTGGGGTCGTTGGTGTCTGGCCTTCTCATGAAATAGCCTCAGGAAACTCATTTGCCGCAGGCTGCCTAACCATCTCGCAGGACCAATCCAAGCATCCCCAATCAATACCAGGTGCAACCCGCCTTGAGGTAGGGCCTCAGGAGCCCCGCTCTGGCTCACGGGTGCCCATATACACCTCCTCCAGCCCTTCCGTGCAAGCCATGTGCCAGGGTGGGGCTGTACACGCCCCGGGGGCTCTCCTCAGTGGGAGCCCCCTCCCATGTACCAGTGGAAGCACCATGATCCGTGCTGGCCGTCGAGACTGCCGAGGAGCGGCTATGCCCATGCGGGAGCGGAAGTGCTATGCTCCGCGCTGGTGATGAACAACTGGGGGTGGCCTCATGGCCGCATCAACCCAGGGGGCCTCTAGGCTCAGTGACTAGCCTCATCGCGCTGCTCTCCCTCGGGAAGGTAGCACGAGGGGGTTGGACACAGGGGCTACACTCAGGTCATGCCTGGTGTACCCCACCTTGTCAGGCCTCATGGGCCTGGTCTTCATGCACCCCTCCCAAGCGAGAGCTCGGCGAGGGAAAGGTAGGATGGTCTATTCGTACATCAAGGGGGACTCCTGAGTATCGCAACTCAGGAGCCTAACTGGTCACGTAGCCCCTCAGCTCTTGGCCCGTCCTGGTGATCCGGACGACTTAACGACGGTTGAGGTATGTGATACGTCTCCAACGTATCTATAATTTTGATTGCTCCATGCTACTTTATCTACTGCTTTAGGCAATATTGGGCTTTATTATCCACTTTTATATTATTTTTGGGACTAACCTATTAATCGGAGGCCCAGCCCAGATTTGTTGTTTTATGCCTATTTTAGTGTTTCTAGGAAAAGGAATATCAGACGGAGTCAAAACGGAACGAAATCAGCTGCAGAAGTTATTTTCGGAAGAAAAGCCACCCGATGGACTTGGAGTGCACGTCAGGGAAGAAGGGAGGTGCCCACGAGTGTGGGGGCGCGCCCACCCCCCTGGGGCGCGCCCCCTGCCTCGTGGCCCCCCTTCGGTCCACAGATGTACTCCTTTCACCCATATATACCAATGTACCCTAAAACTTCCAGAACAGAAGATAGATTGGGAGTTCTGCCGCCGCAAGCCTCTGTAGCCACCAAAAACCTCTCAGGAGCCCTTCCCGGCACCCTGCCGAAGGGGGATCCCATCACCGGTGGCCATCTTCATCATCCCGGCGCTATCCATGACGAGGAGGGAGTAGTCCACCCTCGGGGCTGAGGGTATGTACCAGTAGCTATGTGTTTGATCTCTCTCTCTCTCGTGTTCCCTCTATGGCACGATCTTGATGTATCCCGAGCTTTGCTATTGTAGTTGGATCTTATGATGTTTCTCCCCCTCTACTCTCTTGTGATGAATTGAGTTTCCCCTTTGAAGTTATCTTATCGGATTGAGTCTTTTATGAGAACACTTGATGTATGTCTTGCCATGATTATCTGTGGTGACTATGGGATATCATGTGCCACTTGATGTATGTTTTGGTGATCAACTTGCGGGTTTCATGACATTGGAAACCTATGCATAGGAGTTGGAACACGTTCTTGACTCTCAGATATAAACTTTGGGGCACTCCTTGAAGTACTTTGTGTTGGTTGGATGAATCTGAGATTGTGTGATGCATATCGTATAATCATGCCCACGGATACTTGAGGTGACAATGTAGTATCTGGGTGACATTAGGGTTTTGGTTGATTTGTATCTTAAGGTGTTATTCTAGTACGAACTATTTTATAGATTGATCCGAAAGAATAACTTTGAGGTGGTTTCGTACCCTACCATAATCTCTACGTTTTTTCTCCGCTATTAGTGGCTTTGGAGTGACTCTTTGTTGCATGTTGAGGGCTTGTTATATTATATATCTATGTTATTATTGTTGAGAGAACTTGCACTAAGTGAAAGTATGAACCCTAGGCCTTGTTTACTATCATTGCAATACCGTTTACGCTCACTTTTATCATTAGTTACCTTGCTGTTTTTATTATTTCAGATTACAAAAACCTATATCTACCATCCATATTGCACTTGTATCACCATCTCTTTGCCGAACTAGTGCACCTATACAATTTACCATTGTATTGGGTGTGTTGGGGACACAAGAGACTCTTTGTTATTTGGTTGCAGGGTTGCTTGAGAGAGACCATCTTCATCCTACACCTCCTACGGATTGATAAACCTTAGGTCATCCACTTGAGGGAAATTTGCTACTGTCCTACAAACCTGTGCACTTGCAGGCCCAACAACGTCTACAAGAAGAAGGTTGTGTAGTAGACATCAAGCTCTTTTATGGTGCCGTTGCCGGGGAGGCTAGGTAAGTGAAGGTATATCTTTAGATCTTGTAATCGAATCTTTTTGGTTCTTGTTTTAGCACTAGTCTAGTTTATAAAAGAAAACTTAAAAAATGGAATTGAGTTTGCCTCATACGCTTCACCTTTTTAATATCTTTCGTGAGTATGATGGAAAGGATAATTGTGCTCAAGTGCTAGAATAAGAAATCTCTAAATTGTTTGGCACTAAATATTTATATGATGAGCATTATTACAATGTTGTTAGTATGAATTCCTTGAATATCCATGATGCTAATGATATGCAAAGCCACAAGCTTGGGGAAGCTATGTTTGATGAAGATGATATTTTTTGTCCCCCAAGCTTTGATGAGCAAATTTAGTATGATGAAAGAATGCCTCCTATATATGATGATTATTGTGATGACACATATGCTTTAAAGAGTAATGATAACCATGAAACTTGTCATCTTGATCTTAATTTTCAATCATATGATAGTTATTTTGTTGAGTTTGCTCCCACTACTATTGATGAGAAGAATTTTGCTTATGTGGAGAGTAGTAAATTTTCTATGCTTGTAGGTCATGAAAAGAATGCTTTAGGTGCTGGTTATATTGTTGAATTCATTCATGATGCTACTGAAAATTATTATGAGGGAGGAACATATGCTTGTAGGAATTGCAATAATATCAAGTTTCCTCTCTATGTGCTTAAATTCTTGAAGCTATGCTTGTGTTACCTTCCTATGCTTGTTGATCCTTGTTCCCATAAGTTGTTTGCTCACAAAATCCCTATGCATAGGAAGTGGGTTAGACTTAAATGTGCTAGTCATATGCTTCATGATGCTTCCGTTATGTTTCAATTCTTATCCTTTATGTGAGCATCATTGCCGTCATCATGCCTAGCTAGAAAGGCATTAAAGAAAAGCGCTTGTTGGGAGACAACCCAATATTTATCCTTACTGTTTTTGTATGTCCACATGATTATGCTACTGTAGTAATCATGTTTTATAGCTTTTGTTTCAATAAAGTGCCAATTAAGACCTTTAGGATGGCTTACGGTGATAGTTGTGTTGATCCTGCTGAAAATCAGAAACTTTTGCACCCAGTAAATTAGTTTTGTTAATTCACATAAATGTGCTTATGTTCTTATTCTTTTTGCTCTGTATTTTTCCACAAAATTCTTAGGACTTCCTAATTTGGTAGGATTTGTGAAGTTCCAGAAGTATACGTTTGATACAGATTACTAAAGACTGTTCTGTTTTTGACAGATTCTGTTTTCTATGTGTTGTTTGCTTATTTTGATGAATCTATGAGTAGTATCGGAGGGTATGAGCCATAGATAAGTTGGAGTACAGTAGATATTAAACCAATAAGAATTTAGAATGAGTTAATTACAGTACCTAAGTGGTGGTTTTATTTTTTTATACTAACAGAGCTTACGAGTTTTCTGTTGAGTTTTGTGTTGTGAAGTTTTCAAGTTTTGGTTAAAGATTCGATGGACTATGGAATAAGGAGTGGCAAAGAGCCTAAGCTTGGGTATTCCCATGGCACCCCAAGATGTTCAAGGACAACCAATATCCTAAGATTGGGGATGCCCCGGAAGGCATCCCCTCTTTCGTCTTCGTACCATCGGTAACTTTACTTGGAGCTATATTTTTATTCACCACATGATATGTGTTTTGCTTGGAGCGTCATTTTATCTTGTTAGTATTTGCTTCCTGTTATGTAGATTAATGTTTTGCATCTTTATTTTCAATAAAAAAAGTCAAGGATAGCCTTTGCCATGCTTATTTTGCTAGTATACATGTTGCTGTTTGAAAACAGAAAGTTTACCGCTGTTGCAAAAATTCCCTAGAAAAGTCAGAGAGTGTTATAATGTTGAATATTTTTGCATATTGAGATATGATAAATTTATTACAGTGGGAATTTTAGTTCATAATTTTTGGAGTTAGGGAAGTATTGATACTCTTGCACTCTTTTCAGACTATACTGTTTTGGCAGATTGCTGATATGTTTGCATTGTTTGCATATGTTTGTTTGTTTAATGATTCTATTTGAGGATAGGAGTATTAAATATGCAGAGACATTTAGTATTCAATGTGGAATAATAATTTTAATGATTTTTTACAGTAGAAAATGATAAGGTTTTGCATTGGTTTATACTAACCTATCTCACGAGTTCTTGTTGAGTTTGGTGTGGATGAAGCTTTTGATAAAAAGAGAAACCATGGTATGACAGGAATTAAGGAGACACAAAAGTTCAAGCTTGGGGTTGCCCAAGGCACCCCAAGATAATATTTCAAGAAGTCTCAAGCATCTAAGCTTGGGGATGCCCCGGTAGGCATCCCACCTTTCTTCTTCAACAACTATCGGTTAGTATCGGTTAAGCCTAAGTTTTTGCTTCTTCACATGAATTGTGCTATCCTTGTAATGTAGTTTTCTTTATCTTTGCTTGCTGTTTGAATAAAGTATCAAGATCTGAAATTATTAAATGGGAGAGTCTTCACATAGTTGTATAATTATTCGACTACTCATTGATCTTCACTTATATCTTTCGGAGTAGTTTGTCATTTGCTCTAGTGCATCACTTATATCTTTTAGAGCATGGTGGTAGTTTTATTTTTGAGAAATAGATGAACTCTCATGCTTCAATTATATTATTTTGAGAGTCTTAAATAGCATGGTAATTTTCTTAAAATCCTAATATGCTAAGCATAAAAGATTTGTAAGAATTCTTATGAGTGTGTTGAATACTAAGATAAGTTTGATGCTTGATAATTGTTTTGCGATATGGAGGTGATAATATCAAAGTCATGCTAGTTGAGTAATTGTGAATTTGAGAAATGCTTGTGTTGAAGTTTGCAAGTCCAGTAGCATGCACGTATGGTTAAAGTGGTGTAACAAATTTGAAACATGAAGTGTACCTGGCTTGTGCATCCTTATGAGTGGCGGTCGGGGACGAGCGATGGTCTTTTCCTACCAATCTATCCCCCTAGGAGCATGTGCGTAGTACTTGATTTTGATGACTTCTAAATTTTTGTAATAAGTATATTAGTTCTTTTGACTAATGTTGAGTCCATAAATTATACGCACTTTTACCTTTCCACCTTTGCTAGCCTCTTCGGTAGCGTGCATTGCCCTTTCTCACCTTGAGAGTTGGTGCAAACTTCGCCGGTGCATCCAAACCCCGTGATACGATACGCTCTATCACACATAAACCTCCTTATATCTTCCTCAAAACAGCAACCATACCTACCTATCATGGCATTTCCATAGCCATTCTGAGATATATTGCCATGCAACTTCCATCATCACCATCATGACATACATTACTTTTGTCATATTGCCATTGCATGATCATGTAGTTGACATCGTATTTGTGGCAAAGCCACCATGCATTATTTTTCATACATGTCACTCTTGATTCACTGCACCATCCCGGTACACCGCCGGAGGCATCCATATAGAGTCATATCTTGTTCTAAGTTTCGAGTTGTAATCCTTATGTTGTAATCAATAGAAGTGTGATGATCATCATTATTAGAGCATTGCCCAAACAAAAACAAAAAAGGCCAAAAGAAAAAAAAGAAAGGCCCAAAAAAAAGAAAATAAAAAGGGCAATGCTACTATCTCTTTTTCCACACTTGTGCTTCAAAGTAGCACCTTGTTCTTCATGTAGTGAGTCTCATATATTGTGCTTCAAAGTAGCACCTTGTTCTTCATGTAGTGAGTCTCATAAGTTGTCCTTCTATACTAGTGGGAACTTTTCATTATAGAACTTGGCTTGTATATTCCTACAATGGGCTTCCTCAAATGCCCTAGGTCTTCGTGAGCAAGCGAGTTGGATGCACACCCATTAGTTATCTTTTGTTGAGCATTCCTAGCTCTAGTGCATCTGTTGCATGGCAATCCCTACTCCTCATGTTGACATCAATTAATGGGCATCTCCATAGCCCGTTGATTATCCTCATCAATGTGAGACTTTCTCCTTTTTGTCTTCTCCACACAATCCCCATCATCATATTCTATTCCACCCATAGTGCTATGTCGATGGCTCATGCTCATGTATTGCGTGAAGGTTGAAAAAGTTTGAGATTATTTAAGTATGAAACAATTGCTTGGCTTGTCATCGGGGGTATAGAAGTTGGGAACATCTTTATGTGACGAAAATGAAGCATAGCCTAACTATATGATTTTGTAGGGATGAACTTTCTTTTGCCATGCTATTTTGAGAAGACATGATTGCTTTGATTAGTATGCTTGAAGTATTATTATTTTTTATGTCAATGTGAACTTTTGTCTTGAATCTTTAGAATCTGAATATTCATGCCACAATTAAGAAGATTTACATTGAAATTATACCAAAGTATCACTCCGCATCAAAAATTCTTTTTATTATCATTTACCTACTCGAGGACGAGCAGGAATTAATCTTGGGGATGCTTGATACGTCTCCAATGTATCTATAATTTTTGATTGCTCCATGCTACTTTATCTACTGTTTTAGGCAATATTGGGCTTTATTATCCACTTTTATACTATTTTTGGGACTAACCTATTAACCGGAGGCCCAGCCCAGATTTGCTGTTTTATGCCTATTTCAGTGTTTCGAGGAAAAGGAATATCAGATGGAGTCAAAACAGAACGAAATCAACTGGAGAAGTTATTTTTGGAAGGAAAGCCACCCGATGGACTTGGAGTGCACGTCAGGGAAGAAGGGAGGTGCCCACGAGGGTGGGGGGCTCGCCCACCCCCTGGGGCGCGCCCCCCTGCCTCGTGGCCCCCCCTTCGGTCCACCGACGTACTCCTTTCACCCATATATACCTACGTACCCTAAAACTTCCAGAACAGAAGATAGATCGGGAGTTCCACCACCGCAAGCCTCTGTAGCCACTAAAAACCTCTCGGGAGCCCTTCCCGGCACCCTGCCGGAGGGGGATCCCATCACCGGTGGCCATCTTCATCATCCCGGCGCTATCCATGACGAGGAGGGAGTAGTCCACCCTCGGGGCTGAAGGTATGTACCAGTAGCTATGTGTTTCATCTCTCTCTCTCTCTCGTGTTCGCTCTATGGCACAATCTTTATGTATCCTGAGCTTTGCTATTGTAGTTGGATCTTATGATGTTTCTCCCCCTCTACTCTCTTGTGATGAATTGACTTTCCCCTTTGAAGTTATCTTATCGGATTGAGTCTTTTATGAGAACACTTGATGTATGTCTTGCCGTGATTATCTGTGGTGACAATGGGATATCATGTGCCACTTGATGTATGTTTTGGTGATCAACTTGCGGGTTTCGTGACATTGGGAACCTATGCATAGGGGTTGGCACACGTTCTTGACTCTCCGATAGAAACTTTGGGGCACTCCTTGAAGTACTTTGTGTTGGTTGGATGAATCTGATATTGTGTGATGCATATCGTATAATCATGCCCACGGATACTTGAGGTGACAATGGAGTATCTAGGTGACATTAGGGTTTTGGTTGATTTGTAAATTAAGGTGTTATTCTAGTACGAACTCTTTTATAGATTGATCCGAAAGAATAACTTTGAGGTGGTTTCGTACCCTACCATAATCTCTATGTTTGTTCTCTGCTATTAGTGGCTTTGGAGTGACTCTTTGTTGCATGTTGAGGGCTTGTATATTATCTATGTTATTATTGTTGAGAGAACTTGCACTAAGTGAAAGTATGAACCCTAGGCCTTGTTTCCTATCATTGCAATACCGTTTACGCTCACTTTTATCATTAGTTACCTTGCTGTTTTTATTATTTCAGATTACAAAAACCTATATCTACCATCCATATTGCACTTGTATTACCATTGCTTCGCTGAACTAGTGCACCTATACAATTTACCATTGTATTGGGTGTGTTGGGGACATAAGAGACTCTTTGTTATTTGGTTGCAAGGTTGCTTGAGAGAGACCATCTTCATCCTACGCCTCATACGGATTGATAAACCTTAGGTCATCCACTTGAGGGAAATTTGCTACTATCCTACAATCCTGTGCACTTGCAGGACCAACAATGTCTACAAGAAGAAGGTTGTGTAGTAGACATCAGTATGCGCGGGGCCGGGCCCTGCTGACGCAGAACGCCAAGACATGGTTGTCACCCTTTTCTTTCAAGCCGTTCGTACGTCAAGGGGGACTCCTGAGAATCGCAACTCAAGAGCCTAACTGGTCCTATATCCCCTCACCTCTTGGGCTCGTCCTGGTGATCCGGACGACCCAACGATGGCTGAGGTATGCGCGGGGCCAGGCCCTGCTGACGCAGAACATCAAGGCTTGCCCCTATATCTTTTCCTAAGATGTTCGCATGTCAAGGAGGACTCCTGAGCATCGTGACTCAGGATCCTAACTGGTCCCGTAGCCCCTCACCTCTTGGGATTGTCCTGGTGATCCGGACGACCCAACGACGGCTGAGGTATGCGCGGGGCTGGGCTCTGCCGACGCAGAACAATGCAGCAAACGGAAAAGCTGAAGGAGCATAATCTAGTTATTACAAAACACATTGTTCCAAGAAAATAGTTTTGAACACCCCCCCAAGGCATGTCGCATGGTGCAGGATAAAAAGGCGAAAGCAGAATCTCCGAGCCACCTCTTCAGACTTGGGCGTCGCCACCGCTCGCCAGCTGAACCTCGTCGCCAGGTGTGTCGCTTGTCCCACCGGCTTCGCTTGGAGGGCCAACCACCATGTACTTCTTCAGGATGGAGTCCACAGAGCTCTTCATGGCAGTAGCAGCAGCATCCCGGGAGTTGGCATCCACCGGAGCAAGGAAGGAGGAGAGGTTGAAGCTGGCATCCTGGAGATAAAGGTGGCTGAAGACGCACGTCAGAGCCGAGGAAGAAAGCGAGTGTGCCTCGCCTTCCACTAGGGACGTGAACCCGTCGACAACATCTTCGAGCACTGCCACGACTTCAGGAAGCAGAGCAGCAGGGCTCTCCCTCGGGGTCATCACCACCGCCCTTCCCGAGGGACCCTCTCCAAAGTGCACCATCTGGGCCTTGAGGAAGCGTGCCTCGAGGGAGGAGACGGCGTCGCATTCCATGGTGGCCACCTTCTTGGCCTCGGACAGGGTCACGTGGGCCGCCTCCGCCTCCTCCTTCAGCTTCACCAGGCAATCACGCTCCCCAGCCTGCTCTAAAGTAGTCTTTTTCACCTCGGCGTCCCGACTAGCGACGGCAGCCTCCTGGGCCTTCAGCTTCTCCTCGCGCTCCTGGAGCTGGTTGGCCTGGGTGGCCTGCTAATCCTGGAGGGTCTTCAGGTCAGCCTTCGCCGCACGGCACCGGTTCTCAGCTTCTGTGGCCTCCTTCCGTGCTAGGTCGCTCGCCGTGGCGGCCACCCTAAGCACCTTCTGGGCCTCCTCCGCGGAGTCCCGGGCCGCGCGAACAGACATGTCGGCCTTGAGCCAACTAGAGATCAACCCCAGGCGTCCTCGAGCCGAACGACAATCCGGGCCCTGTAGCTCACCCTGGAGGAGGTCCAGCGCCGCCCTTGCCTCCTCCAGGGTCCCGGAGGGAATAGGAACACTATGAATCGGCCAAGCGCTAGGCAAAGGAGGAGACGCCCTCGGCGCCAAGGAAGAAGAAACCTCAGCCTCATGAGGGGGCAGGGGCTCCGGAGACTGGTTGCCCCCAGCAGCCGCAACAGGATTGGGCGCCAAAGGAGTCGGTCCTGCCGAGGGCATCAACATCTCCTGAGGATGGGCACCCACATCCTCCGGAGTTAGCGTCGCCCCTGGGGCTGTGGGGGCTGCGGCACTCTTCTTCACCAGGGTGGCGGAGGCCGCTCCGTCGCCTGCGGCCACGGCGACCTCCGTGCCCTCCTTCTGCATTTTCGGCGGCTCCTGCCTAACGACAGAAGAATACGTTCAGCACCACTCCTAGAACTAGCAAGAAAGGATAAGGAAGAAACTTACTGATCCATGAAGGCATATTGCCTCTTCATGCTCAATAGTGGGACCTGAGGTGGAGCAGCCGGCGCTGAGCCCTTAGGAGCAGGAGAACTTGTAGTGAGCGCCGCATGGGACGGCATCGGCGAAGGTGGGCTGCTATCCGGAGAGATCACCGTGGACCTGTTCTTCCTCACGATTGTCCGTTTGTGCTTCTTCAAGGAGGCCACCGCAGACCTTGTTCCAGCTCCACCACAGGGGGCTCGCCATCGTCATCATTGTCTGGCAGATCGCGTAGAAGCTTCCTTTGCTCCGGGGCGGAGGATTCGTCCAAGACATCATCCTCGGTGGCCTCGGACGATTGGTCGTCGGAGGAGAGGAGCAACAAGGTAGTAGGCGGCAAGGAAGACCCCAGCCACACAAACCCGAGGTCATCAAAGACAGGCATGGTTGCGACGACCTCCTCGGTGTCGTCGCAGTCATACAGCGGGAGCCAGCCCTCCGGAGGATCACTCCAGTCCCATCCCGTCAGGTAGGTCAGCACCTTGTCCAACTCCTCCCTGGGAAGGGGGTCTCGGCGCAGGCGGATCTTGTCATCATCACCACCAAGCTTCCACAAAGGACGGGGGCGAGCTTGAAGTGGCGCGATGTGCTGCTTCAGGAACTCCCTGATGAGCATGGCCCCCATCAGCTTCGCGTCCTTCAGCTCCTTGTCCATCGTCCTCACGAACGGCGTCAGGGTAGGATCAGTGATCTTCTCAGACTTCCACCACTTGTCGGAGACGGGGAATACGGTTGGCAGCGCCAACGAGCTCTGAGAGCTATTGGCATCCATCAGCACCCACCTCTTCACAACGTCCTCCACCTTCTTCCCAACGCGGGAGATTGCGTTGCCACCCCGCGCCGCGACAAAGCCGATGCACCCGACTGGGTTGTCGCCGGTCTTGCGAAGATAGAAGAAGTGGCGGAACAAGGTAACAGAGGGCAGCACGCCCATGAACGCCTCACAATAGAAGGCGAAGAGGGACAGAAGGAGGATGGAGTTGGCATGGATGTGGAGCGCATGGAGTCCATACTAGTGGAGGATGGCGAAGAAGAAAGGGGAGAACGAAGGTACCAGCCCGGAGTAGATGTTGTGCATGAAGAAGGGGAAGAAGTTACTGCCCGCGGGCTCCAGGACAGTGGTGGCGACCCGGAGCGTGGTCTCCCCCCACTCATTGTGCTTGCTCGCTATCAGGAGGAGCATCGTCTGGAGCTTCTCCCCTGTCACGCAGGGCGCCATCAGCTCTGGCTCGTACCAGGCGGCACCGGCGGCCGAGGAGGCAGCCATGGCCTTTTCGACGGCCATCAGGCAGAAGATTTGGCGAAGAATCGGTGGATCTGGTGAGCTCTTCTGCTGCGCGGAGAAGGGGATCTGGAGCAAGACGAAGAGGAGCAATGAAATCCTGGCGGCTGGCGGCACCCCCTTTTTGTTATACTGGAGCAAGTGCTGAGGCCGCGTGGGGGAGCGGAGTCGCCCACATCCAATCAATCGCCACCCGTCATGAAGGCCGCGGGCGGTTAGGGCCCGCGACGCTCCGCACTTGCCCCTTGGCTTCGCCTGAAAGCCAAGTCCGAGCGCGCCTTGGGCCCGGGGGCTACTGTCAGCGTCCTGGACTTGGGGGTATCTAGTCCTGCCTGCTGCAGCCCACCACGTGGCTCCATCGACGGCCTGGTGCGGCCCAGCTTCAACATCAACAACACAAGACCCTCGCGAGGGGCCAAGCCTTGCGAGGCGGACGACACCAAGACCCCCGAAGGAGTCGGCCTTCTCAGGAGGACCCCTGACGGGCGGAGAGATCTATACAGCTACCTCGTGAGGCTCAGCTAACGTGAGCCATGACGACCAAGGCCAGGCGGGCGCCAGGCGGGTGCAGAGTGCAGGTTTCCTCTTCGGTGCAAGGGAGGCAGGAGGCAAGCCACAGGAGCGGAGCCCCGAGGAATCAGCCAAAGGTTTCCATTCTCGTGCAACGAGACCAAGACCGCCAGGACTGCAAGATGGAGGTCATCACCGAGCCCACCGCAGCGTCATGACCAGAGGCTTTTTGCACGCGAAGACTACTTTTGTCAGGATAGACTGTACTACTTGTCCCCTTTCAAATCCCGCCATTGTGGAATCCCTTCCCGCTCATATTTGGGAGGAGGACCAAGGCACTATATATAGGACTTAGCCACCACCATAGAGGGGGGATCCATTCCGACCGAAATCAGAGCAAGTAGAGCACCACATCAGCTCAAGAACACCTCACCTCCTGAGGCTTGTTCATCCTTGTAACTGGTTCATCCATAGCCCCTCGAGGCAATTCACCACACCACACTAGAGTAGGGTATTACACCACAACGGTGGCCCGAACTAGTATAAATCTTTGTGTCTATGTGTTTCTGTGAGCTTTGCGCGCTAGGCTAGGGAGGATCGCAAGTAGGCAGGCTCGGCAGGTTGAGATCTCTGCACGCACCCCAGTGTTCGAACCTCTCACGGGTTGCCGGACCCCGAAATCCGACAGTGGTCAATCCATCAATCAAAGTCCTGCCACCGCCGCTGGTGCCAGGATCCGTCGACGACGTCCATTACAGGAGTCAATGTCTGACTTTCCCCATGTTGCTTGGAACGATGGATGGCATAGACCTTACTCCATTGCGCGGCGGAGGCCACTGCTTCTTTGGGAGAAGAGGCAGGGCTGGCTGCTTGGATGTGCTCTAATTTGAGGTAACACCTGAGTCTTGTCAGATACTAGTTAAATCCGAGCTATGGGTGTGAAGCACTGATGTGCCAATACATTTGATTGTGACCTATTCTAATTTTGTACCTGAACTTTTTTTAGAAAGGGTTGTACGTCAACCTAATGTGTTAGTAGAACTTATTGTGTTGTCTGTCTGTTTTCTTTGCATAGCATTCCAGATATTTCCCCGTCATTGATAAAGACGATGAACCGTTATGTACGAGTTCGTTGGTTTCAACATAGCCCTACCCATAGCGATCAACTGCTTCCATCCTGATTGTGCCGCCTGCGTGAAATTTTTGTATGCAAGTTCAGTGTGCTATGATGTTCTATATGATTGTGTCAACTATATAAGTTTTTACTGAACATCAGCAATGCATATTGGTGAAAGATATATTTATGAGCATTGACCGATGGGTCTCTCTCTCTCTCACACACACACACACACGCACACACATGCTCACAGACACAAGTGGGACCCGTTGAATTATTTCTTTGCTCGTGATAGGTTTTAATTAGGTTCTACTGTAATCTAACTTTTTTCTTAAGTTATTAATTGAGCTCAGTGACTTAAAAAAGGTTGTACAGAAGCCTTGTTTGGGCCTTTCCGGTGTCGCTGAATGTAGGCTGAGTAGCTATATTAGGTTGTACTGTACTACACAGGCCTTTTTTCGACATCAGCAATGCAACTGGACCGACAGTTGTACACAATATCCAGGTCAACTTGTTATTCTATGCCCTGCTGGGCTGGAAACATTCCTAGGAGGTATGCATTAGGCTTAACAAGAAAATGGACTTCAAGAAATAATAAATGGGATGTAATTATAATAACTGGGCAGTAACAATAAAAAAAGCACCGAACTCATAATTAGTTTAAAAAATATATTATTATTGGAATTAGAAAATTTTGATTTCATTTTGTGCGCGCAATATTTCATTGTATTATTACGTAATACAACTTTATTTTGAAATTATATTTAATCTGACTAGAAATTTTGGATAAAAATATTTTGGGTCCCATCAAAATGTGGGAAATTTTTTTGAATTTTGTTTTGAGCGGTTGGTTGAAATTATTAATCATTGTCCTAGCTAGAAAATGGGTTGTACTTTTAAAAAACTGTAAATAGGCTATAGTAAATTCCATTAGAATTCAAAAATGGGTTGTACATTCTTACAAATCGCAAATGGGCTATATGTTCTCTGCCACACACTTGTGGGCCTTCTAAGTTGACGCGTCCCCTAAAAAAACTAAGTTGACGCGTATGCAAGGCTTTGTCAACTTATAGTCAACACACAGTTCTAGCAGCTATGGCCGTTGGATGTCCATCCAACGGATGTCGTGCTTCTTCTTCAATCTCGGATATTCTTGCTTTAGCCACCCAGAAAATGATTCCTCCCCCTGACATCTGGGGCGCACCGTTTCCGAGGCTGACCTGTGGGCCTACTAAGTTGACGCGTACCAAGGGCTTTGTGAACTTAGTCAATATAAATGATTCTAGCTGTAGTGACCGTACGATGTCAATCCAATAGTCGTAGTGCTTCTTCAACCTCTGGTCTTCTTGCTCCAGCCGCCCAAAGCAGCGCCGGTCGTGCCGCGTGCTCCTGCCTCCCGTGGCCGGCTGTGATGCCACGGAGGCCTCAGCGCCCCCTACTACTCCCACCGCTGGCTAGGCCATCCCTCTACTCACCCACACCCTCTGTTATTCTGCGGCGACGACAGCCTCTCACCATAGCTGAACCAGTGAACCCTCGTACTTCTCTCCGCGTGGGCATCCACTGCCACGTCTTCCCCGGCTTCGCGTCGTCCCCTTCCTAGGCCTCACCGTCGTCCACCGCCCTGGTGCTCTCAGCGCGGCGTGGCCAACGTGATCAAGGAACGACTTCCATCGGAAGAGTACTGTACGTGGAGAGGCTGACAGCTGGGTCCACGGCAGCCACAAGGAATTGGCTCCTTATTACACGCAAAATCATTATTCCTCCACTTGATAGCAAGGACCCACCGGACAGGCCACTGTATTTTGCAAAAAAAATGTTTCCCCCTGACTGCTAGGACCCACCAGCTACATCTTCGCATGCAAGGAAGTGCGTCCAACATCTTCGCACGAAAGGAAGTGCCTGAGAGTCGAGACCCACCTGGTCAAAGCGTATGTAGCGTTGTCATTCTGGTCGCGAACATGTACGTACATACTAGTCGATGTAGATGCATGCACGTGTCATAGTAGAGGCGTGCACGTGTCATAGTAGAGGCGCGCACGTAGCATATACACGTACGTACATCGATCAGGGTGCAAGAAAGTAAATATGGCCATGTACGTACATACGGGTAGGGTCTCGAATGCCCACTCGCGCATACGTACGGCCAGGGCTCGTGTACATGGCTGGGTCGGAACGGAGAAACTGCGCCGTCGTCATGTTCATTGGGAGCCAACCGGCTAGGTCGGAATGGAATGCATCATCGTGTTCATCAGGAGGGCTCGGACGGAACAACCGATGGAAATGAGGCCTGGCGTACCGTAGAACAGAGGAAATGGCCTTGTGTTCAATCGGACACGGTCGAAATGGGATCATGTTTATCGGGAGGGGTCTAGCGTATCGCAAAACAGAGGAAACGGACTTCTGTTGGACCTCCTATAGTCGAAACGGGGTCCTGTTGTGCGGGAAGGGTGTGGCATACCGCAAAATGAAGGAAATGGACTTGTGTTGGAGCGCTACGGTCGAAATGGGGGTCCTGTTCATTGGGAGGGGTGTGGCGTACCGCAAAACGGGACTCCACGAGATATTGTTCACTTCCACCGTCGACCTCCTCCAGCCTCCACGGGCTACTGTTCATCCACCGTCGACCTCCTCCAGCCTCCACCTACGACTGTTCATCCACGGTCTCCTGTTCATCCAGCCTCCACCGCGCACTCCTCCACCGGCCACTGTTCAACCAGCCCTCTCCACGGGGTCCTGTTCAACCACCCCTCCACGGGCTACTGTTCATCCAGCCCTCCACCGGCTACTATTCAACCAGCCCTCCACCGGCTACTGTTCAACCTTATCTCCACGGGGTCCTGTTCATCTAGCCCTCCACGGGGTCCTGTTCATCCATGCCCAACCGGCTCGATCGATCGGGGTCATGTTCATCCAGTGGCAACACCACGGGGTCTTGTTCATCCAACCCCCACCGGGAACTGTTCATCCACCCCGCCCCCCAACAACGCTCACTGGTCATCCAGAGGCAGCATTGATCGGCTTTAGTTAGCACCAGTAGTGAAGGAATCGCTCGATCGCTCGGGTTCAGTAACGAGTAGCCTGCGGTGAAATCGCTCGGGTTCAGTTAGGCGAACGCCTCGCTCGGGTTCAGTTAGAGCCCAACGCCTCGCACCCACGCGCGTACGTGTACGAGAGAAATGCACATCCCTCGGCCCCCGATCACCCACCATAACCGGGAACTCCTCGAAATTTTCCTCGCCCTTGCTTCTACCACGGTTTTTTCTGTCATGGACGGCCCAAAGAATGTCATGCAGCTGCGTCTGCGGCCCGCCCAGGACGAAATGCCCATTTTCTATCATGATTTTTTGTCATAGAAGTAGGAGCTCACCACATCTATGATGATACCGGGTTTTGTCACAATTATCGTCATAGAAGTGTCATAAGTATGACAAAAAAATCGTTCGGCCCAAAATGCCATGGATGTGTCTTTTTTTGTAGTGGTTGTAAAGACAATGTTGCTACATCACGCATCGGTGCCCTGCAATGGCGAGCCGATGCAGCGGAAAAAAATCAGGGACCCGAACTCCGGAGCACCTAGTTGCTCCGACGCCTAGTTCCTTCGTGCCATAAAGATTTAGTATTTTACTGCTTGGCTGCTCGGATGTGTGGACAAGTTGGCTCCACAAACTGCTGAAGCGGTGCCAAATAATTTTCTAATGGCACCGCTGATGAGATGGCAACATTTTTAGATACTAGGTACAAACTGTGATACTGTCTTAGGATGCGTTTGGTTGAAGGTGTGTTATGAATGGGTTGGGACCGCGATAGTGTCTGAAGCACATCTGACAAATGATTGGAGGACCGCGGCCAGATCCTCGTCACGTTTCCCCCAACCAAGGATTGGAGGACCGCGGCCAGATCCTCGTCGGTCAGGACTTCGAGGTTCGAGCGAAGGGCGGCATCGGCCCCCAAGCTTCCACAGCGGAAGCGAGTGTTCCCGGAGCGGAGCCACCCGATGCTCCAGGGACTCCCTCAGGAGCGACGCCCCGGTCAGTTTCGTCGTCGCCTTGTTGTCCGGCCATAGGTCCGCGTCCATCTTCTCCAGCACCGGCCTCACGCGGGGATCAACAAGCTCCGCGCGGGACCAAGCGTCAACGGACTTGGGCTGCCTCGTGGGCAGAATCGGCCGGGAGTGGGTGCGCCCAGCATCCACCATGACCCACTTGCTCCTGAAGCCCTCAATCCTCTTCCCGGGCTTCGAGGTGGCGTTAGAGCTGCCATGCGTGACAAAGCTCGCGCACACGGTGATGGAGTCGCGGGAGACCCGGAGGTAGAAGTAATGGCGCAGCAAGGCCACCGAAGGCCTCACCCCGACATGAGCCTCGCAGTAGTAGGCGAAAATCGCCAGGAGAAGAACAGAGTTGGGATGGAGGTGCAGAGCTTGCAAATTGTAATGGTGGAGAACAGAAAGGAAGAACTCCGAAAAAGGGGGGACCAGACCGGCGGCAATGGCGCTCACGAAGAGCGGGTAGAAGGTGCTTCCTCTGCCCTCAGGAAGGGCGGAGCCGACCTTGAGCGCGGCCGCCCCGTTGTTGCCTTGCGCCGCCAGCATCTGGCGCGTCCGAGCAAGGTTCTTCTCCGACACATTTGGAGGATCCAAGGTGGGCGAGTACCATGCTCCGGCCGGGGTCTGGCGAGGCGCCATGCCTTGCTAGGATGCAGGGTTGGAGTAGATCTGGGGATTTCGGAAGCAAGAAGGACAGGAGCAAGAAAGGGGATCTGGGCAGTGAAGGAGAAGGCAAGGGGGGTAAGCCTAGGCGGGTACCGCTCCCTTATCAATTTATGCAGTTGCCGAGGTGTCGTGGGGGAGCCAGGACGCCCACGTCCAATCAACCGCCACGCGACGCCCAAGGTCGCAGGCTATTGGGGCTCTGGCGCTTCGCACTTGCCTCTTCGCTTCTCTGCTAAGCCAAGTCCAAGCGCACCTTGGGCCCGGGGGCTACTGTCGGCGTTCTGGGAACGGGGGTACCCAGACTTGCCTGCCTGCGGCCTGCGGCGTGGCTCGAGGAGTGGCCCAGTATGGCCCATCTTCATCAGCACGTGCTCAAGACCCTCGCGAGGGGCCAAGCCTCGCGGGGCGGATGACAGGAGGCTTCCTCGGGCATGGCCTCGTCAGGCTGGCTCGCGAGGAGGCGGAGAGATCAAGGCGGGGTACCTCACGAGGTGCCCGTGACGCAAGCCATGACGACCAAGGCCAGGCGGGCGCCAGGCGGGCGCCGGCCTGCGCAGAGTCCTTGTTTCCCCTTTGGTGCAAAGGGGGCAAGCGCAGGCAAGGGTATCAAGCAAAGGCAATCATTTCGGTGCAACAAGACCAAGACCAGCAGGACAGCAGAGCGGAGGTCATCGTGGAGCCCAAGCCAGCGTCATCGTCAGGGTTTTTGGCAGGCGAGGACCAACTTTAGTCAGGATAAGTGTACTAGATGTTCCCCTTCAAAATGGCCAATTGTTGGCGCCCTTCCCGCTCAATATTTGGGAAGAGGCCCGGGGCCTTCGCCTATAAATAGGACTAGCCACCCACAGGGAAGGGAGGGGAGATCCGCATCTGAGAGAGAGAGAGAGAGAGAGAGAGAGGCGACTGAACTCCCCCTAGCAGTTCATCGCACTAGCCAAGAACAGACCCTCGCGAGGATGTTCTTCCCTTGTACTCTTCCATATCATCCCCAGAGGCAATCCACCACACCACACACTGGAGTAGGGTATTACACCACAATGGTGGCTTGAACTAGTATAAATCTCATGTCCCTTGTGTTGCTCTTTGTGTAGTTTAGATCCTGGCGAGGCGGTGAGACATGGGTAGGCTGGAGGTGTGATCTCCGCGTGCACCCCAGTGTTCGAACCTCAAGGGTCTGCCGGAACCCGAAATCCAACAACAAAAACCTATATCTACCATCCATATTGCACTTGTATCGCCATCTCTTCGCTGAACTAGTGCACCTATACAATTTACCATTGTATTGGGTGTGTTGGGGACACAAGAGACTCTTTGTTATTTGGTTGCAGGGTTGTTTTAGAGAGACCATCTTCATCCTACGCCTCCTACGGATTGATAAACCTTAGGTCATCCACTTGAGGGAAATTTGCTACTGTCCTACACACTTGTGCACTTGCAGGCCCAACAACGTCTACAAGAAGAAGGTTGTGTAGTAGACATCAGCCCTCACGAGGGTCTTGTCTTGTCGTGGCTGAAGATGGCCCGTACCTGGCCGTCGGTGGAGCCACGCCGTGGGCCGCAGGCAGGCAAATCTAGGTACCCTAGTTCCCAGAACGCTGACACGTTTGGCCCAAAAATGTCATGGATGTGTCTCTTTTTTGTAGTGATGTTTTTAGAATTATTTGGACATTTAAATTATTAGTAGCAATTAAATGCCAAAATTCAAATACTTTATGATATAATTGAAAAATCTAGGATGGTCTAGAAGAATGTGCACCATTTTTGGCAGAGGTTCTGAACCAATTCAAAAACGATCAATTTTTGTGAAGGGCATTTTGGGTTCATTGAAAATATTTTAACTTGAACCTATTTGAATTAATTGGTGCTAGGGTTTGGTCATCCCCAATTCAATTTTCCTTTGAATTTACACAAGATGCATGGATGCCTTAATGCAACTAATTACAAGCATTTCTAGGGCTATGAAAAAATCAATGAAAAATGGCAACATCACTCGAAAATTCATGGAAAATTGGCAGCTGGAATACCATGTGGTATCATTTTGTAATGGCACTATTTACAATATTATTTATCGCACTTGCTTCACAAAAAAATTCATGTGTGGCACTAGAAAAATGAAAAACCAACTTTTTATTTGTGGTATTGTCATTTTACTGTTTTTCTCACAAGCCCTTGCACATAAGAGGGCCCCATGCAAAAGGATTTTAATTTTTGAGCCTTTTTATTTTTTTCTATTTTTTCAAAATTGACGAGTTATTCCAAGTGTGTGCAAACAACTAGAAATACAATCATTCCAAATGATTTCCACACATAAATCATGAGTCATTCCAAGTGCATGCAAAACAACTCAAAATACAATATTTCCAAATGATTTGCGCACATATTAAATACAAATTCATACATATTTTAATCAAAAATGACAACTTTTGCATGGCCCTACTCCCAAATCCGATACTAATCCTCTTCGGCAACCTTCGAGCAGCATATGTCAATGACCTCGTTGAAGTTGAGAACAATACAAAAGGCACGTCATCCGTCGATGTTAAAGCGCGGTATCGGGTTGGGGCTGTCGGATAGCTGGATCCGAGCAGCGCGGACATGGGCGAGGATTTGCGACCAGGTCGATGTGTTAGGCTTGAAGCCTAGATGTGGCCTCTCCTCTGGCATCAGACGTGCCCGAAACCTACAAACGAGGTGCGCAAAGGCAACCATACTGATGGGGGGTAGGCACCACAAGAAGACCCCAGCACTCAGAATCCATCCCACCGACACGCGCGTGTCCGGTGGCGCCGGGATATCACAAATGGTGAGAAGCTCCATTTCACGAACAGTAATGTTGCACGTCCATGCCATGGAAGTGGAAGGGAAGGAGTGAGAGGAGAGCTAGGGTTTGTGCTGCAGTGCTGCTGGCGGCGAATAAGGTTGTGGAGGTGTAACACCCCTATGTAATGAGCTACAGTAACCCTCTCTAATTAAGCTAATTCATTTTGCTAAACAGTGCTTGGTCACCTTTGATCCATATCTCATTTCAAATTCCACTTTGAATTCAAATTCAAATTATAAGTGAAATAAAGAAATTCACAAATATGAAAACTAAAATGTTCATAATGTTGCAAATAAACCATAGTTAATTATGGTGGAGAGACCAACATTTTATAAAGTGGTAAGTGCCCTAAAATAATGAAAATAGGGGCCAAATCATTATTTAAAATGCCTTTTCTGAATTATAAAAATACAAAATAAAATATTTAAACGCCAAACTTATTGTGGTAGCGGTCTAAGTTATAACACTATTTAAGGAGCAAGTTCTATATTTAGTAAAACTAAATTGCTTCTGAAAATAAAAAGAAAAAAAGAAAAATAAGAATAAAAAACCATGCCCCTGAGCCTTAGGCCATAGGGATAGGCCCAAACTGGCCCCGCCCAACTCCCCCCAGTCGTCTCCCACCTCTACAATGGAGTGACCGAGCGTCGTGTGCCATTCCTACCAGGCACCTCGTTGTCCCTGCTGGGGAAGGATAAGGGAGCCACCTCCCCCGACGCCTTGGGCTCCCCTCCTCCACTTGCCCCCACTCGCTCACTCTCCCCCTCATCTCCCACTTGTGCCTCTCTTCCTCTCCGCCTCGCCGAGCGCCTCGGTCGCTGCTGTCGCCATGTCGTCTATGCGGCCACATGCCTCCCTACGCCGCACCGGCGTGTCAGGAGGACGCGCCGACCACGAGTACGTCGAATACACCAAGCCGACGAGCCGGGGAGCAGCCACCACGTTGCCTGTGTCTTCTTCTATGTCAGCCATCACGAGCTCGCCGTTGATCTGGCCACACCCCTGCACTCCTAAGCTCCTGCCGGACACCGTGTGCCTCAATGTGAGCCTCCGCCCCTCTCATTCCCCTCCATTTGCACTCTGCTGCCCTATAGCTCACTTCCCGCACCATCCCCGCCATAGTTGTAGCTTGTCGCCGCCCCACTCCGTCGCCGTCATACCTAGGGCCCCCTTCCTCTGTCCGAGCATGCCATCATGCTCTCGGGGCTCGCAGGAGTCCGACGAGCCCTCTGACTCGCCTCAGCATGCCCCTAGTGCCGATCACCATCGAACCCGAAGGCCGGTGTCTGCCTTGCTTGTTGTCGGTGCTTTCTCCAACAGCCCTAGCTCTGCCCAGTAGCCCCAATCGACGCGGCGAGCTCTCCCCATTCGGAAGAAAGTCCCATCGCTTGTAATGGTGGGCCATAGTGGATTTTTGCCAGGTTCTGGCATAGAACCGCCAAGGGAGAGGCTCGCTGGAGCTACTCCGGTGCCGCCGCCGACATGGCGCTGCTGGGGCCCACCCCTGGGTCTCTGTCAGTGGGTCCTAGGGGGCTGGTTGACCATGTTGACTGGAGTCAACGTGCTGAATGGCAGCCCCCGGTCATTGACGTGTGGTCCACCCCCTAAATTAACTAAAAAAATTAAATTAATTAGTTAATTTAATTAGTCAATGACATGTCGGCCCTAGTGGCTAATTACCTAATTAGTTAAAAATTAACTCTGTTAATCCCTTTTGTGTATGACATGTGGGACCCAGCGGTCAGGTTTGACCTCAACCAGCTGGGTTGACTAATGACATCATGCTGACGTAATCCTGATGCATTAAATTTATTTTTGAATTAATAATAATTTTAGAAAATGTTAAAACTTTGAAAAATCATATAAAATAATCTATAAGTCACATGAAAATAATTTATATATGAAAGTTGCTCAGAAAAATATAACGAGACCAAATATGCAATCCTTTCATCTGTCACATGCCTCTAACATGTTGAACATGGATCCTTCCCCTCCGATTCTGTCCGGAAAATGCCAAATGCTAGGAAATCATTCCAAGATGTTTTCCTGCTTCGTCTGTCACGTGCAGCACTGCGTTAGGTCACCCCTAGCACAACATATTGCCATGTCATGCATCATGATGCATTTGTTTGCTTTATTTCTATTGTTTCTTCCGCCTCTTCTCTCCGGCAGACCCTGAGACACACGCTGCTCCAGAGTACGACTACGCCCCTGATGTTCAAGCCCTTGCAGCAGAGCTTCAAGGCAAGCAAAACCCCCTTGATCATTCCTATTTCGCCCATTTCTTTCTCTCGTATGCTTGCATTAGAATTTGCTACTGTATTTTATTGATCCTATTCTGATGCATAGCTTGATTTTGTAACCTGCTATTGTTACTTACCTGTTATCCAATATGCTTAGTATAGGTTGGTTAGTGATCCACTAGTGACCCCTCACCTTGTCCTAGTTGCCCCATTTTATGATTGATGAATTGATCAATGTGATCAACGTCCAGCGCCCGACACATCACCTCACACCCCCTTAGTTGTACGACTCTGTAGGGCCACTATCAAAGTGTCGAGGGTGATACCTCGTATAGCACTTCTTGTCACATCCCTAGTCCGGTATGCTCTAGGCTAGCTACTGGTGTTTGCATCATGTTTAAATTTTCAAATGAACTTGAAATGGGGGATGTTCAAACCCTAGCATCAAAAGGAATTCAATAGGTTCAACTAAAATATTTTCAGTGAACCCAAATGGCCTTAAAAAATGTTCATCATTTTTGGGAAATGCTGGAAACAGTAACCAGAGGTGATGCACATTTTCCATTACATTTTGGATTTTTGAATCAACTCATATTGTATTTGAATTGGGCTATTAATTCATATAAATAATTACTAGCTCCAATATTTCTGAATTTTGATGAGGCGCTTTGGAATAATCCAATTAGTCCCTAAAAAATTATCAGAAGAAAATAAAATGATTTAGTTCGCAAAACTAAATCAAAACAAAAGACACCATAGAAAATAGAAAGAAAAAGGGAAAAGGGCAATACGTGGCGGCCCAGCAAGCCGGCCCAGCTGACTGACCAGCACCAGTCATCCCCTTCCTTGCGCGAGGAGGACAGGGGCACGCGCCCGGTGCGTGCGGCCACCTGCTCGGCCACCTCCAGGCATCCCGCCTGTGCCTCGACGCCCTAGACATCGACACGCACACTGGACCCCTCTCACTCCTCCCTGCGCCTCCCTCCCTCCTCTGCTCTCTCTCTCTCTCGCCCGGATTGAACGCTCCCGTCGCAGCCGTCCAAAGACACTGCGGCCACTGCCACTGTCTCGCCTTTCCGTCATGTCTGAAAGGTCCACCGCGACGCCCTCTTCCTTATCACTGAGTCACACCATGCCGGGAGCCCTGTGATGTCGTCCTCGAGCTCGCCATCGCCCCCTGTATCCGACGGCTGCCTCCTTCGATTCACCGCCGCAGAAGCCTTCCCTGAGCCGCCGAACTCCTCTACGACCTCGCCATGAGCCCCTGCATGTCTCCCCTCTGTTTTACTGTCGTTTCCATGTCGTGGCCCTGCTAGACGTCGTGCCCGTGAACTGATCGCCGCCTTTCATGGAGCCGCCATGGCCAGGGTAACCGTAGCTCCTGCCCGCGCGTGTCACCATACTCAGCAACACCCCAGCGGACCAATGTGCCACCCGCAGCTCCTACCATGCACCGCACCACCCCGCCCGTACCTGGCCGTGCTCTGGCCGCCGCCCCGAGCACATTTTCGGCAAGCTACGGCACACCCGCGGCCTCCCAGTTACCCCTAGATGCGAGAGAGCACGGGCTATGCCCCGGTTCCCTCAGTCGCCGCCCCCATCGCCTATAGCATGGACACTGCCGAGCCATGTGATCGCCAGCGACGACCTCGCCGACATGTGCCACAGCCATGTGGGTCCGGCCTATCAGGGATTTAGTTAGGCATTAATCCCCCAGTGACACTGACAGCGGATCCGCCTGCTAATTAACTTGGTTAGGTTTAGTTCAACCTAGTTAACCTTGTGTCACTAACATTTGGTCCCTGCACATCAGGTTTGACTGGTCAGCATTGTTGACTTGTTGACGCAGGCATGACGCAGAGCTGACATAGTAAACAATTTTCTGGATTTAAAATAATTTAGGAAATTCTAGCAAATGGCCAAAACTTCAAAAAATCATATAAAATCAATGGTAGCTCAGATTGAAATAATTCATATATGAAAAATTATCAGAAAGATTCAATCAATCCATTTGTACAATTTTCGTGTATGACAAAGGAAGTTATACCAACTGAATATGTGAAAACACATAAATGGCATTTTAGATGCTTATTTTGGAGTTGCATTTGAACCCTTGGTTCAAATGGACTTCATCCAAGTTGAATGCTAGATGCATTAGCTCAAACCACATAATATCTACATGTCATGATCATGCATCATATTGTTGCATTTGCTTGTGAATTGATTGTCGGCACCATCCTTCTCGATAGGTCCTGCTCCGGAGAGTGTCCCAGAGTACCTATCTGAGGAGTAGTGCCCCCTACTAATCTTTTATGCAAGAAAACCCCCTTGTTCATTCCGATACAATTCCACTCTCATGCTCCTTATCTCTATTATTGCATTAGGATAACAATGATTCAACTACTACTTTATTGCGGTAGTTGAACCCATTCCTCTACATGACATATCTTTGCCATAGTAAATAGTTGAAACCCATTAGCATGAGTAGGAGTTGATTGAGCCATGTTGTGTTCCTACCATGCCATGCCTGCTATTGCTTAGATTTGTGACAGGCCTGATTCATTGGGAATGGATTGGAGTGCTATGATATGTTCTGATGCTGAGAGTTAAGTGTGTGAACACAATTTTGTAAAGGCAGTGGTGAGAGGCCATGTAGGAGTACATGGTGGGTTGTCTCATTGGGACTGTCCTTAAGAACTTAGTTTTGTGTATGTTATCCAAGACTAGCTACTACCACACATTGGAATGCTTAAGTACCCCTCTCGACTTATTAACCAACTTGATCTCTGTCCAGGAGTTGCAACTAGTTTCTGGTGTTTGTAGGTAGTGCTATTTTTCTACCAAGTGGCACCCGGCAGGGTGGGCTTGGGACAGACTAGGCACCGTGGCCTGGTGTACTGAGTGGCACCCAGATGGTGGGCTCAGGAACCCTGCACACATCGTTTGAGGCCATGATAGAAATCTCGGTAAGACTTCCCTTATGGGTACATCCTCAAATAGGCGATAAACCTATACTACAGTCTTGTGTAGTTAGTCAGGTCGTGGCCAACACTCTTGCCAGGCTTCTGCTTGAAGGTTGCCGAGATACATGATGTGTATATGGTGATAAGTGGTGGGAGCGTGTGTGAAGAAGTACACCCCTGCAGGGTAATGATCTATTCGAATAGCCGCGTCCTCGGTTATGGACTACTTGGAGACTTATGTGGTACATAGACAACTTGAAGTGGATACTCTAAAATGGTCAAGAGAAGTGTGAGTGCCATGGATGGCCTTCTCGTTGGGAGACGTGAGAGAATCCATAGTGGTGTATTGATGTGGTGATTAGTGGACTCATATGCGCTTTCTCACCTCAAAGAAGTTACTCGTAGTCTTAGAACAAGATAGGCACTGAGTCAAACCTGGCTTGGTGTAGCTAAACCCCACATGGCCTTCTTGATACTAATGCATGTATGATAGGATCTGATGTAAGTCTTGTCGAGTACCTTTGTGCTCACATTTTCTTAATTTATGTTTTGCATATGAGACTTCTGTCTCACTAGTAGTTTCACTTGTAATCCGACGAATAGCTTGTTACCTCAACTACGATCTTGTACCCTTGGGAGGTTCTTGTAGATAGTTAGGCTTCCCAACCCTTTTTCATTTGTAGTTGTCTGTACTCAGACGTGTTATGTTTCCGTTGCTTGTATTCTCTGAATGTTGGGTCATGTGACCCCTGTTTGTAATATAATGCTATATTGGCTCTTCTGGGTCTTTAGCTATATGATTTGTTGGGTTATGTTGTGATGCCATGTTGTACAACACATACTTGCATGTTATGCGTACATGTAATGTGTATTGCTATGTGTTGGATTGAAAGTGCAACTAATCCCCGGGTGGTTTTGGTAATTCATAACAACATATAGCTCACTAAACTAATATCCATTCAAGTTTAATATTTTAGGAAGTTCAACGAATGGCATGGCATGTACTAGTGATGTGGACCCCTCAAAATGCTAAGGACACATATTAGCAAAAGCTCAAGACTCTTCATTTCTATTTCAGTGATCCAAGATCACATTGATTCCATAGGAAAGCCAATACTATTAAAAGGGGATGAGGTGTTTCTTAATGGATTGCTTGCTCAAAATGCTTAGTGATATTGCTCCAAAGCCGTCAACCACTTTCTCATTCCAAATATGTCCAAAACCCAAAGTCAAACTCGGCCCGATCGATTCTTTCTATCCGGCACCACTGAGTTCATATGACATAGCCACTGCCAGAAACCCTAGACAGTTCGGTCACACCGATATGGATCTCAGTCTCACCGAATCATGCAATCGGTCCCATCGAGTTTGCTTGACATTCGCTCTGTTGCCTTATTACTTCACTTCGGTCTAACCAAGTTGATGCAATCGGTGCCACCGAGTTCATGTTTTCCCTAAGCCCTAGCACATTGGTCCCACCGAGTTGTTCTAGTCGGTCCCATCGAGATTCCTAACGTTCACATTTTGAACTAAATCGGTCTCATTGAGTTCTTCTATTCGGTCTGACCGAGTTGGGTCAAATGTGTGTAACGGCTGGATTTTGTGTGGAGGCTATATATACCCCTCCTCCCCCTTCTCCATGTGAGAGGGAGTCACGATAACGTGCCTACACTTCCAACATACATTTTCTAAGAGAGAACCACCTACTCATGTGTTGAGATTAATATATTCCAATCCTACCACAAGATTCTTGATTTCTAGCCTTCCCCAAGTTGCTTTCCACTCAAATCATCTTTCCACCATATCCAAATCCGTAAGATAGAGTTGAGTGTTGGGGAGACTATCATTTGAAGCACAAGAGCAAGGATTTCATCATCAACACAACATCTATTACCTTTTGGAGAGTGGTGTCTCATAGATTGGTTAGGTGTCGCTTGCGAGCCTCCGACAAGATTGTGGAGTTGAACCAAGAAGTTTGTAAGGGCAAGGAGATTGCCTACTTCATGAAGATCTACCTGAGTGAGGAAAGTACTTCGTCGATGATGGCCATGGTGGGATACACAAGGTTGCTTCTTCGTGGACATTTCGTGGGTGGAGCCCTCCGTGGACTCGTGCAACCGTAAACCTTCGTGGGTTGAAGTCTCCATCAACATGGACGAACGATAGCACCACCTATTGGAACCACGCCAAAAATCACCGTGTTATCACTACATTTGCACTCTCCAAACCCTTCCATTTGCCTTCATATGCAATACTCTACTTTCCGTTGCTACACTCTTAGAATTGCATGTGTAGGTTGATTGCTTGACATGTGCTAATTGCTAAAAAACTGCCCACAACTAAAATTAGGAGAAGGCTAGATTTTTATTAGGTCAAGTAGTCTAATCACCCCCCTTCTAGACATACATTCGATCCTAGTGCTATCAGAGCTTTGGTCTCCATTTGCCTTGATTCCCATAGCTTTGGTGATCATAGCCTTGGTTTCACAACCTAGGAGAGTATGGCGTCTAGCGAGGGAAATTACCACTGTAGTCCTTACTTTGATGGTACTAATTTTCTAGTTGGAAGCATAAGATGAAAATGCATATTCTTGGTCATAACCCTGCCATTTGGGCTATTGTGCGCATTGGCTTGCAAGGTGATTTCTTCTAGGATGGAAAAGAACCGATCGCGAAGCGCCCGCGAAAGAAATGAAGATGTTGCAATACAAAGCTCAAGCTTGCGATAATCTCTTCAACGGATTGTGCCCCAAAGATTTCAATAAAATCAGTTGTCTTGAGAATGCAAAGGAAATTTGGGATACTTTGGTTGATATGCACGAAGGTACCGAGTCCATCAAGGAATCAAAATTGGATGTACTACAAAGTCAACTTGAAAAGTTCAAGATGAAGGATGGGTGAAGGAGGCGCCGAGATGTACTCTAGGCTTGCTCTCATCACAAATGAGATTGCTGGCTTAGGAAGCAAAGAGATGACCGAAAAATTCATTATCAAGAAGATCCTAAGAGTCTTGGATGGAAAATATGATACCATGTGCACATTGATCCAAATGATGCCCAATTACAAAGATCTCAAGCCCACGGAAGTCATTGGTAGAATTGTTGCTCGTGAGATGGCTCTCAAGGATAAGGAAGAGCTCCAGAACAAGTCGAGTGGTGCTTATAAAGCTTCATGTGATGCTCCTACGACATCAAGTGAGAAAAAATTCTTCAATGAAGAATTGAGCTTAATGGTGAAGAACTTCAACAAGTTCTACAAGAGTTGAAGCAAAGAGAGAAGTTCCAAGTCAAGGTCCTACAATGACAAAAGATCTTCTAGTCGTGATTGCAATTTCTACAATTGTGGAAGACACAGACACTACTCCAATTAGTGTACGACTCCCTGCAAAAGAAGAGAAGACTCACCTAAAAGGAGAAGTAAAAGAGATGAATCATCACCAAGAGAGAGAAGGAGCAGAGATGATCGTTATGAACGAAGACCTCTCGTGGAAGCAAGGATTCTTAAAGGAAGAACAAGTCATCAAAGAGTTATACAAGACGAAGACATCAAGCTCACATTAGTGAATGTGTATCCGGTTCCGACTCCGACAACTACTTTGAGAGAAGCTATCACTCCGACTCCGAATATACTCAAGATGAAGGTGTCGCCGGCCTTGCATTTGTGTCATCCAACTCCTACGACATATTTGAATCACAAAATGAAGGAATTGGAAGATACTTCATGGCTAAAGGCCATAAGGTATCACACCTCGAGTATGTTGATTTCAATAGTGATGAAGATGATTTGCTAGGTGATGAAGATTTACTTGTTGAAAATACTAGTGATGAAAACTATGATGAAATTTCTAGTAATCATGCTAATCAAGATGAAATGAATGACAATGATAAGAAGGAGATTGAGCGTCTAACTAAAGAAGTAAAGACTCTTATGTTAGCTCATGAAACAACTCTAGAGGATCATAGAGAGCTCAAAAGAACTCATGAGAAGCTACGCTTCGAGAAGCTAAATTTAGAGAAAGAGCATGAGTTCCTAAAAGCTATGATGATCTTTGAAAGAAGAGTTCTTCTTATCTTGCCAAACGTCTCCTCTTGTCTACCCAGATGCCACAAGTAAAATCTAGCAACAAGAACAAGAAAGATTCTTCCTCTAGTAGTAACAGTAAGAATGTTAAATCCAAGATTGTTGCTTCTAGTAGTTCTCTTGATTCCACTAATGATTCTATTAGCCAAGTCACACTTGAGCAAGAAAATAGCTTATTTAAGGGAATTATAGAGAAAGGTGTTTACAAGAGCCTTGCCAGAAGTAAGCAATTTGAGGAAATTGTACGTAAGCAACGAAGGCATTGGAAGAATCAAGGTGTTGGTTTTGAATGAAAGTTCAATGCCAACAGAGTTGAGTGGTAAGAGATCAATATCCGAAGACAAAGTTCGTTCCTCAACAAGAGAAGTATGACCCCACTTCCTTCAAGGGAACACAAGCTCAAGATGATCTTCCACCACAAGACCACAAGCTAAAAGGCAAGGACAAGCTTCAAGAAGAGATTGATTCATTTGAAGAAGCTCCTAAGGCCATGGTCAAGTGGGTTCCCAAGACTACGTCAAGTTCTACTTCATCAAGTACAACTACAACTCCAAGGATTCCCATCAAGTTGATGTGGATCCCAAAGAAGAAGAAATAGAGTATTCTTGAGGGTGACTCCACCAACATACTTCACTCATATTCATTTTGGCGAGAACTTGTGCAATCAACTTTCATATCTTGCACAAGTTCATGGAGTCACAAACCCTCTTGTTGGTAAGACAAGGGACAAGGTAACCTAATGCTTTCATGGAAATCATCATACGTGTATTTCATTCTATGTCTATGGATATCCTTGTATGTTCCTCGCGGGACTAACCCATGTAGGTATTGAAAGTGCAACACTCCAATGGATTTCTCCAAATGATCTACATCAACATTGAGCATCCACATCTTCAACATCTACATGAAGTCATCATCGACAAAACCCAAGGTTAGTTCATCCCTCTAAGGGGGGACATCACATCTAGGGGGATCTTTACTCTAAAAAAATTTAGCTAAAGCAACTCTAATGATGTGAACACAACAATGCTTTATGTAAAAGTGGTAACCCCACTTGTGCTTAAATGATGAGTATGACCTACGATCAAATGTTCTAGTTTGACTCCTCAGTCAATGTACTCATATATAGATGACCTAGTCATCAACAATTGCTTTATAGATGCTAGAGTGTATGTGCATGCTTTGCCACATGTTTTATTTGCTATTTTATTGTGTGAGCATGTTGGTTGCATAATTTTCTTCATTCGAGGACATCCATTTATAGTTTTGATTGTTTGGTTTTATTTTACAAATGGATGGACAAGAATGCCTAAGTACCCCCTCTAGCTATCTATGCTTTTCCTTGTCTCAAACTCTATTCATGCAGCATCACAAAATTTGAACAAGTCACTTTTGGACCTTCCGGGCGAGGAGCACTCGGAGCCACCCATCCGTCAAGGGCTAACTTCCAAAACCTCTTAGTGATTTTCGGTCAGACCAACTCAACCAACTCGGTCTCACCGAAATCATTAAGTTGATCTATGTTTTCATCTCGGTGCCACCAATTAGAATGATTCGGTCTCACCGAGTTGCGGCAACTGCTAGCATTTTTGCATCTCGGTGCCACCGAGACGTTCCACTCGGCGCCACCGACAGCGGCTTGGTATATATGTCTCGTGTACCCGTACGTTGAAAATTACTTCAAACGCACGAGATCGCGCCGCAGCACTACCGCCCCCTTGGTCTCCGGATCATCGACGTCTTCGCCAGTGTGCCTTTGCGCTGGTCTCTGCCGCCATCAATGGATTTCCTCACTGCCGTTGCCGTTGTAGCGAACCGTCACCAAGTTAGGGTATGGATTTGACCCATTTGTGCTATCCTTTACTTCGATTCTTGCACAAATTACATTTCCTTTATTCTTCCCATGTATGAAATCAATCTATCCAGCAAAGAAATCCTCTATACTAGATTTGATGCAAAAACTTAGGGTTACGTTTCAGCCGAGCCCATCTCGGACCGACTAATCTGAAGATTTCGGTCACACTAATTGGCCCTGGACATTGCACTAGGTACAACTCGGTCTGACCGAAGTATCCTAATCAGTGAGACCAAAATCACTTTCTCAGTGAAACCCTAGCATCTCGGAGTCACCGTACTGTGTCTCGGTCTGACTGAAACTGCATGTTTAGACTCTGTTAGTGCTTCGGTCTCACCGAGATTGTCGAATCGGTAGCTCCGAAATGCTTTCTGCAGAAAACTAAAGTTAAGTTTTTGTCTCAATTTTTTGCAAAAATCAACTGTATTTTGTGATGCTCATCCACTCTACCCACACCCATCTATTCACAGGGTCAGTTGTAGCTATGTCAGAAGCCAGTGACAGCCAGAACAAGTCCGAAGAGCAAGTTAACCTCAGTGAGGGCACTAGTCCCTCTGGTAGCTATGATGAGGGGAGTAGGAGCACTCTCAAAAACTTGCCTAAGGCAGCTACTAGGCAAATAAAGAAAACTAATTCTGATAGTGAAGATGAGGACTTTGTGATTGAGGAGGAAGTGACCTCCAAGAAGAAAATGGTGAAGAAAGAGGATGTTGGTGCTGCTGCCACCACCAAACCTGGACTACAGAAGAAAGCTCCACCTAGGAGAGCTCTAATGTCCAACGTCAAAGCCTCAACCCAAGAAACCATGAAGTTTACTTTGGAACAATCTGATGATCATGATGAAGCTGCTGAGGGAAAGAAGAAGAGATCAAGATCCACTATTGCAAAGGTGCTTGGAAGACCTTCCATGAGGGAAGATGAGGAGGAGGAGGAGGAGGAAGAGCCTCTACAACAAAACATGCTTTAATTAACACAATCATTTAACAAATATCGTGGTTTTGGTTCATACTTTGAACTTAAACCATGACAAGAATTACGGGACAGAGGGAGTACATACATAGATCACCAAATCCTTAACACATAGGGCCCACATGTCAACAATGAATTTTGTATAAATATGTTTTTTTGAAAATACTACTTTCATTCTTTGGTCAATATGTTATGAAAAGCAATACATTGGTAAGTACCGAACTATTTGAGTATGGTTGCAGCGATTACATATTAAACCATATTTACAAGAGTTTTAGGATGGCTCGAGAACCATACATGCCAAATGCACATACTTTAAAATGATCGTTTAAGTATTTGAGTCAATACTCGCAAAGGAGCAAAAGACCACCAACAAACGAGAGATTAGCTTTTCAACTCTCCAGTAATACAACCATACCATCAATCAAGCACTAATCGGAAGTCTAGTACACCAGAGATGCACTAGCATGAAACCTTGAAAAGAATGTTGCTCGCGTGCTAGCAATATTTTTTTTGAAGAACAACCACACACTCCCACCGATACATCACAAGGATCGTCCATAGCAGCAGCAGTAACCGACGTCACTCGAACAACAACAACAACATTACAACAAGAGTGGCACCAAGCAAACAAGCAGCAGGCACACAACATACATCGCCTAGCTGACTGGGCGGCAAGATGGCTAACGTCCAACTACAAGTGCAAGCTAAAGAAGTCACACACTCACAACAGCTCACACCTTGTTGCAAGTGCAAGCCACAGAAGTCACACACACACAAACTAGTTCACAACAAAAAAAAAGAAAATGTTGAATAAAAAAAAAGAAAACGTAGAATTGGACGTCCAGGTTTTGACACCAAACATACATCCCACATAAATCAAGACGTCAACTTCAAAAAGACATAAGTTCAATTTACAAGATGGTAAATCCGACATAATACTTCTTTGACATAAGTGTATCTATTCCCAATGACAATCTGTCATGCATGAAGCGTAACTTGGTAACAATTTTCTGAAATTTTCCAAGGTTCATGTTCGAAGTGCAAAAACTATGTAAACGTATAGAAGTTGGCTAAAAGGTGCATAGCTTGTTCCTCAGTTTAGAACAATCCTTCTAAGGTCCACTTGTAGAATTTCCTGAAAAAATAAGATTCAGTGAAGCGCTTGAGCAGAAATCCATTACAAATCAGAAGGGTCAAGTTAAACTCAATACATATATGGACTGTGGTTATAATATAATGTAAACTTAGTGCTTTATGGTAGAGATAACATGTACGATCCAGCACAGATATGCTTAGCTATACAAACTAGACAGAAGCACAAGAGGGCCAGTAAAAATAGTATCATACATCATCAAGACAGAGTGAAATTAAGAAATAGTATAACTGCGTGACCTACGAGCCCCCATGATGCTTTGCATTCTGTAACCGCTTGATTGTGGTGTTATGCGTCCCAAATCTTTAAGTCATCCCATCAAGGGTCGCTGTAATTCTTTTACCATGCCAGTCCACGTGTTCCTTTCGGCCAAGTGTTCTCGGGCTGCTGCTCCAAAGACTGACATGGGAGCTTTCAAGTGAACCGAGCCGCTTTGAGCACCGAAGTTTTTAATGGGCCGCTACTCCACAGGCCTGCTTTCATGCCATCTTTTCCGTTGCCGATGTCCCATGATTGGTGGGTTATGCTACATGGCAATTGACATATGGACTTAGCTTGGTTCATTGATGAAAATTTATTGGCTCAATTCTTGCCGAGCAGTTAATTCTGTTACATGCATGCACATCGGTCTAAAGACAGATCTTGTATTTATTTTATCACTAATATTTGCTCATTTTAAAACAGCTCATTAGTGAAACAAAAAAAATAGCGAACAACCAATTCTCTTGGGTGTAGAGGAGAATTTACTATGAATCAGTTGGCACTTTGTAACATCCCAAATTTTCAATTTGGAATATTATACATTAGATCATCATTGCATATCATATTTTATTACATTTTGGCTTGATCCTAGAAATTCTAAGCAACTCAAGGACCCATGGAGAGAGTTCGGGATTTCGTTATTTTCATATTTGAGTTTTCCTCAAACTTTGAAAATAGAATCATTTGTTTTTAATTATTTTATCTTCGTATATTCCTTTTATAAAAATAAAAGAGAGGCAATAAAATGAATTTCCCAAAATAAAGAAATACCGGAGATTAAATATTAAAATCAAATAAGATTTTATTTCAAAGTTTTATCGCTATTTTATTTGAATTAGGAAAAATGTGCATTTTACAAAATTGCATTTTTGCCCAAATAAATGTTCATATTGTCCGGCTTATTTTTAGAGGACGGGGAAAATTTATTTCGGCATTTTTGGAGTCCATTTAGTATTTCTTTTCTTTCTTTTTCTACATGTTGTAATTATTTAAAAAAAAGTAAACCGACTCCGGGCCGTACCCGAGCGGGACTCCGCCCGAGGAGGGGATTTATTAGCCGGGGCCCCCTGCCCTGCAGCCCACACCACCCCCCAGCCCACCCCGCGCTGAAACCCTAGCCGCCGCCGCCATCGCCGCGCCGTCCCGCGCCAGCCGCCGCCGCACGTCCCGTCGCCGCCCGATCCGCAGGAGCCCGCCGCCGCTCGCCGGAATCCCGCCGAACCCGAGGTAGCCTCTGTCAATTTTTTTTGATAAAATCGTTCGTTTTTTAAAAAAAACCCTAGATCCGTTTTTTTTAGTTTTGGTTCGTCGGTTTTTCTCGGTTTAGTTTATTTAGCGGACGTTCATCCGTACGTTCGTTTTAACAAATGGTTTTCACCGTTTAACTGCAGATAGCGAACATTCGTTCGTTAGCCTGTTCGTCAGTTTTTCTTTTTCTCGGGTTTTCGCGATTATTTTCGATCACAATTTCTGATCCGATTTTCGTTTTAGCATAATTTTTCGCTCGTTTATCGAAATCAGGCGATTCAAGCGCCTGGAGTTTCGTCTCGAAACCCTCTTTCTGTTCAACCAACTCAAACCAGTTTTTGCTATGGTAAAATTTGACTTAGGTCCAGATTAGTAACGAAGCTTGTTTCTTTCGCCGTTGTAGTTTCCTTGCTTCATTTGATTTGATTCTTTTTGCAAACCGGAGTTCTTACGTTGAACTTTCTAGTTAGATCTTTTATTTGAGTTTTACCCATGCATTAGATGAGTGCTTATTGTATGCTTGTTTGTTTGTGATAGAGTACCCGAAGTGCGCAGCGTGCTACTATGAGTCTCTAGGTTTCACAGATCATCAGCAAGGCAAGTAACACTTTGATCATACCTCTTTACTACCCAGTTTTATTGCATTAGATCAATCCTCAAACAATTACATGGTTAGGATCTGATTTAATATGTGGGTTTGGGGAAGTAGATGAGGTAGTACCTATTGTCCTATTTATTATCAAACCTTTGAGAGTTACTTCTACGTTTGCTTATATTGCTATGCTATGCTAGTAGACGTGGATTGGGTGAGTGTATCCATGACAGATGTGAGTATTGTTAATTAATGGTTCAACTTAAGGTGGCAACTTTAATACACATCTGGGTGGATTGAGGCACCTTGGGAACCCAGTGTTGCCTGTATTTTTGGAAATCCCGGGGTACCGTGTGATTTTCCTATGGACCGCCACCCAGGCTCAAAGGGATCATGAGATTATTCATGCTAGAAACTTCTGTGTGCAGCCGCAAGCTACTATGGGCTCTAGCATAGTTGATTAAGTCGTGTGAACTCTTACAGTGGTAGACTAGCAGATGTAGGGGAAAGTAGGTGTAACTGTCTACCCATCATAAGGTGCTAACGCTTCTTAAAGACGGTGTCTCGGTCATCCGTTTCTCAAACACCATGTAGTGTGAGAAATCCAACGGAGGAGATCGAGTCTTGTGGGGAAAAGTGCGTAAACCTCTACAGAGTGTACAAACTAATCATGGTTAGCCCCCGGTTATGGACGTTTTGAGTATCTAGTACTTGGATTATCATGTGAATCTCATCATGTTACTTAAATTAATTTTGATTGGGTTTTAATGATGATGCTTAATTGGGATTGAGTTGGGTGAGCCTTATGAATGTTTAACAACCACCATGATAGTTAAATAAAACTTATTCCTTTGTTGTAGGGGAAAATTGGCTTTATGCAAAACTGTAACCATAGAGCTTTCCACCAGCCATATATGCATGTAGTGATAGCATTATTCTGTTCATTACTCTCTATGTGTTACATTGCCAGCATATTCCATGTGCTGACCCATTTTCGGGCTGCAACGTTTATGTTACAGACTTTTCAGACAACGAGTAAGGAGCCTTAGGTCGTGATCTTTCACTCAGTGATGCCGTTGGAGTTGATGGACTCACTTTATCTTCCAAGCCTTCTCCTGTTATCGTTATTAGATGGCCTTAAGCCATATTTATTGTAATAAGTTCTCTTTTGAGACATTCAGTGTAATAAGTGTGTGATTGCCACTCTGTTATAAATCCTTCAAGTACTGTGCATGTCAGCATTACCAATCCAGGGATGACACTGATGCACAGAGATCAGACTGTTTGAGGTCTAGTTGCTACAAGATGGTATCAGAGCACACGCTGACTGTAGGACACACCACTAAGCTAAAAGCCCTAGATCACTACTCTCTTCTCATTTCTGACTCCTCTCCCTTTTCTACTCTTTAGGATGGCGGATGCAAGGAACAAGTTCGCGCAACCGGATGAAGATACACCTTTTGGACGCACTTGAAGGAAGTCACTAGATACCTGAACATCGGAGTACCAAGCTTCACCGGAATCTACATCGCCACTTTACCAGAAGAGGAGCGTTGGATGATCCAAGTTCAGGTTCCAGGAAGGACGTTCATGCCAGTCACTGAGCCCATAGAGTTTTCCTTTGATGCACCAACCTGGAGTCTAGGAAAGAGCATGGTAGCCCACATTACCATGGGACGCATTGGAGAAGTCTACCACAAGGATCTCAAGGATACTATCTACCAAATTTTTGGGTGCCGAGATGAGCAATGGGAGATGATCAGCACCAGGAAGGATAGATCAATTGCAGCTTTCATCCACAAGTTAAACTAGCACATTTGTCGCCAGGAGAACCAGATGTGTGCAGGCATGATAGATCTGAAGAAGGCAATGACCAGGATCACGGAGCTGGAAGAAGAACTCAAGTCTACACGTGATGGATATGAGGAGGAAATGATGATGCTCATGGAGAAGAATGATGATCTGAAGAAGAAGCTAAAAGTATTCATGGGATTCCCCGCGCCGGGAGGAGAAGACGATGATTGCACTTGCCCGGAGAACTACATCATCATTGACGACACCGACTCGGACCCCAACGATAGAGATGATGACTATGTTGATGAAGCTGGAGCAGATATCGTGGAGTCATCGACCGATCAAATTTTCTAGTCGACCACCATAACAGTAGTAGTATTCCCCCATGTATATAGTATAGTCCGAGCACTTTTGCAACGATAGTTAGACTGTTGTATGCCCTTGTTTGATTTGATTAAAGTGATATTGTTTGAGTTTGCCTCATGTGCATATGGGTAGTGTTTTCCCTCTAGATCTATTTCTATTCTATATTCTCATCCTTTCTAAACCCTCAGATGCCTTCGAGACGTGACAATGGATTTGCTTTCCCACCAGAGCTCACTCAGTTGATCCAACAGCAGAATGCATTGATGTAGATACTAGTCTAGAATCAGAATCAGGGGAACAACAACAACAACAACCACCCACCACCACCACCACCTGTTGATCACTTAGCCCGTTTCTTGAGGCTTAATCTGCCGGTGTTCTCTAGTAGCACCGAGCCGATAGTTGCAGATGATTGGCTCCGCAAGATTGGAAGGGAGTTAACCACTACAGGATGCACAGATGCAGAGAGAGTGCGTTTTGCCGCACATCAGCTTGATGGACCCACAACATCATGGTGGGAGAATTTCACAGCCACTTACCCCATCGACACTGTCACATGGGACCAGTTTCAGGAGGCTTTTCGTACCGCCTATGTTTCAGCAGGAGCTATGGCCATGAAGAAGCGTGAGTTTCGCAACTTGTGCCAAGGAGGACATACTGTTGGCTAGTATGTGGATGATTTTAGTAAGCTAGCACGTTATGCCCAGATGACGTTGCTACGGATGCAGCTAAGCAGGAGAAGTTTCTGGAAGGACTGAATGATGAGCTGAGCATGCAGTTAATGGTGGCAATCTTTAACAATTACTAGGAGTTGGTAGATAGAGCTCTCATGATTGAAGGGAAGGAGCAGCAGATTGACAGCCGCAAGAGGAATTATGGACAAGGGAAGGACAATTCTGGAGCTCAGCAGAAGCCTCATTTTACCCCAAAGTCAGGAGGACCTTTTTAGCATACCCATGGAGGCCACAATCATAATGGAGGGAGTTCGCACAACCATAATGGCCCCAGAAATGGTAATGGTAATGGAGGAAGCAACGGCCAGAACCGTACCAACCCATCAACCCCAGCCAAGAAGGATCTGAGCCACGTCACTTGCTACAAGTGCCAGAAGACTGGACATTATGCCAATGAATGTCCTGAAGCTAAGACTTGAAATGGCAATGGAAGCTTTGGGAAGAAGCCTAACCCTTTCAACAGGGGATAGGTGAACCACGTTAACGTGGAGGAGGTTGAAGCCCAGCCAGATGCAGTAATAGGTAAGTTTTTGGTTAAGTCATTTACTGCAATCGTTCTTTTTGATACTGGTGCATCGCATTCATACATATCAAGGGGATTTGTGGATAAGTATAAACTGCCCACCAAAGTTCTTAGAACACCTATGTTAGTAAGCTCACTAGGAGCGGAGTACATGGCCAGTCAAGGATGTTTTCAGATGCCATTGACCATAGGTAGGCATGTTCCCCTCGGATCTAATAATTTTGGAGTCACAAGGTTTGGATGTGATTCTGGGTATGGATTGGCTATCGATGTATGGAGGAAACATTGACTGCGCCAGTAAGTCGATTTTGCTTACCACCCCAGAAGGAAGAAGGATTAAGTATGTATCCCGGCATGTGCCAAAGAGGACTCAAGTGAATTCCTTATCAGGAGTTGTACAGGAGGAAGTACCAGTGGTGAAGGATTTCCCTGATGTATTTCCAGAAGAATTGCCAGGCGTGCCACCGGATAGAGACATTGAGTTTTTGATTGAGCTTTTGCCAGGCACAGGGCCAATATCTAAGAGACCGTACAGGATGCCCGCAAAGGATTTGGAGGAAATCAAGAAGTAGATTAAGGAGTTACTGGATAAAGGCTATATTCGCCCAAGTTCGTCACCTTGGGGATCACCAGTGCTTCTAGTGGAGAAGAAGGACGGATCATTGAGGATGGTTATTGATTATCGGGGATTGAGTGAAGTGACAATCAAGAACAAGTACCCACTGCCGATGATCAATGATTTGTTTAACCAATTACAAGGAGCTAAGGTATTTTCCAAGATTGATCTGCGATCAGGATACCACCAGTTGAAAATTCGAGAGCAAGATATACCCAAGACAGCTTTTACCACAAGGTACGGGCTATATGAGTATACCGTTATGTCATTTGGTCTGACTAACGCACCTGCCTATTTCATGAACATGATGAACAAAGTGTTTATGGAGTTTTTGGATAAGTTCATCGTGGTGTTCATTGATGATATTCTGGTCTATTCGAAGAATGAAGAGGAGCATAAGGAGCATTTGCGTTTGGTACTTGGGAAGCTCAGAGAACATCAGCTATATGCCAAGTTCAGCAAGTGTGAGTTTTGGTTGAAAGAAGTGGGATTTCTCGGACATGTGATATCTGGAGAAGGAATAGCAGTAGACCCCACCAAAGTTGTCACTGTGACAAATTGGGAAGCCCCCACAACAGTTGGAGAGATCTGGAGTTTTCTTGGACTCGCAGGATACTACCAGAGGTTCATTGAGAATTTCTCGAAGATTGCCAAACCCATGATGGAGTTGTTGAAGAAAGACACCAAATTCAAATGGACTGAGGAATGTGAGGCCAGTTTCCAGGAGTTGAAGAAACGTTTGGTTACATCACCAGTGTTGCTTCTGCCAGATCAGCACAAGGATTATGAAGTATATTGCGATGCTTCTTGTCGAGGACTTGGAGCAGTGCTTATGCAGGAGGGAAGAGTTGTTTCGTATGCCTCACAACAACTTAAGCCCCATGGTTGAATTATGCCACCCATGATTTGGAGTTAGCAGCTGTAGTGCATGTGTTGAAGACATGGAGACATTTTCTCATCGGAAACCATTGTGAGGTGTACTCAGATCACAAGATCTTGAAGTACATCTTCACACAGAAGGAGTTGAATCTCAAGCAAAGGAGATGGTTCAAGCTCATCAAGGATTATGATATGAGGTTGCATTATCATCCAGGAAAGGCTAACATAGTAGTGGATGCATTGAGTCGCAAGAGCCATGTCAACATCCTCATGACCGGAGAGTTACCAAAGGAGTTAGCCGAGGATCTTCGCGAGCTATGTTTGGAGATAGTTCTGAGAGGCTACGTAGCAGCATTGGAGATTCAGTCTACGTTGATGGATAAGATCAGAGAAGCTCAGAAGACAGACAAGGAGATTGCCGAGATAAAGGAGAAGATGAGCAAAGGAAAAGCTAAGGGATTTCGTGAGGATGAGCACGATACCTTATGGTTTGAGGACCGCGTTTATGTGCCTAATGATCCGGAGATCGGGAAGTTGATTCTGCAGGAGGCCCATGATTCACTGTATTCGATTCACCCAGGAAATACCAAGATGTATCTGGATCTGAAGGACAGTTTCTGGTGGACCGGAATGAAGAAGGATATTGTGGAGTATGTAGCAGTTTGTGATGTATGTCAGAAGTGAAGGCAGAGCATCAGAACCCAGCAGGATTGCTATAGCCATTGCCGATACCCGAATGGAAGTGGGATAAGTTAGGCATGGATTTTATCACGGGATTACCCAGGACTAGTTCGGGCTATGAATCGATATGGGTTGTAGTTGATCGTTTGACAAAGGTAGCTCATTTCATCCCAGTGAAGACCACTTATACAAGTGCTAAGTTGGCAAAGATATACATGACCAGGATCATATGTCTGCATGGAGTTCCGAGGACCATTGTATCAGATAGAGGAACCCAGTTTACCTCAAAGTTCTGGAATCAGTTGCACGAAACTTTGGGTACCAGGCTAGAGTTCAGTACAGCCTTTCATCAGCAGACAGATGGACAGACCGAGAGAGTCAATCAGATTCTGGAGGACATGTTCAGAGCTTGTGCACTAGATTATGGATCTAGTTGGGACGACAATTTGCCGTATGCAGAGTTTTCTTAGAACAATAGTTATCAGTCCGATTTGAAGATGGCCCCTTTCGAAGCTTTGTACGAAAGGAGGTGCAGGACACTGTTGTTGTGGGACGAAGTTGGAGACCGTCAGTTGTTTGGACCAGACTTGATTAAAGAGTCTAAGGAGAAGGTTAAGTTGATTCACAATAGGCTCAAGGTAGCCCAGTCCAGACAGAAGAGCTATGCAGATTCTAAACGCAAGGAGACAGTTTACGAAGTCGGAGACAGAGTTTATCTTCGTGTGTCCCCACTTCGAGGAGTTAAGTGTTTTGGAGTTAAGGGAAAGTTAGCACCACGTTTTGTGGGACCATACAAAGTTTAGGAACGTATGGGAGAAGTTGCAAGTTGGAATTGCCCGAAGGATTCTCAGGAGTTCATGATGTGTTCCATGTTTCCCAGTTGAAGAAGTGCCACGCAGAGATGGCCAATATACCTCTGAGATATACAGTGCCACTGGAAGCGATTCAGTTGGATAGCAATTTGACCTATGAGCAGAAACCAATCAAGATTCTCGAATTTGCCAGCCGAGTAACACGCAGCAAGGTTATCAAGTTTTGCAAAGTTCAGTGGAGCCACTATACTGAGGATGAAGCCACCTGGGAGCGAGAGGAAGACCTACTGAAGGACCACCCTCACCTATTTTCTAGCCAACACGAATCTCGAGGGCGAGATTCATCTTAAGGGGGGTAGGTTTGAAACATACCAAATTTTCAATTTGGAATGTTATACATTAGATCATCATTGCATATCATATTTTATTGCATTTTGGCTTGATCCGAGAAATTCTAAGCAACTCAAGGACCCACGGAGAGAGTTGGGGATTTCGTTATTTTCATATTTGAGTTTTTCTCAAATTTTGAAAATAGGATCATTTGATTTTAATTATTTTATCTTCGTATATTTCTTTTATAAAAATAAAAGAGAGGGAATAAAATGACTTTCCCAAAATAAAGAAATACTGGAGATTATATATTAAAATCAAATAAGATTTTATTTCAGAGTTTTATCACTATTTTATTTGAATTGGGAAAAATGCGCATTTCTCAAAATTGTATTTTAGGCCCAAATAAATGCTCATCTTGTCCGGCTTATTTTTAGAGGACGGGGAAAATTTATTTCGGGATTTTTGGAGTCCGTTTAGTATTTCTTTTCTTTCTTTTTCTACACGTCATGATTATTATTATTTTTTAAAGTAAACCGACTCCGGGCCATACCTGAGCGGGACTCCGCCCAGGGGGGCTTTATAAGCTGGGGGCCCCTGCCCCGCATCCCACACCGCCGCCCAGCCCACCCCGCGCCGAAACCCTAGCCGCCGCCGACGACTTCGCCGACGCCGCCGCGCCGTCCCGCGCCAGCTGCTGCCGCCGCCGCCGCCTGTCCAACCGTCGCCCGATCCGCCATAGCCCGCCTCGCCGGAATCCCGCCAGAACCGAGGTAGCCGCCATCGGGTTTTTTTGATAAAACCGTTTGGTTTTTTTAACCCTAGATCCGTTTTTTTTGTTTCGGTACGTCAGTTTTTCTCGGTTTAGTTTATTTAGCGGACGTTCCTCTATATGTTCATTTTAATGAAAGGTTTTCACCGTTTAGCCGCAGACGGCAAATGTTCGTTCGTTAGCCTGTTCGTCAGTTTTTCTTTTTCTCAGGTTTTTCGTGATTATTTTCGATCACAATTTCTGATCCGATTTTCGTTTTAGTATAACTTTTCGCTCGTTTATTGGAATCAGGCGACTCAAGCGCCTGGAGTTTCACCTCGAAACCCTCTTTCCGTTCAACCAACTCAAACCAGTTTTTGCTACTTTAAATTTGACTTAGGTCCAGATTAGTAAAAAAAGCTTGTTTCTTTCGTGGTTTGAGTTTCGTTGCTTTGTTTGATTTGATTCTTTTTGCAAACCGGAGTTCTTAAGTTGAACTTTCTGGTTAGATCTCTTATTTGAGTTTTACCCATGCATTAGATGAGTGCTTATTGTATGCTTGTTTGTTTGCGATAGAGTACCCGAAGTGCGTAGTGTGCTACTACGAGTCTCTAGGTTTCACGGATCATCAGCAAGGCAAGTAACACTTTGATCATACCTCTTTACTACCCAGTTTTATTGCATTAGATCAATCCTCAAACAATTACATGGTTAGGATCTGATTTAATATGTGGGTTTTGGGAAGTAGATGAGGTAGTACCTATTGTCCTATTTATTATCAAACCTTTGGGACTTACTTCTACGTTTGCTTATATTGCTATGCTATGCTAGTAGACGTGGATTGGGTGAGTGTATCCATAACAGATGTGAGTATTGTTAATTAATGGTTCAACTTAAGGTGGCAACTTTAATACACATCTGGGTGGATTGAGGCACCTTGGGAACCCAGTGTTGCCTGTATTTTTGGAAATCCCGGGGTACCGTGTGATTTTCCTATGGACCGCCACCCAGGCTCAAAGGGATAATGAGATTATTCATACTAGAAACTTCTGTGTGCAGCCGCAAGCTACTATGGGCTCTAGCATAGTTGATTAAGTCGTGTGAACTCTTACAGTGGTAGACTAGCAGATGTAGGGGAAAGTAGGTGTAACTGTCTACCCATCATAAGGTGCTAACGCTTCTTAAAGACGGTGTCTCGGTCATCCATTTCTCAAACACCATGTAGTGTGAGAAATCCAACGGAGGAGATTGAGTCTTGTGGGGAAAAGTGCGTAAACCTCTACAGAGTGTACAAACTAATCATGGTTAGCCCCCGGTTATGGACGTTTTGAGTATCTAGTACTTGGATTATCATGTGAATCTCATCATGTTACTTAAATTAATTTTGATTGGGTTTTAATGATGATGCTTAATTTGGATTGAGTTGGGTGAGCCTTATGAATGTTTAACAACCACCATGATAGTTAAATAAAACTTATTCCTTTGTTGTAGGGAAAAATTGGCTTTATGCAAAACTGCAACCATAGAGCTTTCCACCAGCCATATATGCATGTAGTGATAGCATTATTCTGTTCATTACTCTCTATGTGTTACATTGCCAGCATATTCCATGTGCTGACCCGTTTTCGGGCTGCAACGTTCATGTTACAGACTTTTCAGACGACGAGTAAGGTTCTCTTTTGAGACATTCAATGTAATAAGTGTGTGATTGCCACTCTGTTATAAATCCTTCAAGTACTGTGCATGTCAGCATTATCGATCCAGGGATGACACTAATGCACAGAGATCAGACTGTTTGAGGTCTGGTCGCTACACACTTGGCAATGAGGTTCTGTTCTATTCTGAAGTGGGAGTGCTAAAGAAGTTCAGGAACTTGAGAAAGAGACTTGTTTTAAGAGAGGGGGGTGATCAACTAATATGCTAATAACAGAATAACCAATAGCTCTCATAAACCTCCTATGAATAGGTGGTATTTTTCCTGTATGTCACTTTCGATGACATGTTAGATTTTTTATATTATGTTTTTTTCATTCGATCCAAAAAACGGATTAGGTTCCATTATCAAGGGATAACAGAATAAAACAAAGAAAACTGTCGCACCCAGGTTGCAAGATTTTTTACCTTATGTTTCCACTGAAATTTTGTGTTGCACCTTTGGTAAATTCAAGAGCTGTTTTACTGAGCTTATGTTAGATACTCTTCCTTAGGTTCCAACTGAAATTTTGTGCTACCTCCCCTGTTAAATTTAAGAACTATCTTACTAAAGTTTTAGTATGGTGCTCAAGAGGTCACATGTAGCCACTTGCAGAAAATGCATGTTAGACTGCTTTTCTGGAAATGGATTGTGTGAAAGTTGTCTATTTCAAGAATATATTATATCTATCCATCTGCACTTCATAATATCTTTTGGTATTTTACGCCATCAACTCTTTCCTAGGGAATCAGGTCAATACATTGGCTATGGAAAAGCAAGCTACAGAAGATCATTGAGTGTAGATAAAATGGAATGGTGTTTTGTTCTCCCAAGGCACTAAAGAGTAAGCAGTCAGAGAAAATAATTCATAGTTTGAATATGAAGTACTACAGGTTCAGAACAAAGTCAGAGCCATGTTGCATTGGTACAAATATCCCTTGGTAATTAGACCACGACCAAAAATTGGAGTTCTGACTAGAACCTGGTATTGGGGAATCATTCTTCCTCCAGGGTCAGACTAAAAAATGGAAATTGTAGTACTATTACAACAAATACAAATGCATGGATATTGTTGGTATCCTATTGTGACAAACTAACAACAAAGTCAACCTCTACGTGTGAAATTCTGAAAATCATCATGCATTACTGTTGTTTTTAACATCATTGCAGAATTGGAGTGTATAATGTATGTAGAATTATCAATTGATTTGCTCTTGGTTCTGTTGTATTTCATGGAGTGTCAATAGCAGTTCTGGTATATTGAACCAAAATTGTCAAATAATCGCAGTAATCAGAGGACTCATAATCAAACGATCACAAGACCACCTCACCTAATCTAAATCTGCGTTAGAAAACCGGAACAGGGGAGAATGGATTGATGGAATCAATGGACACCGACATACCTCAGTTGCCTAAGTATCGAGAGGTCGATATTGGAATTGGATCACTAGAGAAGAAGCAGAGCCAACCGCCAGGATGTGGATAAGGAGAAAGCCTAGGTTACGGCCCGGCGGTAGCGGTTGCCGGTGGGCATGGAGCTGAGCGCTGAGCATAGGAGCTCTGTACTCGAGCGACACCGGTGATGGCCCATCCCCTATCTGAATCACAGCCGTATTCATCGCCAGCGAGATGCGTTGCCCTGCTATGTGTCACAGTCGGATACGTCCCTCCCTCACTTCTTCCTATCTACCTGGACGAACATGAATAAGTCAACACTAGCGCACTGACGTTGATCAAGAAACACAGCATAGGTAAAAGCATCGGCAAGACGAAGACAGAAGGAACGCGCAGGTGATTCAAAAGTAGTGGGCTGGGCTATAAGTGTCGCATGAGTATTGGGCCATGGGATGGCCAGGCCTTGTAATCGAACTGTGCATATATAAGCAACAGTCGACTCCTGTAAGATGACATCAATGAAAATTAAATGAGTTGAGCCTCTCATTCGCTCTTATCCTCTGATCCTCTTCTTCTACCTTTCGAATCTCCTTCCCGACCTAGATCTCCTTCTCCAGCTCTGATCCGATCGTCGGTGAACTGTGTCGGCCCCTAGGGTGTGACAATCTGGTATCAGAGCCACCGCTCCGCTCGCGCTCTAATTTTTTTCCCGAATTGTACCCGGCAAATCCAAGGCGACAGTGGCGGATCCCCTAGGGTTGATCTGCATAATTCCTGACCTGAGGTGGGTCGGTTTGGGGAATGAGCCATGACCACGACAACATTCAAGCCAAACCCATAGATGCGGTTCCTTGCGGATGAGATGGAGGCACTGCAGGAGCAGATGCTGAAGGAATTTGCCGAGCTGCGCGGCAAAGAGCAAGCTCGCGGTCGTCGACGGCATCAGCGCACAAATCGATACCAAGTTCACCGAGCAATCCGCCCACATCGACCAAGGAAAAAGGAAGGTGAATCTCTCATGCGACACCCTGGGAAAGGTCTAGCAAGAGCAAGCGCAGGCCGTGCAACTGGGGAAGCAACCGATGCCTCAAGGATTTGGAGAGAGTTCTTCTCCAACTGCATCGGAGGTGTCGAATGGCATATTGGGCACCATGCCAGGGCCGCCACCGCGGCCTCCTCTGCATTTTTCCCAGGTACAACATCCACCACCACCAATAGATCTCACTGCACTACACTGGGCTAAGGATCAGTCGAACAGAAGACAGTGGATGCCCAAAATGCATTTCCCTAGGTTTGGTGGCACGGATGTTCAAATTTGGCTCGACAAGTGTGAGGCATTTTTTCGGCTGTACCACATCCCGGACAACTTCAGAGTTACATCTGCTTCTTTGTACCTAACTGATAATGCAGCACATTGGTATCAGGAATTTCAATAGCAAAGTGCCTTCCACACATGGGAGCAGTTCTATGTTGTTGTGTTACAAGAGTTTGATGCCAATATCCATAGGGAAAGGATGAAGGAACTAATTTGCTTAAACAAGGGGGAACAGTGGAGGAGTACAAACAACAATTTTAGCAATTGGTGTACCATATCAGGCTCTACGAGCCCACCATCAGCAACACTTTTCTGGCCACTCGTTTTGTCATGGGATTGAAAGAGGAGCTGCGTTCAGCTATGGAAATGCAATTGCGAGCAACAGTTCAGTTGGCGGCTATGTATGTAGTGGTTCAAGAAGGGCTGGTCCAGCAACAGATGTCTTATAAGTCGACTTATACAAAATATGCAGCTCCCGGAAATGACAATAAACAACCCTTCGCTCCATGTGAACTGTGGAAGGCCAAACTGTTGAAAGAGTATCGTCGTGCAAATGGATTATGTTACGGATGTAGAGAGAAATATGTGCCAGGACATGCCTGTAAACCACTAGTTGCTCTTGCAGCTTAGTTGAAAACAGCAGAGTTAGTGGATCCTCATGAATTATCTCAGATGCAGTGTTAGATGCACTGATGGACAATTATCAGGAGGAATGCGCTACAATTTCTGACACATCTCTGTCTAGAGCATCACATCCCAAAACCATTCAGCTGAGGGCTCTAATAGGGAATCAAGTAGTGCTGATACTCATTAATTCAGGGAGTACACACACATTTGTGGACCAAGCATTGTTGGACAGGGTTTGAGTACCTGCACAAAAAATGTAGAGACCTATGCAAGTGAAAGTGGCCAATGGAGGACTGGTAGATTTTACCAAATTTGTGCCTGAACTGACTTGGTGGATTAAGGGGCACAATTTTTCTAGTGCCATGCAAGTGCTTCCTTTAGGAGGCTATGATATTATACTAGGTATGGATTGGCTAGAGCAGTGGGGTGTGATGCAGTGTCACTGGGCTGAGAAGTGGATTTAGTTTGAATACCAGCAGAAAACTGTAAGTTTACAAGGAGTACTACCTGCTAAAGCAGATCCACTTAAGGAAGTATCCATGGAATAGTTAAGGAAATGGGAAAAAGGGAATGACATCTGGGCAACATCTATGCTATATCATATTGCAGTTAGCCCTCAAACTGAGATACCTAAGGAGGTCCACCAGGTGTTACAGGCAAACAAAGTTGTGTTCAATGATCCCAAAACCCTACCTCCACACGGAGACTTTGATCAATACATCTTGTACCTGGTGCAGTTCCTATCAACTGCAGACCATATAGGTATTCACCACAACAGAAAGACCAGATAGAGCGACAAGTTACTGACATGCTACAGTCAAGGCTCATCACACCCAGTTTAAGTCCTTTTGCATCTCCAGTGCTACTAGTCAAGAAAAAGGAAAGCACCTGGAGATTTTGTGTGGACTACAGGACACTGAATGAGGTGACAATCAAAAACAAATTTCCCCTGCCTATAATTGATGAGTTGCTGGATGAGTTTTGATGTAGGGTAGAACCCTAGATGCCTGATCTTTCACGATTGGAGGGGATCCTACAAAGAACATGAAGAACACGAGGGGGAAAACAAGGGGAACACAAGAGAAATCACTCAACCAACAAGATATGGTCACACATATGCTAGATCCTCGAAACACCAAGAGATACACGATCTGAATCCAACAAGGCATGATACAAGTGGTGGTAGTTCTTCTCCGAGAGGAGGTCTTGAAGGGTCCTCCCATGATGGGGTCTTGTATCCGCTTAGGGGATCTTCTCCGAAGAGGTCGTGAGCTCCAAGGAGAAGTAACAAAGTGGATGAGCAAAGCTCTATCTCAAATATGAGCTATCACAATGCTAATCCAAGAAAAGAGGTGGAGGAGTCATATAAATAGGCAAAGGGGGCGAAGGGGTACATGGGCATCGGCCCAATACGCACACGCAAGCGGGGGTCCGGATGATCCGGACGGGTAGCCGGATGATCCGGGCTTCAGGGGTCCCGATGATCCGGGGGACGGTCCGGATGAGGCGAAGGGGCGGGCGGTGGCGGTGACGGCCCGGATGTCCACAGGGGGACCCGGATGTCCGGCTGGGGTCCGGATGATCCAGCGCTCGTCCGGATGGTCCAGCTTTGGGGTGCAGCTTCGGGTGTCTTCAGGCACATTATTTGGATCGTCCGGACCGGGGTCCGGATCGTCCGGGCTCTATCCGGATTGTCGGGGACCTTGTCTGGATCATCCGGCCAGCCTAGGACTTGGCTGATTTCTTCTCCATCTTCACGCATGTATTCCGCTTTTGATTCTCCTTGCTCATTAGATTCTCCATGGCTAACTCCTTGGTACCTGAGTATGCAAAATGTCTTTGTTTGAGGTAGTAGCCATGTCTCGTGTGATTCGAAAGGGGGTTGTGAGAGGAGTGATGTCACCTCGGTTTCGAGAGCTCTTGCACGTGCTCTTGTCATTGGTCCAAGTGGTGTCATAGGAGATGTAGATGCGTCCATGGGGATGATCGTGGGATGCTCCGCATCATCTCCCCCCCTTGGGGAAGATCCGACCTCGGATCGAAAGCTTCATCACCATGGTATGGCGAGAGGTCTTTGACATTGGAGATGTCGCTCACATTGTATGTGTCGCTTGGGAGATCGATCTTGTAAGTGTTGTTGTAGCGTGCTAGCACCTTGAAGGGTCCATCGGCTCGTGGTAGAAGTTTGGACTTGCGTTCGTTGGGGAAGCGTTCCTTGCGAAGGTGTATCCACACAAGATCTCCAATGTTGAATATCATGGGTTGCTTGTTGATGTTGAGCTTGGTCGCGAGTCTTTGTACTTGGCGCTCGATGGTGTGCCTTGTATCTTTGTGCATCTTCTTGATGTAGCTTGCTCTTGCACTCACGTCCATGTTGGTGCACTCTTGTAGTGGAACAGGAAGAATGTCCAACGGGGACAGCGGATTGAAACCGTAGACGACCTCGAAGGGGGACTTGCCGGTTGTGGAGTGTCTTGCACGGTTGTAGGCATACTCGGTGATCAGTAGACACTCCTCCCACTCCTTGATGTTCCTCTCGATCAACACGCGTAGTAGAGTGGAAAGTGTTTGGTTCTTCACCTCCGTCTGGCCGTCGGTTTGAGGATGGTATGCCGAAGAGAACAAGAGTTTGATTCCGAGTTTGGCGCATAGAGTCTTCCAAAAGTAACTCAAGAACTTGACGTCGCGGTCCGAGACAATCATCTTTGGCACTTCATGGAGGCACAAGATTTCCCTACAAAAAAGATTTGCAATATGTGAAGCATCATCTATCTTGTTGCATGGGATAAAATGAGCCATCTTAGAGAATTGGTCCACAACAACAAACACGAAATCCTTTCCATTTTGAGTTCTAGGTAAACCAAGTACAAAGTCCATGCTAATGTCTTCCCAATGTTGATAAGGAATAGGAGGGGGCATGTAAAGACCATGGGATTGAGCTTTCGACTTAGCTTTGCGACATGTAGAGCATCAGTTGGTGAAGCATGAGACGTCGTGGAACATCTTGGGCCAAAAATAGTTCTTTGAGAGCGTAGTGAATGTCTTGTCGTCCAAAGTGTCCCATTAGTCCGCCTCCATGAGCCTCTTGCAAAAGGAGCAAACGAAGAGAAGACTTGGGAATGCAAAGTTTGTTAGCTCTCATAAGGTAATCATCCTTGATGTGATAGTGTTCCCAAGATGTATGCGTAAAACACTTGGCATAAGGAATTGCAAAGGTAGGATCATGCGCATACAAGTCTTTTATGTGCTCAAAACCAATGACATTCAATTCAAGTTTAGTGACAAGCATGCATATGCGGGAAAGAGCATCCGCCACAACATTTTCCTCACCTTTTATGTACTTGATGACATAAGGAAAAGACTCAATGAATTCACTCCATTTAGCATGGTCATCATGCTCTTGATGAACTTGAGGTTGTGGAGGAGCTTGTCGAGCTTGTTGAGGAGTTTGAGGAGCTTGACGATGCACTCTTGCTTGGTAGTTTCTCTATTGATTTCTTCGCAAAGTGCTTCCTCTTGATTGCGCCTATCTCGTTTGAGGTTGGCGACGGCTCGACTTGACTCTCTAAGGGCACGTTGCGCCTCAAGAGCTTGTGCTTCACATTCTTGTTGTTGAAGACGTTGAGCCTCGGCATGTTGTTCGTCTTGGTGTTGGCGCGCTCGCTCTTCCTCTTGGAGATGTTGGCGTTGCCTTTCTTGTGCTTGTGCAAGAGGAGCTTAGTTTTGGCGATGACGATGTGCTTGCTCGTTGAATTGCTCTTGTGGATGATTGTCGTGTAGAGATTGTGAGTTGCTTGACGGTCTTGACGCGTGGCTCGATGTAGAGTGTTTGATGTCGGTGTACTTGAGCCGGAGAGGGTGTCTTCGGAGTGTCGACTCGAGCGGCTCCATCTTGAGTAGGACAAAGTGGTAGAATGGCGATTCACCAACAAGGCACGAATCTCGTCCATTCTTGCATCGTTTTCTTGTTTGTGAGCATCGAGCCGGTTGTCGAAGTAGTCTCTTGTTCGTTGCCCGGAGAGTCGCAAGTCGATGGCGAGATTGTCGATACGGTTGCTCATTGCTTGTTGTTCTTGATGCAAAGCTCGCTATGCACCAAATAGGTGGCTCTTGGTGACATAGGATGACATGTCGTCGTCTTGCTCGATGAAGAGTGGGTTGGTAGAAGAACTTGGCCTATTCACCATTCCAAGAAAATATGTGAGTGGGAGAAAGAGAAGAACTTATACCAAATGTACCTTGACCGATGTTGAAGATGGATCAATGATCACTCAAATGTGGAACAAGGAAATAGCACAATCGGTACCAATTCTTGTCGGTTCTCACACCTACACAAGTAAAAGCTTATGATGGAGCTCGGTTAGGATGGTGGCACAAAACTTGATGCAATTGTTAGTGAGACTCAATAATGTTGGAAAAGATCCACAAATTTGCAAATGCAACCAGTAGACCAATAGCAAGATATGGTACACGGAATCACACACGCAAATAGATAAGTGGGGTCATGCAACCAAGGAATGAGCCAAAATGTGGAATCCACAAAAACGCTCTTGTTGCACAACACTAGAGAGACGCTAGCACGATTGCATAAAAGGCGGATACGAACTTGTGCACAACCTACTAAGCAAATAATGTAATGACTTCTATCCCAAGTATGCTACATGTATGGTATTCTGGTGATATGATCCAAGATGATCGAGTATGTCAATCTTAATGTACTATGATGCTATGGTTCTTGCTTATAAGCTCTTTGCTCATCTTTCCCTTTTGCTTAAAAGCTTGTTTGGCTCTTTCTCTTGTGAGCTCTTTTCTCATGCAAAACTTCACGAACCAAGATAGCAATTGTGTATATGCGATGACAACTTTGTGACACAAAATATGATACCAAGATATGCACCACTATGATATGGTATGTATTTTATGGGGAGTATGATCACTAATGTGCACAAGTCACGTTGCCAGCAATACTCAAAGGCTAGTCTCGATGGGAAAGCAACTCGAATTTGGGCTATTGTGGTTATCAATGTAATGGTAAGGAATGTACCATGAAAGGATACCACGATACCAAGATGATATAGAAGTAATCGTTCTTGCTTACGGTAGAGGTGTCAAAATTGTGTAGCGGTCGATGTCAATGATGAATATGAGCTACGGTGTTGTCGTTGTCGAACCGTCCCTAAGTCGCCGAAACACGTTAGGAAACGGAAACCGCAACTCAAAACTCAAAGATCAAAATGGGTCAAAATTGTCGGAGGTGGTAGCGGGTAAGCGATGGTGGTGCTTGCAGAAAGCGGTGGTGGTATCGGAGTGTGTATGCGGAAGTGAAAAAGGAGTTGAAGTCCGTATGTGGAAGTGGTGGCGGTGGCTAAAAAATTTTGAGCGGAAAAAATTCAGTTTCGTCAGGTAACGTCGGACGTCCGATGGTGGTCGGACAACCGGAAGTCGTCGGACGTCCGGAGACGGTCGAACGTCCGGTGCCTGGGCGATTTCGGGCACGGGATGAACTCGGGTTTTCAAGGTGGAAGTGACGAAATTGGTCAAAGCCGAGCGATTTTGTGGATGGAAATGGTGGAGATGATGGGGGAAAGCTAGATCCACTCGTGGGAAAGCAAATCCATGGTTCAAATCCAGCAAAACTTGATCACACCAACAAAACACAAAAAAAATTGGCGCTATTTTTTGTGGGTATTTTCGAAATTGGGAAAGAACACAACAAAATCAAGCTAGAAAACAAAGGGTAGGGCCTCCAAATACATGATCAACGTGGCTCATGATACCAAGATAATGTAGGGTAGAACCCTAGATGCCCGATCTTTCACGATTGGAGGGGATCCTACAAAGAACACGAGGGGGAAAACGAGGGAAACACGAGGGGAAACACGAGAGTAATCACTCGACCAATAAGATATGGTCACACATATGCTAGATCCTCGAAACACAAAGAGATACATGATCAGACTCCAACAAGAGACGATACAAGTGGCGGTAGTTCTTCTCCGAGAGGAGGTCTTGAAGGGTCTTCCCATGATGGGGTCTTGAATCCACTTGGGGGATCTTCTCCGAAGAGGTCGTGAGCTCCGAGGAGAAGTAACCAAGTGGATGAGCAAAGCTCTATCTCAAATATGAGCTATCACAGTGCTAACCCTAGAAAAGAGGTTGAGGAGTCGTATAAATAGGCAAAGGGGGCGAAGGGGTACATGGGCCTCGCCCCAACACGCGCACGCAGGCGGGGGTTCGGATGATCTGGACAAGTAGCCGGATGATCCGGGCTTCAGGGGTCCGGATGATCCGGGGGATGGTACAGATGAGGCGAAGGGGCAGGCGATGGCGGCGACGGCCCGGATGTCCGGAGGGGGACCCGGATGTCCGGCTGGGATCCAGATGATCCGGGGCTCGTCCGAATGGTCCGGCTTTGGGGTGCAGCTTCAGGTGTCTTCGGGCACATTATCCGGATCGTCCGTACCGGGGTCCGGATCGTCCAGGCTCTGTCCGGATCATCCAGGACCTCGTCCGGATCGTCCGGCCAGCCTGGGACTTTGCTGATTTCTCCTCTGTATTCACGCATGTCTTCTGCTTCTGATTCTCCTTGCTCCTTAGCTTCTCCATGGCTAACTCCTTGGTACCTGAGTATGCAAAGCGTCTCTGTTTGAGGTAGTAGCCATGTCTCGTGTGATTCAAAAGGGAGTTGTGAGAGGAGTGATGTCACCTCGGTTTCGAGAGCTCTTGCACGTGCTCTTGTCATTGGTCCAAGTGGTGTCGTAGGAGATGTAGATGCGTCCATGGGGATGATCGTGGTATGCTCTGCATCAAGTTGGGGGGACCCAAATGGTTTTCCAAGCTAGATCTCAGGTCAGGATATCATCAAATTCGAATGGCAGAAATAGATGAGTTTAAAACAGCTTTCAAAACCCACAATGGGTAGTATCAGTTCAAAGTGGTACCATTTGGATTCTCCACAACTCCTGCTACATTTCAGTGCTTCATGAACTACATATTCAAAGGCTCTAGCAGGAAATTTGTGTTAATATTTATGGATGATATTTTGGTTTTCAGTGGCACATTAGAAGAGCATATCACTAATTTGCAGTCATTATTTGACACTCTGATGGAAAACAACTCGTTTGTGAAAGAAAGCAAGTGCTCTTTTGCACATCAATCTATGGAATATATGGGTCACATCATTTTTGATAAAGGAGTAAGCATTGATCCTGCAAAAACTGCTGCAATGTTGGACTAGCCAACTCCCACCAATGTAACTGAATTGAGGGGCTTTTTGGGACTAACTGGGTACTATAGAAAGTTTCTGTAGAACTATGGTCTGCTGGCCAAGCCACTCACAACATTCCTCAAGAAGCAGTCCTTCCAGTGGTCTGAAACTGCTGAAACATCATTTCAGTTACTTAAACAAGCCATGGCCACAACACCGGTGTTAGCACTGCCTGATTTCACCAAAACTTTCACAATAGAGACTGATGCTTGCAACACTGGTAGTACTCACACAAGCAGGACATCCTATAGTTTACTATAGTAAAGCTCTAGGAGTGAACAGTCAGAAAATATCCATATATGAGAAAGAATTTCTGACTATCATGATGGCCATTGACAGGTGGAGATCTTATCTGTCCTAAGCTCCATTTGTTATCAAGATAGATCACCAGAGTTTGTGTCACCTGGGAGACCAGAACTTAACATCTGATTTGCAAAGGAAAGCAATGACAAAGCTGGTAGGACTGGATTTCTCTGTTCAGTACAAAAAAGGTGTTGAAAATACAGCTGTTGGCATTGTCTAGAGTGGCACACATGTTTCCAGTACAAGCACTGTCTACCAGCAAGCCTGTGTGGGTCTAAGAGATATTGAATTCTTACACTGTTGACCCTACTGTCCAGGAAATCCTCACTAAATTGGCTCTGGACAATCAAGCTTGTCCTGGGTTTCAACTTCAGGAGGGCCTCATTAAACAGGAAGGGAAAATCTAGGTGGGAGCTAATACTAGGCTCTAGACCAAGCTCATCCAAACCTTCCACTCCTCTACAATAGGAGGTCACTCTGGTATGTTGTCAACTTATCGCAAAGTGAAGCAACTATTCAGCTGGACTAGTCTCAAGAAAGATGTGGAAAATTTTGTGAAACAATGCAATGTGTGTCAGCAAGCAAAACATGAGCACTACAAAGTGCATGGCCTGCTAAAACCATTACCTATACCTGATGGTCCTTGGCAAGCAATCAGTATGGATTTCATTGAGGGTTTGCCCAAATCAGAAGGGTACAATGCCATTCTGGTGGTTGTTGACTGTTTTGCCAAAGTAAGTCATTTCTCACCTCTGAAACATCCTTTCACAGCAGCATCAGTAGCAAAGGTTTTTCTCAACACTATCGTCAGACTGCATGGGCTACCCTTGTCCATAGTTTTAGACAGAGACAGAATCTTCACCAGTGCCTTTTAGAAAGAATTGTTCAGAATTTCGGGCACTAAGTTGCAAATGAGCACAACTTACCACCCTCAAACAGATGGGCAAACAGAAAGGGTGAATCAATATCTAGAAATGTATCTCAAGTGTGTTGTTCATGCCTCTCCAACTAAATGGGTGTAACACTCCGAGAATCATGCTACAGTAATCTCCCCCTAATGGTGCCATGTCATTAAGTTTGACTAAGCGAAATTGCCACTTGAGAAAATCAAAGCCAAATTCAATTTAATTAAAGTCAAAAATAATATTTATTTAAACAATAAAAACTAAAATGTTCAAATTGTTCTATGATTCCCCCTGATCATTGTCTTGTTGTAACCAATATAATTTGACTTTCCAAATAATTCCTAGGAAAATAGTAAATGGTCCAGGAACAATTATTTTGGCCTTTTCAAAATAAGCGAATTACTATACGTTTCCAAATGATGTGAAACCTTCTATCTGGTCTTGGAATGTTGATTTGTATTTATGTGCCAAGTTTCAACTCAAAAAATATTCATTGCTATTTTTTTAAATGGAAACTCTAGCTCATTCAACTGAGAAAAGAAGAAGAAGAAAAAGGAATAATAAACTGAAAAGGAAAGGGCCTATTCTACGGGGCACATTGGCCCATCTGACAAATGAGAGGCCCAGCCCACCTATCTCCCCACTCATCTCCCTCCTCTGTACAGGAGGCAGGGGCGTGGCGTCCATCCATGGCGCCATGGCCGTGGTGGCAGCCATCCGCCACCCCCCGACACCCTATAAGACCTCGAGCACCCTCTCCCTCCATGGAACCCTAGCGCCCACCCTCTCCTTCTTCCTCTTCGCGCTGCGTCTCTCCCTCCCACGCATGGCCGAGTTGTGGTCGCCATGGTCGTCGTCATCATCGCGGCCACCGTCCACCTCAGCACCTGAGAAGACATCCAGGAGCTCCGCCGTCGTCGCCTCCTTACTCTACGCCCTTCGGTTCATCGCCAGGCCACCGCCAAGCTCGCCATCGCGGGTCTTCTCCGCCACGGCCGTCATCACCTCGCCGCTCGATCCGCTCGTCTCCGACCAGCCCTGGTCTCCCCGACCTCGCCATCGAGCTCGCGGTGAGCATCTCGTCTGGTTCCCCTCCTCCCGGCCTCGATCCGTCATCGTATAGCCCACCACCACGCTACGAACGCCATGGCCGAATCTCGCGCTTGCCCACGCGCCGTGCCTCGCCTCGGGCCGTGATTGGTCGCGCCTGCCCGCCCCGTGTGCTGCTCCCCGGCCACGCCCGCCGCTGCTCCTTGCGCTCCCCTTCCCGCGAGCCCGCAGCCGTCCGCTGCTCACGCTGCCTTGCTCCTTGAGTTGCTGCTGCTTCTATCGATGTTGCTCTGTTGCCGCCGTCGCCGTTGCTCTGCTACTGCTCGTGCTAGCCGCCGCTGTTGTTGTTGTGTGCCGCTGCTAGAACTGCTGCTACTACAGCCGGCTACTAGAACCGGTGGCCATGGCCATGGCCAGGTCGAGTTGTGCTCTGCGTGTGTGTGTTCTACGTGTGAGTGTTCTGTGTGTGTGCGTGAGTGCGTGTTATGTGTGTGGCCGGCCGTGCTATTAGTTTAGTTAGTATACTGTAGTAGTTGATTAGTCTAATAGTAGATGGCAAGTGGGACCAACTATTTATATTGAAGTGCTAAACTAGATTTAGAATAGCTAAGTCCATGACAAGTAGGCCTCCTTCACTGTTCACTTTGACTAGTCAATGCTGACTGGGATGTTGACTAAGTCAACTGGGCCCCGGCCCCACATGTCAGCTTCTCTTTACTTCTGGCTGGGTACACTTTTGGGTACCCATAGCCTTTTTCCTTTTAAATTCGACTTTAGTAATAAATCCAGGAATTTCAGAAAACTTTAAATCTTTGAAAATTCATAGTAAATAATCCGTAACTCGGATGAAAATGTTTTCTACATGAAAGTTGCTCAGAACGACAAGACGAATCTGAATACGCGGTCCGTTTGTCTACCACACATTACTAGCATAGCGAATATGGAACTTTTCCCCTCCGTTTCATTGGTCCAAAGATGCCAAACTTCGGGGAAACATTCCTGGATGTTATCCCCTTCGTCGGTAACGTATAGCACCGCATTAGAACACGTCTAACTCTGCCTGTTGTCATGTTATGCACTTGCTTGCTATGTATTTATAGTTTCTTCCCCCTCTTCTCTCTGGTAGACCCCGGGACCGATGATGCCCCTATGATCGACTACGTCAACGACGACCCCTCCTTGCCAGAGCAACCAGGCAAGCCCCCCCTTTGATCATCCCCATATCGCCCATTCCATTCTCTCATGCTTGCATTAGATTTTGCTATTGTTATTGTTTGCCCCTATTCTGATGCATAGCCTGCTTTTGTAACCTGCTTATTGTTACATTACCTACTTATCCTAAACTGCTTAGTATAGGTTGGTTAGTGATCCATCAGTGACCCCCACCTTGTCCTTGTTGCCCCTGCTTCATCATTGAAGACCCGATATTAACCCAGTAGTGTAGCTATTCGGTCGTGGTCATCGAGCGTGATTCCGCCATAACCACTTCCTATACGACTCTGTCGTGCAACCCCTCAAGTGTGAACCTCGGGGGTGATTCCTCTTACGTTCACCTTGATGATTACATCGAGTGGAGTTCACCGGGGGTGATTCCTCGGGTTTTCCCCTTGATGATTGGACACACGGATACTTGGACTTTACAACTGTTGCTTGGAGAGGCGGGTCGACCCTGAGGGGTACCCGCGAGTGATGTGGAGACGGGTTGACCTGGAGGGTGCCCGAGAGATAATTACGAGGCGTGGCCGGGCATTCTTAGCCCTTGCCGCAAGTCCTCGAGACGGGGCAACGGGGTCACATCTTTCGTGAGTCTCTGCTTGTTACCGCGCGTTCCTAATCCACTACGATTTGGATATTTGATCCGAGGGGCCTCTGGCCTCATATCACTAACCATCACGTGGGCATAATATGGGCGTTCTGCGTCGTATGCATCAGCCAAAGCTTAATAGACGTCAGCGACTGAGCGGCGCGCGCCGGGTTGGACTGCATAAGCACCTGCCTTGTTGAAGGAGGTAGCTAGGTCTGCTTGCTGGCCGCGTACGCAACGTGCAGGAGTTCCCGGGGAGATGGCCCATGACCCCTGGGGGCATAGGTTTAGTCTGGCATGCTGGCCTCTCTATTAAGCCTAGGTCGGGTTGCGGCGTATTGTTTGGCCGAGGCCGGGCATGACCCAGGAAAGTGTGTCCGGCCGGAGTTAATCGAGCGTGGTGGGTAAGTTGGTGCACCCCTGCAGGGAAGAAAACATCCATCGATAGCCTGTCCTACGGTAACGGACACTCGGAGTTGTATCCCGATCGATACAACTAGAACTGGATACTCATGATGAGAAATGGATTGAGATGAGAAATGGATTGAGATGAGAAATGGATTGATATGAGAAATGGATAGTATGGCTCTGGGATTTCTTTCTCGTAGGGAGTCGAGAAAGGATCTCTGACCGAGGTTGATAACACTACTACTACTTTACTTTATGCTACTCTACTCCCTCCTATTTGCTGCAAGATGGTGGTTTCCAGAAGATGCTAGTCTTCGATAGGACTAGGCCTTCTCTCTATTCTGGCATTTCTGCAGCCCAGTCCACATATACAACCTCCCTTTGATAATGTTGCATATGTAGTGTAGATCCTTGCTTGCGAGTACTTTGGATGAGTACTCACGGTTGCTTTGCTCCCCCTTTCCCCCCTTCTTTCTTCTTTCTGGTTGTTGCAACCAGATGGTGGAGTCCAGGAGCCAGATGCCACCTTTGACGACTGCTGCTACCCCGAGGGTGCCTACTACCACGTGACGGACACCGACGACCAGGAGTAGTTAGGAGGCTCCCAAGAAGGAGGCCTTGTCTTTTTGATCATAGATGCTTTTGTGCTAGCCTTCTTAAGGCAAACTTCTCTAACTTATGTCTGTACTCAGATATTGTTGCTTACGCTGACTCTTGTGTATTCGAGCTTATGTATTCGAGCCCTCGAGGCCCCTGGCTTGTAATATAAAGCTTGTATTATTTTAATTTGTGTCTAGAGTTGTGTTGTGATATCTTCCCGTGAGTCCTTGATCTTGATCGTACACATTTGCGTGTATGATTAGTGTATGGTCAAAACGGAGGCGTCACAAGTTGGTATCAGAGCCGACTTCCTGTAGGTAGCCCCCCTTCCAACTCCTTGGACGAAGTTGAGTCTAGTCACTGAAAAACTTTTACTAACATGGTTGTGCGGCTTATGGGCCCACGTCGCCATTGGGTGGTGTTAGGATCTTTTATTCCTCGTCTATACTATGGGATTCTGATCTCTCTTCTATTCGGGTTAAACATTTTACTAACTCCGACATTAGGTTCTCGTACCCACTTCCTCCCGGAGAGCCCAGACATTACCGATGATCGCTTGCTTCACCAGAAGATTCTGTAGATACTCCTCGATGTTTCTCGAGACACTGTGTGAACTGCCTTGCAGTTCCTGACCACCTTTAATCCCCGTGAATAACATCCTTGCCGCATGTACCTTCATACCAGTTGCTCTTCTTATTACAAGATTCCCTGAATTACTCTCTGTTGTCCTGAGAAGCCGTTGAGCCCACTGCCTTGCAGATCTTTGCCACACGAATACCCCTATGGATAATTACTCGCGCTTGCCGAGTATCCGTTCGTCCATAGTTGATCATATGTTTCACAAAATTCCTTGGAATGCTATCCGATCTTCCGATAATCCTCTTCAACTATTGCTCTGCAAATACTTGCCTACTTGCATTAGGACTAATTCCTTATGTCTAGCAATATTCTTTAAAATTCTTTGTGGTTGTCATTCTGTTCCTATGGATTCAACGTGTGAGCGAATACTCGCAATCATCAATTAATCCTTGGAAATTTTGTTTCCGGCTCTAACATCGCTCCGGTTATGAGTTGGTTCTTGCCCAATCAAGATTTGATCGGGTGCACCTATAAGTCTATTCAACTTACTCATCTTTTGATCAGAGCCTCTGCTTCTGATCCTTCGACTTGAAATCATAACTCCTTTGTACTCAAGCATCGAATTATTCAGATGTTTCTATAATCCAATGCATTTGCATTCTTTCCTTCTTCTGATTGGGTACCGATACTCATATCAGATCCATTAAGGACCACTGAATCCTCTGTTGGATTATTATCCGACAGTTTCCTTCATATTCAAAATTTTGTGCGCTCTTCCCCTGATACATATTGCCTTTAGTAAATTGTATTCTCTACTTTGTCAACCATACTCTGCTTCCGAACTTGAGTTAATTACCTCTGAAGTTTTTGCAAATGTTTCTAAGATGCCCCGACAGGTTAAACTAATGCTTTCCCTAATTTGTGTGAACCCGGAAATTTCTATGAGTCATACTCTTCTGGTGTTATGCCAGTTAAATTTTCAACACTACAACTTCTTCGAAAGTGAGAAGTGAACGAAAAGTTGTGCATTAGAGAAGTGGGAGTCGACCTTGAACTTGTGTTCATGCCCATGGACATGATGTAGATCTTATCATGGAAGCTTCTTGTAATAATAACAATTTCCTTGATATAATATCATCTGGTATCTGTGAATTGATCCTTTGCAACCATGGTTCCGACCATATTGTTCTTCTTTGATCCCATTTCTCGGACAAGTTGAAGTACTTGTATTATATAGATCATTTCACTATCCAACCTCTAACTTGTTCTACCTTCGAGTTTTACCCTCTGGTATCTCGAGAATATCGCGGAACTACATAACTTCTTATGAGTCTTCATCTAGTTTTACTTCTCACCGAATTCATATTTCCCCCAGGATCTGACTTATTAGTCACTCGAGAACACCAATAAGTGAATCGATTCCGCACTCTAATTCTATAAATCTAAGTAATTTTCACTGCTTACGAGTTTAATAATCCTTCTAGTCCTTCCTAGCCTGATCAGCTATACCATTATTGTACTAAATTTTAACTGTGCTACCTGGTCCTTCTTCCCGGAGCACAATTTCCGAAGACGATGAGCTAAGCTTACGTCGATCTTCCTCATCTCATCATTTCACCTCGAACAACAAGCTTGACTTCGAGCTTGTGTCAACTCCACGGTTCTCATAGCCTTTCACTTCATCCTTCCTTTTGCCTAATGTCGTCGCTACTCGATGGCATCTTCATAGAGTCTTTCGACAAAATTTGTCGTGATCACAATTAACACTTTGGCTTCTTCAGAGATGTCAATTGAACTCATGGCTAGAAATACCATCCCTGCCCTTGATGATTTGTGATATCATCGACAACCTCCTTGTATTCCTGCCAACATAGACTTGGTTATGTTTTGCTCATACCTTGTTTTCTTTGCTATTGCTGAAGTTATTCAATGTGTATTCTTGAGGCCTTTAGAGCCATCCTTTTCTCTTGAAACACTATATCATTGCGACCTCGAGGCATGATTGTGGCATCCTGAATATCAAAATGGAACATTGGAAGCGCAACGCTAAATGTTTCTTGATCTATTATCCAAACATTGTTGTATGGGTAATATCATGTTTCTTCCCTCGTCCTTTATCTAAATGCTTTTGATCTTGCTGGCCTATCATGTATATCATGCTTCGTTTTTTTTCTTGGGAAGGATATACTCCCAATTCTGGTGTGTGAACACATTTTCCTTTCCATTGGTTTGTTTGACCTTCTCATGATTTATATAATATAAGCAGAAATAATTCCCTGCTTATGTAAAAACCTCGGTGTACAACTCTGTCAGGAAGACCCTGTTACTATTGTTGATGACATTTCGGTAACCACCGATGGACGAGAACTTTGCCTATTGGTCCGCCTCATTTTAGCGAGAAGGAAAATGGTTCTCTTCGTCCCTCTCCCTTGGTACCAACGTTGTTGCCAACATATCTGATAGGCTATCCTCTGATCTGCCTTACTATCCTGACCGTGCGAGATATCAACGCCCTTCCTACTTCTAACCCACATGGTGGGCCCATAACCCACAGTTCCACAGGATCGGAACCTGACTCTCCTGTACAACCTTGATTCTGAAGTATTCTTTGCACTTGGCTTTGTATGAAATTCACGAGCCACCGTCCTGTGTATGATCTATTCTGGTTTCAGCCGCAATACTTATTCCGTTGCTCTGAACCCCCTTCACACTCTACTTCAGGCATCGAACAATTGCTTACCCGTTTGAAACTTTTGTACCCTCTTATAGTGCACTCGATGTTTGTCTTAAGTTCAATTTGGGAGATACTTTCTACCACATTCCCTAAGCTATCTACGACATAATCAACCATGTAAGGTCCATTCTTCCGAAGTTACCCCTTGTCCCTTCGTAAGTACGGTGAAGATCCTGGAGGAAGAACAACGACTTCATCATGATGACCTGAAACAGGGAAATGAAGACATCAACGTCATGGATCAACCTCTTCGCTGAGAGCAACAAGAATAAGAAGACTCGTTAGAATTTCGTACCCAGTTCTTTTCACCTTATTCCACCTCTTAAATCTCGGGACGAGATTTCTTGTAGTGGAGGAGATTTGTAACACCCCGAGAATCATGCTACAGTAATCTCCCCCAAATGGTGCCATGTCATTAAGTTTGACTAAGCGAAATTGCCACTTGAGAAAATCAAAGCCAAATTCAATTTAATTAAAGTCAAAAATAATATTTATTTAAACAATAAAAACTAAAATGTTCAAATTGTTCTATGATTCCCCCTGATCATTGTCTTGTTGTAACCAATATAATTTGACTTTCCAAATAATTCCTAGGAAAATAGTAAATGGTCCAGGAACAATTATTTTGGCCTTTTCAAAATAAGCGAATTACTATACGTTTCCAAATGATGTGAAACCTTCTATCTGGTCTTGGAATGTTGATTTGTATTTATGTGCCAAGTTTCAACTCAAAAAATATTCATTGCTATTTTTTTAAATGGAAACTCTAGCTCATTCAACTGAGAAAAGAAGAAGAAGAAAAAGGAATAATAAACTGAAAAGGAAAGGGCCTATTCTACGGGGCACATTGGCCCATCTGACAAATGAGAGGCCCAGCCCACCTATCTCCCCACTCATCTCCCTCCTCTGTATAGGAGGCAGGGGCGTGGCGTCCATCCATGGCGCCATGGCCGTGGTGGCAGCCATCCGCCACCCCCCGACACCCTATAAGACCTCGAGCACCCTCTCCCTCCACGGAACCCTAGCGCCCACCCTCTCCTTCTTCCTCTTCGCGCTGCGTCTCTCCCTCCCACGCATGGCCGAGTTGTGGTCGCCGTGGTCGTCGTCATCATCGCGGCCACCGTCCACCTCAGCACCTGAGAAGACATCCAGGAGCTCCGCCGTCGTCGCCTCCTTACTCTACGCCCTTCGGTTCATCGCCAGGCCACCGCCAAGCTCGCCATCGCGGGTCTTCTCCGCCACGGCCGTCATCACCTCGCCGCTCGATCCGCTCGTCTCCGACCAGCCCTGGTCTCCCCGACCTCGCCATCGAGCTCGCGGTGAGCATCTCGTCTGGTTCCCCTCCTCCCGGCCTCGATCCGTCATCGTATAGCCCACCACCACGCTACGAACGCCATGGCCGAATCTCGCGCTTGCCCACGCGCCGTGCCTCGCCTCGGGCCGTGATTGGTCGCGCCTGCCCGCCCCGTGTGCTGCTCCCCGGCCACGCCCGCCGCTGCTCCTTGCGCTCCCCTTCCCGCGAGCCCGCAGCCGTCCGCTGCTCACGCTGCCTTGCTCCTTGAGTTGCTGCTGCTTCTATCGATGTTGCTCTGTTGCCGCCGTCGCCGTTGCTCTGCTACTGCTCGTGCTAGCTGCCGCTGTTGTTGTTGTGTGCCGCTGCTAGAACTGCTGCTACTGCAGCCGGCTACTAGAACCGGTGGCCATGGCCATGGCCAGGTCGAGCTGTGCTCTGCGTGTGTGTGTGTTCTACGTGTGAGTGTTCTGTGTGTGTGCGTGAGTGCGTGTTATGTGTGTGGCCGGCCGTGCTATTTAGTTTAGTTAGTATACTGTAGTAGTTGATTAGTCTAATAGTAGATGGCAAGTGGGACCAACTATTTATATTAAAGTGCTAAACTAGATTTAGAATAGCTAAGTCCATGACAAGTAGGCCTCCTTCACTGTTCACTTTGACTAGTCAATGCTGACTGGGATGTTGACTAAGTCAACTGGGCCCCGGCCCCACATGTCAGCTTCTCTTTACTTCTGGCTGGGTACACTTTTGGGTACCCATAGCCTTTTTCCTTTTAAATTCGATTTTAGTAATAAATCTAGGAATTTCAGAAAACTTTAAATCTTTGAAAATTCATAGTAAATAATCCGTAACTCGGATGAAAATGTTTTCTACATGAAAGTTGCTCAGAACGACAAGACGAATCTGAATACGCGGTCCGTTTGTCTGCCACACATTACTAGCATAGCGAACATGCAACCTTTCCCCTCCGTTTCATTGGTCCAAAGATGCCAAACTTCGGGGAAACATTCCCGGATGTTATCCCCTTCGTCGGTAACGTATAGCACCGCATTAGAACACGTCTAACTCTGCCTGTTGTCATGTTATGCACTTGCTTGCTATGTATTTATAGTTTCTTCCCCCTCTTCTCTCTGGTAGACCCCGGGACCGATGATGCCCCTATGATCGACTACGTCAACGACGACCCCTCCTTGCCAGAGCAAC
>NC_041387.1:306953589-306982486 GCF_002162155.2 Triticum dicoccoides
ATATCGCCCATTCCATTCTCTCATGCTTGCATTAGATTTTGCTATTGTTATTGTTTGCCCCTATTCTGATGCATAGCCTGCTTTTGTAACCTGCTTATTGTTACATTACCTACTTATCCTAAACTGCTTAGTATAGGTTGGTTAGTGATCCATCAGTGACCCCCACCTTGTCCTTGTTGCCCCTGCTTCATCATTGAAGACCCGATATTAACCCAGTAGTGTAGCTATTCGGTCGTGGTCATCGAGCGTGATTCCGCCATAACCACTTCCTATACGACTCTGTAGTGCAACCCCTCAAGTGTGAACCTCGGGGGTGATTCCTCTTACGTTCACCTTGATGATTACATCGAGTGGAGTTCACCGGGGGTGATTCCTCGGGTTTTCCCCTTGATGATTGGACACACGAATACTTGGACTTTACAACTGTTGCTTGGAGAGGCGGGTCGACCCTGAGGGGTACCCGCGAGTGATGTGGAGACGGGTTGACCTGGAGGGTGCCCGAGAGATAATTACGAGGCGTGGCCGGGCATTCTTAGCCCTTGCCGCAAGTCCTCGAGACGGGGCAACGGGGTCACATCTTTCGTGAGTCTCTGCTTGTTACCGCACGTTCCTAATCCACTACGATTTGGATATTTGATCCGAGGGGCCTCTGGCCTAATAGCACTAACCATCACGTGGGCATAATATGGGCGTTCTGCATCGTATGCATCAGCTGAAGCTTAATAGACGTCAGCGACTGAGCGGCGCGCGCCGGGTTGGACTGCATAAGCACCTGCCTTGTTGAAGGAGGTAGCTAGGTCTGCTCATCGGCCGCGTACGCAACGTGTAGGAGTTCCCGGGGAGATGGCCCATGACGCCTGGGGGCATAGGTTTAGTCCGGCGTGCTGGCCTCTCTATTAAGCCTAGGTCGGGTTGTGGCGTATTGTTTGGCTGAGGCCGGGCATGACCCAGGAAAGTGTGTTCGTCCGTATTTAATTGAGCGTGGTGGGTAAGTTGGTGCACCCTTGCAGGGAAGAAAACATCTGTCAATAGCCTGTCCTACGGTAACAGACACTCGGAGTTGTATCCCGGTCGATACAACTAGAACTGGATACTCATGATGAGAAATGGATTGAGATGAGAAATGGATAGTATGACTCTGGGATTTCTTTCTCGCGAGGAGTCGAGAAAGGATCTCTAGCCAAGGTTGATAACACTACTACTACTTTACTTTATGCTACTCTACTCCCTCCTATTTGCTGCAAGATGGTGGTTTCCAGAAGATGCTAGTCTTCGATAGGACTAGGCCTTCTCTCTATTCTGGCATTTCTGCAGCCCAGTCCACATATACAACCTCCCTTTGATAATGTTGCATATGTAGTGTAGATCCTTGCTTGCGAGTACTTTAGATGAGTACTCACGGTTGCTTTGCTCCCCCTTTCCCCCTCTTCTTTCTTCTTTCTGGTTGTTGCAACCAGATGGTGGAGTCCACGAGCCAGATGCCACCTTTGACGACTGCTGCTACCCCGAGGGTGCCTACTACCACGTGATGGACGCCGACGACCAGGAGTAGTTAGGAGGCTCCCAGGCAGGAGGCCTTGCCTTTTTGATCGTAGATGCTTTTGTACTAGCCTTCTTAAGGCAAACTTGTCTAACTTATGTATGTACTCAGATATTGTTGCTTCCGCTGACTCTTGTGTATTCGAGCTTATGTATTTGAGCCCTCGAGGCCCCTAGCTTGTAATATAAAGCTTGTATTATTTTAATTTGTGTCTAGAGTTGTGTTGTGATATCTTCCCGTGAGTCCTTGATCTTGATCGTACACATTTGCGTGTATGATTAGTGTACGATTGAATCGAGGGTGTCACAATGGGTCTCCTGGCTGCCTCAAGCAGAGTTTTGGTATAACACTACTTACCATTCTTCCCTAGGTTGCACTCCTTATAAAGCCCTATATGGATATGAGCCACATGTGGGACAGTTGCACAGTCAAACTCAGTCTCACAACACTGACGTACAACATTGGTTGTCTATACATACTGAACATACAACAACAATAAAGGAACAACTAGCCAGAGCATAGAGCAAGTATAAGCAGTTTGTAGATCGCAAGAGGACTGACAGACAATTCATAGAAGGAGAGATGGTCTATTTACGCCTATAGCCGTATGCCCAGTCGTCAATGGTTAATCGTCCCTTCCCTAAACTGGCCATGAAATATTTTGGTCCCTTCAAAATTCTCTCCAAGATCGGTAATGCAGCTTACAGACTGAAACTGCCGCGAGGAAGCTTGGTTCATCCGGTGTTTCATGTATCTCAGTTGAAAGAACACGTGTATGATCATACTCCGGTGTTCACTACTCTGCCAACGCCACTGGACTAGTCTGATCCATAGGTACAACCCGAAGAGATACTGGATCACCACCTGGTCAAGAAGGGCAACGCCGCGCATCAACAGGTGCTGGCCAAGTGGGCAAAATTCCCTGCAACCGAAGCTACATGGGAGGACTACCAAGTGCTCCGTTCCAGGTACCCAACTGCACCAATTTGGGGACAAGTTGGTTCTACAGGGGAGGGTACTGTCAGTACTAGCACACTGACGATGATCAAGAAATAGAGCGCAGGGAAAAGCATCGACAAGACGGAGACAAAAGGAACGAGCGAGTGATTCAAAAGTAGTGGGTCGAGCTGTAAGCGTCACGTGAGTATTGGGCCATGGGTCGGCCAGGCCTTGTAATCGAACCGTGCATATATAAGCAACGGTTGACTCCTGTAAGACGACATCGATGAAAATGAAATGAGTCGAGCCTCTCATTTACCCTTATCCTCTGCTCCTCTTCTTCTACCTTTCGAATCCCCTTCTCGGACGTAGATCTCCTTCTCCAGCTCCGATCCGATCACCGGTGAACTCCTTCGGCCCCTAGGGCGTGACAGAATTGAGCAAGGGTAGGGGACGGTCAACCGGGGGTGGTGCAGTGCAGCCAACCGCCGACGGGGAACCCACGCAGGACGGCAGTGTAATAAGGGATAAGGTCATGAGCAGGACTAATTCGGGGGGAACGGGAGGGGTTTTTTCACGCACAGAAAAATAAAGAATTTACAATGTTTTTGGAAGACATTGAACCGTTCAGTTCTATGCAAACCGGCCGATTTATCGGTTTTCTTTAAAATCTCTCGGTTTGATCAGCTTTTCATTGGTCAATGGCATGAACTGTCCATGGAGCTTAACCAACCGTTAAGGTCATTGGTTCTGTCTTCTTTTGTTCCAAGTCGGGTTCGGTTTTTAAAACTGCTAGTAGAACACCCGTGCGTTGCTACGGGCTACAATTCATATAAATGAACCAACCAAATGATTAGGTCGTCTCCAGATGTTCCTTTTTTCCACATACGTCTTGGCGTGTACGAATATCAAACAAGCTTTCAGCAGGCTCCTCAAAATCCAACCATTTGAACAATCCGGGCTCCCTTAAATCCAACCCATATGTGAGGTAGAAATATGGTTGTCCATACTATCCGCCATATTGTCTTCAACAGTCGATCCCCAGAAAAACCACCCCACAACGCACCCTTCCATTTTTCTATCGGATCCTCCTCTTCCCGCTTAGTTTTTCGCCATAGCAGGACATTTCTCCCTGAAGCCCACTCCTTTAAAATCAGATGGCGCCCACCTCACCATCGCCATGGTGGCCTCTGTCCTTCACACCATACTTCCCTACAGATAGCCAAGGAGGAGTCCCCTGCCAACCGCCTTGATCCCCTCCCCTAGTATTTATGTCGATCCAGTGCCGTTATCAAGGAGGACGAGGTGTGCGCGAAAGTAACATTCATCATATGAGATGGTACGATACTTTTCAAGTTAGGATGTGCCCAAAGTTAGGTTTAAAGTTGTTGAAGACATTTTTCCATTACTTATAAATAGAGATCATTGATCACGCTTCTAAAAATTCTGAGCATTCGCATTGATCACAAATAACAAACCACATAAAACAGATGATTATATGTGTGAACCTCATGTATTTTTGGGACAATTTTGCAAATTGCAAGTTAATACTTTTTCTCCCCAAGATAATTTACATACATGCTTAGTAAGGCAGCATCAATATTTGATTCTGCAACATTAGATGCGAAGACTGGTTAGCTTCTTTTACCGTGAAGATTAATTCATCAATATCATCTTATGGTCGTGCATCGTACGAGGGAGGGGGCTACGATCGATCGCTTGACGAGAGGAAACGAACGAAACTAACAAACGACCTATGTAACGATACTTTAAGAGTACGAGATTTTTTTTCTGGTTTAGTATTGTTGATGGTTCAGAACATTTAACCAAGGTTGATGCTAGGCAGTGGCGGAGCCAGGATTGGCTAGCGCCCTAGGCGAGAAACTAAGGGCTAAAAACTACCCCAAAAAAACACCAGTTTCGAGGCATGCAAAATGTGAAAACTTATGTCTACGACAAGGCAAAATACCTTTGCGTGTGCGATAACCTTGAAATCGCTCGATGATCTTTGATTTTTCAATACTAACAAATGCATCTCGCTTCCTGTAACAATAGAAACAACGCGAGTCATACTGAATTTCCGAACGATTGCAAAATTTATTTCAATTCACAGTGTATTGCTCTAATGTAGCAGCAATACTCTAATGTAGCAGCAAAAAAACGTTGTGGTCGCAAATTGGCAATGTACTAATGAGATCACTTTAATTAATTATGCAGGATGGATTGCACCCGAGCTCATACAACAAAAGTAGTGTATTTTATAGTGCAACCATAATGCAGAAATACTAGTCTGATTAACCACCACACAAGCATCAGAAGTTCAGAATAGAGCTCCACCAAACAAAGCTATACATCGGAGAGAATTGGGAAGGGATACCTTTGCTCTTGCTCTGTTGTCTGCTCTGTGCTGCGGCTCACCGGACGCCGAGAAGCCTGCCTCCTCGCCGGGGCGGATCACTATCACCAATTTCTTACAGGATTCAAACTTTAATCAATAAAAGCGCGTACTATTTATTACCACCAGGAATGGAAAAAGAGTACTATATGGATCTGGTGTGACTACAGAAAATGGAGCATTGGTACAACTGATCTTCACAGGAGAGCGGTATGCTTAAAACCAATAGTGCGGCTTAAGCACTACCTTACCTTAAGAGGTCGCTGCCTCGTCGGATAAAGCAGTAGCCCGCAGCGTTGTACCGGCGCAACTTGATGCGGTGATGCCACAAAAGGGGATTGAAGGGGAAGGAGTTGGCCGGTTTTGGTAAGCATGACGGCAGGCAGCGGCGGGCGGTGCCGACGGGCAGGGATGCAGGCCATGCACCTGAGGCCTAGGGTTTGTCCGAGTCGGGGGAATGGGCGGCTGGTTGGTTCGTGTTTGTCCAAGTCGACGCACGAGCAGGCAGAGGCCGACAGACAACGAACGAGATGGGCCTCACACCCCAGTCCGCCTTCGTATTGTTACATCATAGTTGCTACAGTGTGCGAACGAGATGGGCCTCACGCCCCAGGCAACCGCTCGGGCTGCCTGGGGCCTGTCTCCGCCCGTGATGCTAGGAGTCGATCGACCAGAACAAAGTCAATCAACTGCGTCAGCAACAATTCGAGTTGTTCATTGAGAACAGGCTTATGGCATTTCAGGTGAACATAACAATATGAGAGTGAACTCCGTTCGGCTTATAAGTACCTGATTGAATCAATTGTTTTTTTCATTTCCAAGTAGGTCACCTCGGGCTAGCTGCCGACTTACTAGAAAAAAAAGAAAGTCGATTCAACATAAGGGAAGAAAGAAAGGTTGTCTGATCACGTGTCAGTTTACGTTTAAAATCTTTCTTCGCTAAATTGGTGACTACTCGACCATGACCATCCCTGCATATCGTATGCCCAACTTAGTGTACGGCACTTGCAGTTGAATATTTTCATGATGATGTACATAATGTATTGGATGAGGAATACTCATATTCATGACGCCTTCCTTCCCCTCCATGCGATCACCCGCCCCCCTCTCTCCATCCATGGCATCACTCACCATCTCTCCTCCACACCATGACAAAGCCTGTCCTTGCCGCCTTCCCTTCCATCCATGACGTCTCCAACACCCTCCTATCCCCGCCATCTCGTCATCGTCAACCTCTCAAAGGGTTATCGCTAGCTACTACTCCTAAAAGTTGGAGAGATGATTCTATGAAGCTGAGAACCAAACTAGGGTTTCTCACCCCATACCTCCTTGACGGGTAGAGTAAACTCTCCCCTCTAAGCTTCATCCGCGAGCCTGTGGATTCATCTCCCCTTTACCTGCTGCTCCGACAGTCAGTTGTGGGGAGGAGAATTCCGCTGCCTCTGCTCCGGTTAGTAGTTTAGGCTAGGATTTTTTAGTCCTCGTAGGTGCAGTGCTCGAGCGGACGGCGGTGCTTCCTTTTCGAGTTTATTTTGGGCTTCGATCCTCCTCGAGTTATCCATCTTGACGTAGTTGACGGAGCTCTAGCGTAGATTTCCTGTCGTCTCCTTGCGATGATGAGGTTAGGGTTTCTCACCATGTGCCAAGATTTGATGGCAGGTGCTTCAGATCTATTCAAGGGTTCATACGGCTCTAAGGATCTGGTCCTTAGGGTCACGTACACGAAGACTTCTCTACTGTCATCGACAAGGTCAAGCTGGCTCCGAATGGAGAGTGGCGACAGCGACACGTCGGTGGCTCGTTTTGATGGCGGTGGTGGCCGTTCGAAGATCTCAAACCTTGATGTAATTTTCACTATTATGTTTGAGGTACTTTACATTTCTGGTGAACTTTGATAATAGATCTAGAATTCTAGATCATCTTTGAGGAAAAAAGTATGGTCGACTTCATGCTACTTATTTTGATGTCTCGCATTCTCTTTTTCTTTTCTTTTTGTGTAGTTGGGTCCACTGTCCAATGAAAAATTAACACATAAAAAACCAGAAAGGGGGCGTATGTGACAATATTTTGGACAACTAGATGATACCCCGCGCGTTGCTGCGGGAATTTGTAGAGAAGAATTGATGCATTGAAAAATATTAACAATCATTCAAGCAAATATTTTTATTCCTTCTTAACCATGTATTGTGCAAATATATGTATAGGATCATCAATAGTACTAATGAGAGTTAGTTTGGATAACACTTGTACTTGATACATGTAATGATCACTTATTCTTGATTTAAGCCATAGTATAACTAATTTTAGGTAGACGTGTAGTTTGCAGCTGCTCACATGCGTGCTTGACTATGCCATCCCTGCTGTTCAAAAATCAACATTATTAGTATAGTTGTACTTGTGTAATCAGGTTAGCGGAGAGAAACATACTTTTGGCTAATTTTATTTGGATGAGAGAACTGATAGTACCTATATATTTGTGTTCCGATTATACTCACAACCGTGTTACTTGTTCATTTTCACATTGTTGTTTATGTCATCTGACAAACTGAGATGAAGAGTTCTCTTGTTGGAAGATCTACCTTTTTTCCATGGTGGCTGTACATATAGCATTCAAGAGAAATTCAATGGTGGATAGGAAATATCTTTATAATTTGGTACCTCTCTCTGATGGTGGTATCTTCATTTAGCTAAAGAGTACCTACTAACAAAAAACATTATTTGAGTCCATGTTCAATTGACCTGAACTAATCGATCTATACAAAGAGTTATAAAATTATTACTTATTGTGGTTTTTCTTCGTGTCCATAGTTGCGGGTTGGTGAGGAGGTATAGCATTGTTTGACTCATCTAGTGTTTTGATCATTAAGCCACAGCAAAAGTTTAGTCAGACTTGTTTAAATAGGGCCTTTAACTTCTATTCTATGGTTGCTGGCAAACCTCTAGATACCTATTGTAGAAGATGGATGGGTAATCAGTTCTTTGTTTCGACATGCCTGGAAGAGTTTTTTGCAGGAAATTATAGTTCAGAGTAGGCTCCAGAAAATACTTTCTGAAATGAATAGAAAGTGTCTAACCTTTCTAGAGGCTGCATTCAAGGGCAGCGATCTTCATGACTCCCATCCCAGAACCATTGCGATAACTATGTTGTCATATACAAAATCAGAAGAAAATAAGAATGTATCATATAATCTAGCAAGTGTTCACACAAATATTAGGTGATGTCGGGCATATCATCAAATATTGCTTTTAAGAGCACAATACATATGCAAGAATGAACTCCATGGCCAAGGACTGGAACAGATGACTATCTATATGACCCGTATATGTGAACCTGAATGTTGCTCTTTGTAAATCCCTGAAACTTAGATCTAGAACCATTGAATCTAGTAAAGGACTAAATCTGTGAATGAAGACAAAATTGGCAACATTAGCATGGTTTGTGATTCCAACTGGCAAGGATGAGACATGTTCTAGATAGCACATTTTTCTAATCCAATGTTCCTGTCATAGACTATGACCAGCAACGCCAAGCTGCGAAAATAAATTGCATGCAACAACTAACAGAAAATAAAACACACAACCTCACAAATTATCTTTGTATCAATTTGCTGGAGTTAATTCCCTTTGATCTCACATAATAGCTAAAAGCTACACAACACTCAAAGAGTCAAAAAAATAGGTACAATATTGATACCTGAGTGGCATGACATCGAATCTTCTCCTTTCCATCTTTGATAAGCAAATACTGAACTTCAGGAGAAAGATAATGGATCTGCAACAACAGCTAAATAATCATAGTGGTATGCGTCAGTAAATGTAACTACGATACTACACATGTGCTTTTGAGGTCAATAATGAAAGAGAGATTGCTGGAGATACCAAGCCCATGTTGTAGACGATGGGATCGATGCACCTCCACTGTTTAAAGAGATAATTTCGCAGGGGCGGGGAAAAGTCGTCCGAGAACCGGCATCGTCCATGCCTCTGGAAAGGATGGTCATGGTGGAGGTGATCGGGGGTTGGGCGCATCGAGGTTGTAGGGTAGTGGCACTGTCCCGAGGCAAGTTCTTCTCGTCTTGACGGCGAATCTGACCAGTGCGTCTGGATCCATGGGGAGGGGCGGCCTGCAGCAAAGAAGTTCCATCCTAGTCGGCCGATGGCGGCGGCGGTGGTGCTGCACCAGATCTGACTGAGGTGCCCTTGCTTGCGCGGAGGGGTTCATGCGTGCATGCGTGACGGAGCGGTGATTTATGGCTTTTGGTTGATGGCGACAGTGGCGTATCCGATGAGGTAGGGATGAGGGTGCAACCGTCGCCCGTTTCTGCTGCCATGATGTTGGTTTTTGATGCATATAATAGGGAAAGACCGGAAGGCTAACAGACCAGAAGATCGACCGATGGGCTGGTCTTGGGCTTTTGCACTAACGCGTCAGTTACAGAAGACGGAAGCGATGCCCAGAGTTTTTTTTTCTTTTTGCGGGAAACGATGTCCAGAGTTGAATCGGACAGTTTGATGAAAATAAAAAAAAATGATTGTTGAGGTGGCAGTATGGCTGAATGAACATGCTGCATGTCAAGAAAAATAAGATAGTGGGAATCAACTATTTAGGTATTATAAATTACTGACCTCCTTCACTCGCTCAGATCCCTCCTATCCAAGATCCAGATGCGCTCACCACCGTCCTGCCGTTCCCCACCGTCGTCCGCATCCAAGCCGCCCCGCCGTGCTCCCTACCGGACTGTCGAGTCCACCGCAGCCCGTCTCCCAACCGCCGCACCGCCTCCCCTCCGTCCCGCCGTGTCCCCTGCATCACCACCGCACTGTTGTGTGCCCTGCCGCCCGGCCGTGCCCCACGCTGCACTGCCCTATCGTGCCCCCTCTTCTTCCCCTCGTATACCTCCAGCATGGTCGTGAGTCGTGACGGCGATGCGCGACCCATGGTGACCTTGCCACGGCTGGAGTTGAACGACCACCGGATCTACCCGACATCGTACCCCCTCCTTCTCTCCCAACAGGTTTGTCTCACTCTATGATTTTACTTGTGTGCCAGAACTCGTGCTTCCATCAAGAATTGCCCATATTACATATTGTAAATTTCTGCTCACTGTAGAGAGATATGTTTCTTTCACTTTAAATCTGTATATTCAGGAGATCAATAGACTACTTGGGGATAATCATGTGGCATTATTTTTGAACTCTTAAGTAGTTATTGTTATTTTGAGTACTTTCTAATTGGTAAAAAAGAGTTAGTCTAGATATAGATTGACATGAACGGCAACAAGAGAAACTCAGTAAGTGTTGTTGAATTTCACATGACTGTGAATGTATATATATGCACACTGCAAGTAGATTAACCTTCTCTTGTTATAAAAGTGCCACTTTGAGTCTACATAACAGACAGTGGCATTTTATTAACGCAGTTAGTAGAGTTGTGATCATAAGCACATTGTTCTATTAGGAGGTCTGATAAAATGCAATTTCCCTACCAACTAGGCATTTCCCTTTGATCTTATTGCTTTGTAAGTATGCAACATTGTCGCTCCGTGTCGCAGTTTCAACAAATTAGGAAATTGAACTTTGTACTGAAGAATATGTTGTGCAAACTGGCTGCCATGTCCGTCTAGTATGTACTATTATGTCAATGTGATTTTGATCTCTAGTTGTATACTGTGATGATTACGTTTTTGGTTTGCTTGCACAAAGGAAACCATTAGTTTTTCATTCTTTATTTTTCATCGACTTGCCTTCTTCATCTGTAGGAACATGTTCTTACCGGTGTTCAGGTTCTGATGGTAATTCAGGCTCTTGCATGAATAAGCTTTTTGAGGTGATGTTATGTAGTTTAGGCTACTTGCGAGCCTTTGGCAACTAAAAAAAGAGCGTCTACCAACGAAATTCCCCCATCTCCAGTTCCACCTGCTTGTTCACCATCTCTTGCAGATTTTCGAAACAAGCCAAGAACCACCAGCTTTATGTGCTCTGCAACAAACAGATATGTAAGTTCTCTACCTAATACCTATGAATGCTTGCATTTCTGCTGCTTTCTAACCAATACCCATGAATGATTGCTGCTGGGCTGCCTGCTGTTCCCAGTCAATTAGCAATTTCAAAATTAAAGTAATTGGTCACGCAATTGATTTAGTGCAAATCATCGTTGTATGTGTCTTTCTAGTTCGTCTAGTGACAATAATCTGGGACAGATTCAGTCTAGCCTAGCACACAAGAAAGTAAGTATCACAGATTAAGCGTAGCCTAACACATATCTTTTAGGAATGTAAGTATCACAGATTCAGCGTAGCCTATCATATATCTTTTAGATCAAGGTTAGGTTTTAGTGTTCTTTATTGGGCTACGCTCATGACTCACAAAGCAGTATCATGTGTTGTGCAAGCTGCCGAAACACTAGGATAGGTACATACTCAGCGCACTGCAGTATTTAGAATATTCAGTCATGAATCAAAATCTTTTATAGGGTAGGGATGAATCAAAATCTTAATCCAATATTATGTCAAACTATCCTAAGCATGGCGATTAATGTTTGTCAATTTCATTCCTGGTCTAGATGATTTACACGGCATAAAAACATCCAGCAAGCAAAAATTTCACGACACAACGCTTTTAGTAATTATCACTAAAGCTCCGTGTCGTGCTTTGATATGCGAGTTTGATAGGAGCAGTAGACACTGCTTTGGTGATAAAACTTTTGTTCCGTCAACCTAAAAGTATTAATCTGTCCTGTGAAATGATAATATATATTAATCAGTTGTGGGCATTCTAGCAATTCTATGTTGTTGTTTATTGTCCTACTTTTTTTGTAAAGGTATAATGCGTGATGCATACCTACAAACTTTCTCAAGAAAAGGTGCAAGAACTTTTTAGTAGAGCTAAGTAGAATTGTACAGGAACCTAAAAGTATTAACCTGATTGATAGTTGTCTTTTTTTTAACTATTGTCCAGATACAACAAGTTAGTCTTGATTTGTACAGGAGGCAAGTAGAATTGTCTGAACTCTTTATTTTTTTGTGGTTACTTACCACACATCTGCCACGTGGTGACTGTCAGAACTCTTAATGCAATAGCGCAACAGTTTACTACTGTGTGGGATTAAATGGGATTATGTGGGAAGCAGACGCAACATGGTTGATTGCAGGCTGCCCACGAACACCCGCATAACATATGCGTGCACGTGGGCATCCTGCTATTAGTCCCACTTGTAGCCTGAATGTGTATCCCTAACGAAGTGAATGGTTATGACAATCTTCCAAAACTATGACCATGTGTATCCATTGACATATTGTTCATGCAAATTTTATTATCATTGTCATCCAATGCTAATATTGATCATAATATAGGTTGCTTCCAAAGTAGTTTCAAAGACTTCAACATATCCAAACAAGCGGAATGTTGCATATGCTACTATTGGGAGTACTGATCCAGAAACTAAGGCTGGTGATATTGAGTCAGGTAACAAATTTCATGTGTGTGCATAGATGAAACTATTCTGGATAATGAGTTAGTAAGGTAAGTTGAAGTTTCTCATTGGTGATGCTTTTGCTCCAGGATACTTAATTGCCTGGTCTTAAGCTTTTGCGAGTTAAAAGTCTTTCTTCCTATTTCAAAATTATATTTGTATACATTTAATCACATAACTGTAAGGTCCAATTTTCTTCGGAAAATGTTTTTGGCAGGGGCGCCAGTCGAACTGTTTCGCCGGACACGCTCTGCGCATTGGACCTCTTTAGATCCAAAGACACAGGTTGTGCCACGTGTGCCTCCCATCCAATTAGGTGCTCCCCCAGTTTTGTTGCAACCGCTCACGAAGGGGGTCATGAGGGGCTCATTTCGCGTTAGTCAGAGGAGCAGAGGGACGGCGGATCTAGCGACCGGAGGGGCGACTCATCAGCGGCGCCTGAGATCTGGGACAGGAGGGGTGACGGCGTCGATTGAATCCAGGACGGATCTCGCTTCCCCTAGGACTAATGGATCCTTTGGCAGGTAATTTCCCCCTTGCGCTTGTGCTTCTCCCCTTCGTCTCTGTCCCTTTGATTTTTTCCCACCACAATAGGATAGCGATGTGGTGATGTCGTGGGTTCTCAACCGGTCGTCTCGCCAAGGGGGGAATTTATGCCGCCCATGCTCCATGTTTTTGTCAGGCAGAGTATTTTGGGCCTAGGGTTTGTGACGGATTTGTGCTTCCACGATATTTGTCAGGTTGAATTAGAGAGATTAGGGCCTAGTGTTTCTTCCATGATCCCTTTTGGGTTTGTGAGGGATCTGTTCTTCCATGATTTTAGGGTTGAAATTTTACGGTGAGTAAAATGCACTTGCTGCTACGGTAACTGCAGGGTGGCCATTGCCTACTTGTGTGGTTTTACTTGAAGCATGGGAGGATGTAGCATGTAGCATCCAGGAAGTAGCACGTAGCTGCATACATGTTTCTACTCTTGGTACTTTGTTTTTAATTCTCATGTTCGTGTTGTGTTGCCGCGGCAATTCCTTGCTTTGGTTTGCTGCTTACTCAACTACGCTCAACTTGCTTCTCTCATAGTGTTTGTTGTACCATATATAACTCTTTTCGTTAGCTCAACTACAACTAGTGTTAGTAGCTTAATTAAGCATGATTCAACAGTTTTTTTGGTTTGATGGATCTTTGTAGATTTAAGTTACTATACATGCTAATTTCAGAGAGCAATGTTTATTCTATGTTTCATAGGTTTTATAGATTTTTTTATGTGTGGATGTATGTTTTTCCCTAGCTACTCATGATGCAGTTTTAGGTTTTTACTGACTTGTTTTTTTTCCTTTTTGTAGATGTTGCAGGCACCTCTAATGAGAATGAGGGGAATATGAAGGTTAAGAAGAAGAAATAAGAAGAGAGGCAATCTATGTGGCTTTAAGTCAAGGTTTAACTCAAAAAGGCTTGGTGAAATTGGGAAGCAAGTATTACTGGAAACATAGAATCATAAGGATGGGACTGTTTGAAAACTTGTTGGACATGTGGCCTTTTAAGGTGCCCCACGAGCTCATTGAGTTTGTTGTGATGAACACGAATCACATACTCTTTGAGTTCAAACACAAGAACAAATCCATCATCTTCAGCAAACTCATGATGAAAAGGATTTTTAACGTGCCATTTGGTGATAGACTCGTGAAGCTTTTTAAGAAGAGTGATGAACATGATCTTCGCACCATCTACAAGGAAGGGAACATGGCTTTAATCGCCCATGTTGTCAAGTTGCTCAATAGTTGTAGCGATGAAAACGTGGTTATGATAAATAGGACTTGGGCGCCCCTTGCTTTGGCAATAGTTTTGTGCCCAGGCATTGGCAATATTACGTGAATCTCGAGTATGTAGGCATGTCTTTGGTCCATGAATTCGTTTGGGATGAGCATTTGTTGGCATGAGCGATGAAGGAGGTTGCAATCTTTCAAGAGAAGAAGATGATGCAAGCAAATACAGAAAAAGCAGTAAAGTTTCAGATCGCTTCATGCCTTCCCATGTTAGCGGTATGCAACGCAACATTATGAAATACCTTCATCTTTTTTCTTTGCTGCATGAAACCTTTTATACATTTCTATAGCTGCATTTATGTTTTTGTTGGATAATGTCTTTTTTATTCTATGCAGATCATATACATAGATCATATTCATATCCCGGCCGGCCTCCCAAACGAGCATGTAATTGATTATTTCATGTCGAGGATATGTTTTGTTTGTCAAAAAGATTTTGATTGGTTGGATAATGTTGACAAGAACAATCCCACTCTTGTCCAACCTTTTTATGGGAAACACACCCAAGTAATTTTGCTACATCTCGTCTATATATTTCTTTTGCCAATGGAGTATTAACACTCTCTTTGCTTTTCCATTTAGGTTATGTTAAGCTTCTTATTTTCGCCACTCATGTTTTGTTTTTCAAGATCCGGAGTTTGTGCAACACCCCTATGCAGCACAACTCATTTGACAGGAAATTGGTGCTAAAGCAGCCAGTGGGCAGGGAGTTGGCGCTGAAGCACCTAGTGGCCAAGGAAGCCAAATTTAAGGTGCTGATGTTCAAGCAAACGAATCTCAATCAAGCGAGGCTCAACCAAATGTTGATGTTGAACCACATCTATCATCATCGCTCAACGATTGGCTGTAGCAATCATTCCCTAGCTTGCAAGATCTAAGGGTACTTTTTTCCCATCTACATTATCTCTTTTTTTATTCATTTTCATCCATCTTCTTTTGTAACTTTGTCTTTGCATTATTTTTTTATACCCAGTTGCAAGTGTATTTTTTTTGCTGCATCCCTCATTCTGACGTGCTATAACCATGTTTTATTTTTGCTTCATAGGTGTTTTTAGTTCATACCTATTAGGCTTTTTGCTACATCCATATGTCTAGTGTGCTACAACTACATTTTATTTTTGCTTCATCCATATCATAATTTTGCTACATCCATATCAATAATTCGCTACCTAGAGGTATAGATCATTTTGTTGAGAGAAAAGTCAATCCACTATCTTTCATTAGATGATTGTAAGCATTTATACAAGGAGAAGGGATGCGATGAAGAGGCATCCGTTCAGGAGAGATGGCAGTTACAAGGGGAGATTTACCCCATAATTAACACACCTTAATTAAACTCTAACACTCCCCCTAATCTACACTTGTTCATCCAGAATCATCATCTTGATTAGAGGCTCCTCCAAAAACCCTGTGGGAAAAATATGAGGAGTATAGTGTTTGATATGTTGCCAAAACTTCTTCAAACCCAATGGAAAAAATAAGGAGAAAATGATACAACATATAATGGTTATTGTCTCTTTTAACTCAATACAAGAAAACCCATAGAGTTCAGAGGACAATAAATATGTCGTATATACTTACCCAAAAATCCCGATGGGGAAAACAGAAAGTATGACATATGATCTCATGTTGATATTACCTCATTAAAAACCTTTATGAGAATTTGTAAAGTAAACTCATGAAGGAAACAAGAGTATAATATGATGCATTGAACAGGAACAATTCTGGAAGATACTCCCCCTGATCTTGCAAATTTTAAAGCCGTCACATACCAATTCCGTGAAAAGTTGGTAGAGACTTCATGAATAAATCAGTCACATGATTTAACTTGCAAGATATGGAATATAGCGATATTGCTTATTGCGTAACATGTTTGCATCCGGGCAACACAAAACACATTATCATTGAGATAATGGCTGGTGGATGTAGCCATGAGGTCTGTTTTGAACACTCTTCAAGAGAGGGCTACCACACCTAGTAGGAACACTAAGCTTGTCCATGATTTGACATAGCGGGGATCTGATCATTGTATCCAATGGTATTGGTGTTCAGATTTCTCTAAAACTTTGAAAAACCAGGATAAGATGTTTGATGCCTTTGGAGATATCGATAGATATTCTTGAGTCCCAACCAATTGTGTTTGGTGGATCCAATGGCATTATGGAACACTGAGTCCCAATGTCTCATTTCCATCATCTTGGTCTAAATAGATCTTTCTCTACGTCCCAATGTCTCATTTCCATCATCTTGGTCTAAATAGATCTTTCTCTACGTCTAGAGAATGAACTATCATGAAAGTTATGGATGGATAAGATTTGTCCACAATGAATTTCTCCAATAAATTTTGGATATAGACAACGTAGTATACCATAATGTACGAATGAAGGTGCTCAAGTTGTAGTAATGAGCGGTACTTTGGTTTACCAGAATCCTTCATTTTAAACTCCGTCATTTAGATGATTACATGTGTCGTTATTGCAGACACACAAACATGGATAATCATCATTGTAGGAGTAATCCTTGTGTATAAGGATCTCACTACGTCAGTTGTACCATATGTGACAATAGTAAGTCATATGGTGACTTACTGATTTTACACAATGTATGTCGATTCAAAATTGAGATTCCATCGGGAAACATCTATGTTTGAATCTAGTGATCCACATGTATATGTAATCACTACATCTATGAACTCCAAATTGTATAAGTTATCGGAAAGAGATTCCACCTCTGGAGAATAGTTGGGTATCTGCGTGAACCCTTGTGCTACAATACTTGCTCTTTGTTTCACCACCTCGTTGTTCTCAATTCTGTTTTCAGAAGAAAACTGGTGTAGGTATTGCTTATGAATACCTTCCCATTATTGAGCAAGATCATTTCTACCTAGATTATAACCTTTGCTTGAGTTCAGTCCGAGTGTTGTTCACACTTTGCCATGGCCATGGTCTTTGGATCTGAATCATTTGAAAGGCTTTTGCAATCTAGTTGAGAAATGCATGTCGACAATTGTAGACTTCCTGTTATATGATTCTCCAGAATCTATATATCAATATATAGTTGATGGAAATATCGTTACCCATAGTGACTGCTCGCGATTTCCCAATGCGATTGAGTCAGGTATTCCAATGTCCTAGTCATATTGTGCATTATGACCTAGGTTGGTGGAGGTTTCCCGTCCACTGGGTGTATACTACCCATCAGGTGTTGGTCAACGTGAAGTTGACTTGCATTTACTGATTCACGGGTCTTTATATCCTTGCTTGCGAGAAGCTGAATCCTGATGTACTATTGCCGTACTTCTCCCCCTGTTGCTTTGAACGGGGAGTTGGATGGTTTTAGTTGGTACCTCCACTCTTTTGGACATTTTTCAGGATTGTAGGATTGTGTGACACCTTTATAGTCAGTAAATGAATCTGGCAGGTTATTTGCAATGTGTTGGAAATCTTCTGAACGCATGGTTCAGATCTTTGAGTATGTGGATTTGAGGCAGAAATGTGTTGAACATTCCACTAATTTCCTGGCATTCTTTATGGTACTTGAAATCTCCCCCTAATGCCTGGAAATGTTCCTCATTAAATTAGCATATTGGCCTTGAATAACTCCCCATGCAAGGGGCTTGAGGTATTGACGGAAATACAGTTATTCCTCACATAGATCCCAACTATATGTTGAGGGGCTAATGATGTATGCCGGGTGGTGATATCGGTATGCAACCGAATTACCGCAGATAGGAAATACTTGGTAGATATCCACATATCAAAGATAGAGGGGAATAATATTATGCAGTTCTGTCATGAGCGTGTAAAACTGCATGACTCCAACGTAAAGTTGGTAAGTTACAATTCCAGAGTAAAGATAATGCAATGAGCCTAACTTCTTTGGATAAAGGATTCTACCAAACCATTTTGAGTCTGAACATTAGGACAAATTGCTAAACTTCAATCCGAGGGCCATAGAGAAAGGCACTCAAGGAGAATTCTGCAATGCTATCCATACAATTTTCTTGAAATCGATGTTAGGATAATGAGCCAATGGTTTTGTGTGAATAAAGCACACACTTGAGACCATCATGTAGATATGTCTTTTAGAACCATGGAATACCCGAATAGTCTAGTCAATGGAGGGAAGAGCCACTTACCTCAACTTGATGCATTCAAGGAGTCTAAGTGGTTCAGCGTAGACTTTAAGGTGTGTGAGCCTTAAAATTAGCTTCCCTGTGTCACTTGTAGTGCACATAAAATTCAAATGTTGTTAGAATTTAACATCATAATAATCGTAAACTATTGAAATTGCCGATAGTTTCGGTTTCAACCCAATGTCTCGATGACCAAGGCTAGTATGCCAAGTATGTCATGTACAAGACACTCTGGAAAACTATCACGTACACAACATGTGGTACGGGTTGTGTCGTATGTGTAATCCAGATGATACACAGAGAATGTATTTGCCATATCCGTTGCATATGGTAAAGAGAAGTTATTTCTCTTTGTTGTCATCATAAGTTTCGCTATGGAAACTATTTTGACGGATACCTTTATAGTTTAGTAGGGTACGAGTTAAATTTGGGAAGCAATAAAGCATCCCGACATTACTCGAGTACCCACAGGGATAGTAAATATGACTCGAGTTGCGCCAACAAATACCTCATCGCATCTAGGATTTAAATATCTCCTTTCTCTCAACGAGAGTGAAAATATTGAGCTTCCCTGAGTATAAAGTTTGTGGTGCATATGTCCACAAGGCACATATCATTTTTCATCGGATTGACTCCCGTAGACATAAAGATTCTCAATATGAAAATCACTGTCAGATATATAGAATACATACAAATGTATTTGTACCAAAGTGCTGATACAGTATATTGTGATATACAATATATGATGACAACAATAATCATGTTCTTATTAGAACATCATAAATGGACATAAATAAATAGATCACTAAGGAGACTAGGGGACTAAATGTATAGTCTCCAAACATGCCGGTTGATGCATATTCAACCTTCATGCTCTCCATGCTCATAGGGTCCCATGACTGCTGATAGTCATGTTGGAGGGACGAAGTGAGATTCAAACCTTTGCCCTTGAGATTCTTTACGTCCCAGGAATAGCTGATACAGAATAACCAGATACTGAGACCTGGATCGATATAATGCCTTAAGATTTATAAGGCAACATATTTTTCTGTTAGCGGTGTGATTCTGACCAAAGGTGAATCCTACGGTCTTGGATTGCACACATTATTCCACGAGACACAAGAGCGAGCATGATGTCCATGGCCTAGATAGGGCAGTGGTGGCCATTGAGGACGAATGCCTCAAACTCTATAGCCATATGTTACCTCTATGGGTAAACCAGAGATAATTAATTTACAACCAGTAAATTAAAGACCATCATGGTTGATGTTGTAATGAACTTAGCAAAATCAATGGGTATTTCAAGAAGTTATCTTGAACCATTAGTGTGAATCTCAAATTGCTAAGTATGACATCTTGAAGATAATCTCCAAAATGAAGTAGATCTGCAGCATAGGGAGTATAATCTGATGAAATCAGTAAATACTCACTCATGATGCCTTATGTCATAACTTAGTAAAATGTGTGGGAGAGCACTTTGAAGCAATCATAATGTCGAAACGACAAAATATAGGCTTTATCAGTAGTCATCGATAATCTGCGTAGGCAGTAGATCCATATGACTACCTTGTGATCCCAAACATCAATTTGAAGAAATCACCTTGAATTTTGCATATGTATTTGCAAGAAATTGAAAATATCAATTGCAAATAGACGTATTAATCTCAACATATAGTGAACATGGAGATACATACATTTCCGGAATACATCGTACTCAACAGAACTACACTATTATAATGAATAGTAATGATGTTGCAAACTTGATGTTCAAGTGAAAAAAAACTTGAATTGTATAGACATCAAATTAAATGAGATGATCATGCCTCAAGTTGCAAGATAATTCAGAAGTGTGAATTAATATTTTGCGAGAGAAAATTAATCTCAATCTCAATGAGATTGTTTTGCAAGAGAAGAAAATTCTCAATCGCAAATCAGTACTGTAGAGGTACTGAATTTATCTTTGCAAGAGATAAAAGAAAATCTCAATTGCAAATAATAGATATAAATAATCTCCTTTATAGGCATGGAAATTATTTATATCTTAAATTTCTGGAGCATTATACTCAACAGAAAAATATTTGAAACAACGGGGTCTAAAACAGGTAAATACTAGTAATTAGTACTCTTATTATGACCGATTTAACCCCTATTTCAGCCTATTTTGCCATTTCCTGCATATGGGAGGATCTTAGTGCAAAAAGGCGAAGGGATAAGATTTCCCTGTCTTCTCCCGTGCAGTTACTGCAACTGCCACCGCCCCTCAGGCTCGCCGGCCACGGGCACAGGCAGGCAGAAAGACGCGGGGTGCGTCAACGGCGTGGAGGCCGTGGTATGGCCGGGCGGCTGGGCAGAGCGCAGCCACAGGCATGGCCGGCGCGGCCATGCGGCGGCGGCGGGCGGGCGCGGCGCGAAGGCCGGGCAGCCAGGCGTGGGGTGCGGCGCGCGGCCACAAGTGCGGCTGGCGCGAGGCCTGCCGGGGCAGCCGGACGGCGCGAAGGCCGGGCGCAGCACGGAGGGTGCGCAGGGCGGAGCGTTGCCGCCGAACGAAGCGCAGAGCAAAGGCTCCGTCAACACGCACACGCATGGTGTGTTGTGTGCGGGATCCCGCTGTCAAGCAAGGGCTTGGATCATGGTCTATCCATGTTGATGGATTTCCTTTGTACAGGAGTATGCATTGCATGCAACACATGCACGACCAGCATGCTCACTGCATTCAGCACCGATGACGATGGTACCACGCGCAGGCCGTGGGAGAGGCGTCTCCGCGCGAGCCACCGCTGTCTGGGGAGACAAGCGTGAATTGGGGAGGCCGGGCGGCCACTTGCGCGGCGCTGCAGGGCACAGGGCGGCCACGGAGCGCGGGCGGGCACGACCCGAGGCTACACGGCACGGAGGCCGGTGAGCGCAACGGCCATGCTCCTTCCCTCTTGTTCGCTCGTGGTAGAGCGTGCTGATAATGTGTTGAGAGAAAAGTGAATCCACTATCTTTCGTTAGATGATTGTAAGCATTTATACAAGGAGAAGGGATGCGATGAAGAGGCATCCGTTCGGGAGAGATGGCAGTTACAAGGGGAGATTTGCCCCATAATTAACACACGTTAATTAAACTCTAACACATTTGTTAATGCTTCATCAATGACAATAAATTGATATAATCACACTGTTTATTTGATACATAGTGATACAACAGCATACCTACTTGTTTGTTGCTTTATCCATACCTCTAATGTGCTACACCCACATTTGTGTTTTTTACATCCATATTTTTCAAAATCTGGAGGATATGGATGACTAAAATGTTCAACACTTGCCTTCTTGTAGGTACAAATTCAGTTCCAAATGTTGTACGACAAGCACAGGGGTATTTTTGCAGCGAAGGTGGATGACGTAGTAGGCAAGTTTATACCGTGTTTAAAAGGGATTGCAGTGCAACCGGATGGTCGCTCTCCTTCGTGATGTTGGAGACACCATCACAGCTACCAATGAGCCCGACTTTTCCTTTGAAGCACCTATCATGGATGAATGTCACGGAAAAGAGAATGATGTTAAAGCTGCAAATGCTGGCATTGGTGCTCAAGCTCAAGCTGAAGGTACAACACCTAGCATGAACAAGGATGAAGTCACTGGATTGAACCTACAAGTTGCAACACAGGCTGCTGAAACTCGTGATCAACAAAGAGTGAGTTTTGAGATGGAAGGCAACGTCTCATCTCACAGCCCCTACTCTTCTATGATGCACATAGGAGTGCGACAGCCAGCATTTGGGAGGACTAGCCATCATGCGAGTTGTTCTTAAAGGGCTCTGAAGACTATGAGTTGATGCATGGTATGGATGAGCCTACAATCAAGAAGAGCACCGTCAGCTCCATCTATGCAAACATCCTCGTGTTTCATGTTTCAAACAACGATGACAGCCCAAGTATGCTTCCTTCCTCCTGCATCATTTCTTTTTGTTTTTTCTCCATGTCAATTTTTTCGCATTTGTGTGATTGCAGCAAATTCTTTTTGTACAATCCCTTGCAAACTCGTTCATTGTTTTTGCTACATCTCCTACGATGGTGGCTACAGAAAATCAAATTGTTGATGCAAGCAGTGGCCCTAGCACACATGCCAAGAACACTAGGAAGGAAAGGATGGCTAAAGTTCCGTCCGTAAAAATACCAAGGCAAAGAAGCAAAAAGTCAATGAAGCTGCAACTATGTATGGGAAGTATCTTAAGCATGGTAAACCATTAAGGAGATCACCACCCAATGAACAAGTGTGAGCTACCTAAGCCCTATTTGTTTTTTGCTTTCTATTTTTTTATTTTTCTGCTTGAAACAAATGATTCATTTGGCTGCAACTATGGTAGCAGGACACCTTTTGTCAAGATAGGTGGTTTTTACATTGGATACAAGTAATTCCTTGTATGCTTCAAGCCTCGCGGGGATATGAACGATGGGGTTATGTCACTATGTATCGAGATGAACAACCTCACATCTCATGCAGGAAGCAATAGGGTTGTGAAAAATACATGTTCTTAGTCCACGCGGGGGTAAATTTTTGTAAAAACAAGGAATGCTTTATTCCCTTTTTCTTCACATTTTTGTTGCAACACACACTAACCATTTTGTTGTTTTTTTCAAGTAGATCCTACTAAAATTAGACCCATCAACCTTCCAAACACCAGATCTCATGCCCGAGCTTGAAAGGGCCATCACAAAGTTCAAGGTTCAAAAATTTGACCTCGTAAGTTTTCCAAGAGCCTTCTTTTGTTTCACACCACAAATACTTTCAAATATGGCTGTAACATTTTTATATGTTCTGAGTACCTTTTGCCTTTCTTTTATTTTTCTAGCTTTTTTTTCACAAAAGTTCATGATCGCCATTGGATAGTTCTTTGCGCAAACTTGCTTCACAAGCAGTGGAATGTATTTGACTCAATCCATTCAAAGGAAAACAATCTCCTTTCAAGAAGCATGCCAATAACCTGGTAGGCTCATGCTATCTATTTAATTTATGTTTTCCTTTTGATTCATCTATGTAAATGCCCCGTTGTCATCTTTACACACCTCATTTTATTTTCAAACTTTTTTGTGTGTTTTCGGTGATAGATCACAAACTTTGCAACTCTCACACAAGCGTGTAGCGAATTTAATGTCGATGTTGGATCCTTTGCCCGGTTAACCTAGAGGATTACCCAAAGCAAAAATAACATGTGAGTTTTCTTTTTTTTTCTTTTTTCTTCAATCATGTGTTCCATTTCAACAATTGGTTGTTTCCACAATGCATGGGAACTATGATGGAGAATTTTTTTTATCTCATAGATGTGACTGTGGCTTTTTTGGGCTCAAATATGTGCAGAACTATGATGGGAAGGCAGTGAGAGAGTTCAAGCAGGTACACATTTTTTTGTCTTGTCATTTTTGTTACAATCTACTTTCTTCGTTTTCAATACTCATGCAGCACAAGAATAACTAGTAACGTACTTGGAAACAATACCATCTTGGCTCAGGAGATAACTCATTCGTTTTCTCTTAAATCTTGGAAACAACAAGCTTTCTTGCTTAAAATTGATTTGGCTAAGGCTTTCGATCAACTTGAATGGAATTTCATCATTTCGGCTCTTTCGCGCAAGGGGTTGCATAGTCATTTCATAAATTTGGTGTATGCTTGCATCTCTTCCCCAAGGTTCTCAGTCATTATTAATGGCCAACCTTCTGCGAACTTTCATAGCAATAGAGGTTTAAGACAGGGTTGTCCCTTATCGCCTTATCTGTTTGTTCTTGCTATTAATGAGCTTTCTTTAAGCCTGCATGATGCTATGATACAAAATCAACTGTCTGGCATTTCTCTTGGTCCAAACTGTCCACCTATTCATTCAATGCTTGTTGCTGATGACTTGTTGGTTTGTGGTAATGCCACAGTTCAGGAAGCTACCCAAATGGCTCATCTCATCAACCACTTCTGTTCCCAATCAGGTCAGACTCCAAATTGGCACAAATCTTCTATTCTTTTTAGTGTTACTGTCTCCCAGTCTCTAGCCCAACATATTAATAATATTTTCCTAGTTACCCTTATTGATAGTACATCAACTCACCTTGGCCACCCTCTCATCCTTCCTGCAAAGGACCGTGCTTCGGCTTATAACTTTGTTTATGATAAATTCAAGAATAAGCTTCCCACTTACAAAGCTGATAAATTATCCCATGCTGCTAGACTTGAGCTTATCAATTCAGTGTTCGCTTCCATACCTGTTTACTATATGTCCAATATCCTCTTTTCAAAAAAAAAAATCCTTGCGAAGCTCATGGCAATCATTCGTAATTTTTGGTGGGTTGGTGTTAGAGAGGAAGCTAGTGCAAGAGCTTTATGTCTCAGGGCTTGGAAAGATATTTGTACTCCTAAAAAAGGTGGATTGGGAATCAAAAACATGTTGGCTATGAATCAAGGTCTCCTTGCGGCTGCCTGGAGACTTGCTGAAAATCCAGAAAGCCAAGTCTATCAAGTTCTCCATGCTAAGTATTTTCCTGATTCTTCCATTTGGAGAGCTACTCCGAATACTCCGAAATATGCTCTCTGGACTTCTATTCTCAAGGTCTTGCCGATGCTCAAGGAGCATTCTTTTTACCAGATCACCCAAGGCAACATTTCTATTTGGAGCTCACCTTGCTGTACCACTTGGGAGAACATATATGATCACCTTATTGTCTAGCATAGTGCTTTTATTTACCCGGCTAAGGTCTCTGATCTTTGGCTACCAGGCCAAAAAGTTTGGAATTCTGAGTTCATTACTAACCTTTTTCAGGAACCGACTGCTTCGGCTATTATTGCAACTCCTATAGTTCTTGATGATAGTAGGGATATCCTTTGTTGGAAGCCCACTCCTTCTGGTAAGTGCAATTCTAAGAGTACATATAAGTTGTGTTTACAACAAATTCATAATTTGCAGGCAAATCAACCAAGACAGGTGAACCAATCAACCAAAGATATTTTGCAGCAGGTCTGGAAGCACAAATTCATGGCTCCAAGGGTTAAAACTTTTGCATGGGGCTTACTTAGGCATGCTCTCCCAACTGGTCTTAGAGCTGGCAGGTTTTCCTCTCATATTTCTTCTACATGCTCTAGATGTGATTCAGATAAAGATGAAATGCATCTTTTCTTTCTTTGCAACTTTGCTAGAGCCTCTTGGTTCGGGCACCCCGGTATATTAGATCTGATATTCTTGCTCTCAATCATAATTCCGTTCTTGATATTATTCAGGTTCTAATTAACATGAACCATCCGTAAGCATCTATTCCTAATATATTTACCTTGTGGTGTTTGTGGAAAGCAAGAAATGGTGTTCTTTTTTTAGGTAAGTATCACATTCCCATAAGGTTCACCAAGCTGCTCTAGCCATCGCCTCTGTCCAAGATATGCAAGATCCCCAAGAACACCTAAATAGGGAGTTGCCTTCTTCGAAGGAGAAGCAATCTACAACCATACTCTCTCAAGGGCAAGAACAAGTACATCAAGGCTCCACCCTCAAATCTGACTTGGCTATTTCAGGTACCAAAATATATTTAGATGCTTCTTAGCATAAGAAGAATGTGACTGGGTATGGTGGTAATCTGGCTACTGGTATTGGTGTTCACATCCTCTTCCCCAAAGAGGGTTTTGATTCAAGAATAATGATTCAAGCTTCTACTCATGATGTTTGTTCACCTCTTATTGCTGAAGTTTATGCACTTCTATTTGCTGCTAAAATCTCTTGCCGGCTTCAACTTCAGCAAGGTTCTTTTCTCACTGACAATCTTTCATTAGCAAAGATGGCTGCTTCAAGAGATATCAATAACACCAACATCAGCTGGAGGTGCAGACAACCAATTAGCGAGTTATTTCAAATCTCCCATTCTCTTAATGTTGTTTATCACATCTCTAGGAATACCAATGGAATTGCTCACAATTGTGCTCATCAGGTTCTCAACTCGGGAGTAGAACCTGTCTTTAGTTGTTCACGTTCTTCTCATGGCAATGTACCTTTCCCTTTTCTGCAATCCCTCCTCAATTTTCAAGTTCAGGGCTATGTAATTCATGCTGTACATTGTCTATGAGTTGAATGAAATTGTGGCGCTTGATGGAGCCTTCCTTGTGTTAAAAAAACTAGTAACATACTTGCTTACTTTTTGCATTCATTTTTACAGGAAGACATGGCGCGATACCGCATAGATCTAGCACACAACCTCCTTATTCACCGAATGAACAATGCTCTAAAGGAGCGGGCATTCAATGAAGAGTTGGTGGCTTTATTTTTTGGAAGGTTCAAGACGGACAAGCTCCTTTCTTCGTTAGTCTAAATCATGTCTGAGGTGGTAGTGTTCTGATGGGATTAGAGTAGTGCGTGTTTGTATGTAAACTAATGATACCTCCAGTAAACAGATGTGTTCTTTTGGTATGTAAATCGATGATAACTTGATCTTTGGATGAATCGCTTATTTTGTTTTTAATGGATGTGTTCTTCTGTTTGCCAACATGATCAAGCAAGGACATTTGTTTTTTTGCTGGTTCTGAAATATGAAAATATTTTAAACTTCATCCATCGAAGTTTCAAGGGAATCTTTGTGCATTTCTCCCCTCCTAACCTTTTTTCCTGAAAATAATATGTGAATGCTACACTGTCACACTTAAATTACCGAAAGCTCACAGAAAATAGCTACAACCTTATGTTAGATTTGTTGTAGAGCCAAAATATGCATTTTACCTGCAAATTAGCAATGTCCGTACAATATTTTTGCTGGAAGCATAATGTAAAAAAGTTTCAAAAGTTATTTCCAAAAAATAGAACTACCAAACATTTTGTTATATTGCTACATTCTTTTTTGCAATTGAATTGCTACAAGATAACATATAATGGAAACATGTATAGCCAAATTTTGCTGCATAGCCAAATCAACATTTTAAATCATTCAAGGCTTTTCCTTTGCCAACTTGTTATTTTACTTCAACCATGTTTTCAAGAAGCTTCAACCATGTTTTTCAAAAGCTTCAACCATGTTTCCTAAAAGCTGCAACCATGTTTTCAAAAAGATTCAACCATGTTTTTCAAAAGCTGCAACCATGCTTTTCAAAAGCTGCAACCATGCTTTTCAAAAGCTTAAATCATATTTTCTTTCAAATGGGTGTAGCTGTGGTTACAACAACCATTGAGTACTTGTTTAATAAAATTAAGAAAAAACCCACATTTTGCTTTTTTAAAAAAATTCTTCAAATTTTGGCACCATCATACTACAAAAAGTAAGCTCTCACAAACCTATAATAATAAGAATCTTTTTAAATCAACTCTCGTAAAAAGCAACATTTTTCTTTTTCAAACCAGACATGTATTAATATGTTGCAATCCCACAAAAACAAACATTCACAACTGGTCAACACAAGTTTTTATCATGTCATGGGGTGTTACAAAGCAATTCATCATTTTTTCCCTCACGAAACATCCTAAAGGGTAAGGATTGTTTCGACACCCGGAGCTTTCGCGCTCGCACTCGCAGCAAGCACTACAAAAAAAAGACACATCCATGACATTTTGGGCCGAACGAATTTTTTCCTGTCATACTTATGACACTTCTATGACGATAATTGTGACAAAACCCGGTATCATCATAGATGTGGTGGGCTCCTACTTCTATGACAAAAAATGGGCTTTTCGTCCTTGGCGTGCGGGAGACGCGGCCGCATGACATTCTTTGGGCCGTGCATGACGAAAAAAACCATGGTAGAAGCAAGGGCGAGGAAAATATCAGGGAGTTCCCGGTTACGGTGGGTGGTCGGGGGCTGAGCGATGCGCATTTCTCTCGTACACGTACGCACGTGGGTGCGAGAGGCGTTGGGCTCTAACTAAACCCGAGCGATTGCACCAGCTACGTTACTGAACCCGAGCGATCGATCCCTTGCTGTTAACTGAACCCGAGTGATTCCTTCGCTACTGCTGCTAACTGAAGCCGATCGATGCTGCCTCAGGATGAACAGTGAGCATTGTTGGGGGGTGGATGAACAGTTCCCGATGGGGGGGTTGGATGAAAAGGACCCCATGGTAGTAGAGGCCGTTACCGCTGGATGAACAGGACCTCAATCGAACCGGTTGGGGGTGGATGAACAAGACCACGTGGAGGGCTGGATGAACAGGACCCTGTGGAGGGCTGGTTGAACAGTAGCCGATGGAGGGCTGGATGAACAATACCACTGTGTGTTGGTGTCCATAAGACAACATGATAAGTTTGACAAAAAATTACAATACCACTGTGTGTTGGTGTCCATAGGACAACACGATAAGTTTCATGAATTTCAACTAAGTTTTGGATTTACTAGATTTTTAAAATCATGATTCTCAATGTTTGAAATTTCTTGCACGGGGACTAAACATTCACCCAGTGGCACACATGTGTTTTTCCAATCTATCACGTGCGTATGTAGCTCGAACTTTATTTTTGCACATTATACCCCTAGAAAATTAATCAATGTACTAAAACATCTTAATGATCTCTATGTTTTTTCAAAATAAAAATGTCCCTCCTTTGGTCACATATGTTCACCGCGGAAAATTTTAACATGCCTTGTTGTTGCGGTGGATCCGGGTGTG
>NC_041387.1:306982850-307075037 GCF_002162155.2 Triticum dicoccoides
AGGTGCCACATCAAAGTCATGAATTTCGTTATTAAAAAAAATTACACAACCCTTTCATACATACATGTTTGGGCCACACAGTCGGTTGCTGTCCGACACGACACTCACTCGCATGTGACACTTTCTATGGGCCTGCAAGGTTGTCGTCCATCACTTTGACCTACATCCGGCGGAGAGGCTAATTTGACCAGCAAGGTTGATTCCTTTTGTTTGTGTTACGGTAGGAGTATATAGTACGCGTCGAAGAGGTGGAAGGGGACCAGCATACATATACTACATATGCGTCCATGAGCACACCTCACTCAGTGTGGGGACTTTTCGGTTTCCGAGGCATGTGCCACATCAAAGTTGGGCATTGGCTATTCAAACAACACACAACAGCTCTTTGGGCCACATGCCTGCAGGCGGTGGTTATCCTAGGACACCCGCGTGTGTCGCTTCCGTCTGTGGGCCTGCGAGGTCATCATCCATGCATGCATCACTTTGACCTACACTGAGAGAGGTTAATTAATCTGACCATCAAGGATGATTCTTTTTGGTTTGTATTATGGTAGGAGCATATAGTACGCGTCGAAGAGGGCGAAGGGGACTAGCATATACTACGCTTCATGAACCTCTCTCTATGTGGGGACTTTATGGTTTTCGAGGCATGTTCCACATCAAAATTGTGCATTTTGGGTATTCAAACATCACAACCACACACACCTCGATACATATGTTTTTCCCAATGCAAAGCGAAGGCGCTTGTCCTCTGGCACCCACTCACGCAGTTGTTAGCGATATCGATGCTTTCCATCTATTGGCCCGCTTGGTCCATCACTAATTTGATCGACAACGAGAGAGGTTAGTTTGACATAAGAGGGGATTATTTTTTGGTTTGCATTATAGTATATAGGCCATGCTCTGGATTGACATGATATAGTTTGAGCACATGCATTTGTACGCATGAATCCCTCCCGTCGGGTCTAAGTGGGTAGTGGGGGGATGGGTAGCACCATGACACATCATGAACCGATCTTGATCTGTGTGGGGACTGTACGATTTTCGACGCACGCGCCACATCAATGTAGTGCATGGTATTCAAACATGCACGCATCACCTCCATACATATTTATATATACACACACATGAATATATTTGGGACACATGCATGAAGTGGTTGTCTTGGAACATTACTCTCCCTCACGTGGTTATCAGCGGCAAGCCTATATATTCATGGGCCCGCGTGGACATCCGTGATCACTTTGACTGACAATGAGATAGGTTATGCGAACATTTGGGAAGAGGAGTACCATCATTGTTTTTCAAATTTCGGAAGAGGGAACGATGGCTCCCCCCCACCCATCACCGTAACCCTAGCCGCCACCCTCACCTCCGGCGATCTCCACATCTAGCAGGGGAAAGCCATCTCTCATCAGCTCAATCTCTCCGGCGTCTTGGTTTAGACCTTTGGGTGGCCAACTTGATGGCGGTCCACATGTCCATCACCTTGGGTTTGGATTTTTCTTCGGGCATGGGCATGTCCCAGGAGATCTGGCGCACCATGCATCTCTAATGATCCGGGTCACTTCACCATGGTGGTATCATTTGCACGGCACAACTTTCGGCTCACCGAGGATAATGTTGCACTTGCGCTTGAGGTGGCAATTGGAGGATATTGTTCATCATTGAAGGTATCATGTCTATGTGACTGTGTCTTCTCTTTTAATGTTTCATGCACAGCAGTGGGTTTTTTCATATTGAATAAACGGAACTATGTTTGCCCACAGTTTAAATGCTTGTTGATGAGGACATCAATACCATTGTTACACCCACAGCTCCTACTACTACATATACTGGACCAATTACTAGAGCTCGCGCACGCCAATTAAATTATCAGGTACTTTCGTTTCTTGGTAATGATTCTAATGTTCATGAGAATATGATGCTGCCTAAATTGGATACATTTGTTTTGCTTACAAATGAAGGGCCTAGCTTGGAGAAGGATGAACATTGCAGCAAGAACAAGCATGGAGATGATGGCATGCGCTAGGGGAACAAGAACGGGGTTACAAGTGATGATTTCAGGACTTTGAAGCCACCATAATGAGTGCATGAAGCCTTGGACGAAATATACAGGATGCCACTTCATAAATTTCGTCCAGATGCTATTCTGGGTGCTGCGTCACCTTATTATTGGGCCAGTCCCATGTAATTTCGAAATACATAAGTATAGGCTATTTTTAGAGTCCGTATGTGTGGGGAAACAAGAGATAGGGTTAGTTTCGGACTCCTCTACCAAGGGCCACGAAATTCACCCCTTCTTCCTCCATATATACAGTCCTTAGGGCACCGTTTAGACTTTGGGTTTTGTTTAGATTAAAAGTTCGCCATAGCTGCAACTTCGCGTACTTCGTTTGTGTTCAACGACCAGACAAAGGCGTCATAGAACCCCACCTTGATCAATAAAGCTTTCCTCTTATATTCGCAATATCCAGATTGCAATCTTAGTTTCTTGCTTGTTCTTCGTTTGCCTGCAGGAAACAGACCTTTGTGGTCAAGTTGATCATGCTCCGGCGTGGTCAATAACCTCTCGGAGTTGGTTTAGCGATTGCTAAGGCGCGACGTCCTCGCACGTTCATAGTCGGATCGTCAAAGTCGACTTCCTCCAAAATGATAGCCACCATCTCATCGAAAGACGGGACACCTTTGCCTCTATCAAGTGGTATCAAATTTCCAGGTTGCTCGGTGAGATTTTACAGTTTTTCGTAGTTTAGATCGAGTCTATTCTTCATACCTACAGTCCATGAAAATGCCACAAAAAAAATTAGGGTTAGTTCATCATATCCGAACCAATCTGAGCCTTTGCATAATCTTTTTAGGGGTTTGCTTTGTTGAATTTGTGGTTGCATCGTCGTGTCTAGTTGCTGGTCTTAGCGTATAGTCTTTTAGAGTTTCGAGTTCTGGTCATAAGTTGTCATGCCGCCACCACACCAGCATCATCACCCCTGCCATCTACCACCACCGCTCCGAATCCGTATCCATATACCACCACCAATCCGTATCCATATACCACCATTGATCCATACCATATACTACCACCGCTACCACCACCGCTGCCATATACCACCACCGCTGCCATATACCACCACCATATATCCACCACCAATCCGAGTTCCTTGCATATTAGGTTTGTTTTCGGGATCCATCTAATTTCCGATTCGTGTTTCCTTGCCTGAGTAGGTTTTGAAAAAAAAGAGTCCGAAAACCACCCGCCGTTTAGGCCCAAATTTTTCCAAAAACGCACTTGACAAAAAAATTTCTGGCTATCCTATTTTTAGGTGTTTCTAAGCCTATTGAGACAGTCGCCGTTATAGAAAGTTTTTTTTGACCCCGTTTCCAATTTTTGGGTCCGGGCAGTCGAAAAAAAATTGGTCGAAAAAATTTCGTGCCTAGCTTGGAATTTTTTTCATGATTTTTGAAAAAAAGGAGCGCAAAAAAAAGAGCGCAAAAAAAGAGCGCAAAAAAAGAGTGAAAAAAATTCAGAGTGTGCTTCTCCCTTGTTTCCGTGCAGCGTCGTGATTTTGTTAGTGTTCTAGGCTCGCGTCTCTAGCACAGTCTAGCCTAGGACCAGCACAATACCGTCATTGAGCATTTATTCAACTTTGCATCTCTGAATTGATTATTGCTGACCCTTTTTGCTACCATATTATAAGCCTTCCCAGCTCCACATACATCTACGTCGTGCGTTTGACTCTCCCTGGTAATCGCTTTATCCAAGCTTTGAGAGTTTTGACTACAACGGTTGCCGATCACCACCTGCTGCTGGGTAAGAACTGGTAAGAATTTGAGATTTGCTTGACGGGTTTGTGATACACCACCACCACTTCTTAGTAGTCTGTAGGATCATATTCTTGTGTGTTTTTATTTGCTGCTAACCATGGTAGGATCAGAAGCCGATGAGACTGACTGGGAGAACCTGACGAACAAACAGCTACATGATAAATTTCAGCAAATGATGAGTGGACAGGTGCAAGATGTGCTAAACAGATTTGACGAGGCCATGGAGAAGATAGGTGGCATGGAGAAGACATTCGAAACAAAGCTCGATAACAAGTTTAATGAATTGCTCGCGCGTCTTCCACCACCACCACCCGCTGCACCTAACGCACCTCTCCAACAACAACAACAATGACTACCTCCACATCGCGAAACAGCCCTCCGCCGAGCGAGCCGTGTCCCTCTTGCGTTTGGCCAAACTGTTGGTGCTGCTGTTGATACTTCTGTGGCTCCTGCTGCTAATGCGGAGGAGGATGATTATGTGGGAGATTACGAGGATGAGGTTGATCAAAATCAGAACTACGTGCAACCACCTGCACCACAACCATCAGGTCGTCCACATGCAAGTAATCACAATTGTAGGGCTCTCCCTCAGGTACGAGATCATGACCATCTTCCTAAACTAAAATTGAATATTCCACCATTTGAGGGTAGATATGTTCCTGATATATATCTTACTTGGGAGTTAGAAACTGAACAACGATTTACATGTTTACAATATCCCGAGGAGAGACGGGTTGCCGCTGCTGTTTGTGCTTTCACTAGTTTTGCATGTGTATGGTGGTCTAAACATTGTAGATTATATCCTATTCCAACTACTTGGGTTGCTTTGAAAACTGCTATGCGTACTCGTTGGGTTCCACCATATTATCAACGTGAATTGCTTCAAAAATTGCAGCGCTTAAGACAAGGGAAAAATTCTGTAGAAGAATATTATCAGGAATTACAAACTGGCATGATTAGATGTGGTATTGTTGAGGAGAATGAAGCTATGCTTGCACATTTTTTGGGTGGATTAAATAGAGAGATTCAGACCATTCTAGACTATAAGGAGTATACTAATATCACTTGTTTATTCCATCTTGCTTGTAAAGCTCAACGTGAAGTGCAGGATCGACAAGCATTGGCGCGAACTAACTTTTCTGCAGGCCGACCTTCATCATGGACACCACGTGCATCTTCTACTTCAACTCCACCAGCACCTCCATCAGGTGTCACCTCCAGCCGTGATACAAGAAAACAGGCACAGCCACCATTATCTGCGAAGAGCGCACCTGCCGGGCCTGCACAGAGTTCTTCTTCTTCCATGGCATCAACAGGGCACACAAGTGATATTATTTGTTGTCGTTGTAAGGGAAGAGGTCATTATGCGAGAGAATCCAAATCTCAGTGTGTGATGATTGCTACCGAGGATGGTGGGTATGAGTCCGCTAGTGACTATGATGAGGAGACTTTGGCTCTTATTACATGTGAAGAACATGGCGGAGATGATTCTGATCATGAGACGCAATACATGGATCCTAAAGACGTTGACAGGTATGAATGTTTAGTTGCTCAACGTGTTTTGAGTGTGCAGGTCACACAAGCTGAGCAAAATCAGAGGCACAATTTGTTCCATACCAAGGGAGTTGTGAAGGAACGTTCTGTGCGCGTCATCATAGACGGAGGGAGCTGCAACAACTTGGCTAGCATGGAGATGGTGGAGAAGCTTTCTCTCACCACAAGACCACATCCACATCCTTACTACATCCAATGGTTCAACAACAACGACAAGGTTAAGGTAACACGTACTGTTCGTGTGCATTTTAGTATCTCTACATATGCTGATTATGTTGATTGTGATGTGGTACCTATGCAAGCATGTTCCTTATTACTTAGTAGACCATGGCAATTTGATAAAAATTCTGTACACCATGGTAGAAACAATCAGTATACTCTTGTTCATAAGGATAAAAATATTACTTTGCTTCCTATGACTCCTGATTCTGTTTTGAAAGATGATATTAATAGAGCTAATAAAGCAAAACAGGAGGAGAATAAGAGTGAAAATCAGATTGTGGCAAAAAAATTTGAGCAACAAATGAAGCCTAATAATAAACCATCTAGTGTTGCTTCTGAAATTAAATTGAAAAGTGCATGTTTATTTGCTACCAAATCTGATATTGATGAGCTAGATTTCAGCAAATCTGTTTGCTATGCTTTGTGTGCAAAGAGGCATTATTTTCATTCGAGGACGTGCCTTCCGCTTTGCCTCCTGCTGTCACTAACATTTTGCAGGAGTTCGCTGGCGTCTTTCCACAAGATGTGCCACCGGGATTACCGCCTATTCGAGGGATTGAGCATCAGATTGACTTAATTCCCGGTGCTTCACTGCCAAATCATGCGCCATACTGTACCAATCCAGAGGAGACGAAGGAGATTATGCATCAAGTACAAGAGCTTCTCGACAAAGGTTATATACGCGAATCCCTTAGTCCTTGTGCCGTTCCTATTATTCTAGTGACGAAAAATGATGGTACATCACGTATGTGTGTTGATTGTAGAGGCACTAATAATATTACTATTCGTTATCGTCATCCTATTCCTAGGCTAGATGATATGCTTGATGAATTGAGTGGCTCTGCAATATTCTCCAAAGTTGATTTGCGTAGTGGATACCATCAAATTCGTATGAAATTGGGAGATGAATGGAAAACAGCATTTAAAACTAAGTTTGGATTATATGAGTGGTTAGTCATGCCTTTGGGTTAAGTAATGCACCTAGTACTTTCATGAGATTAATGAACGAAGTTTTACGTGCTTTCATTGGATGATTTGTGGTAGTTTACTTTGATGACATATTGATTTATAGCAGATCTTTGGAAGAACATTTGGAACATTTACGTGCTGTTTTTATTGCTCTACGTGATGCACGTTTGTTTGGTAACCTTAGGAAGTGCACCTTTTGCACCGACCGATTATCTTTTCTTGGCTATGTTGTTACTCCACAGGGAATTGAAGTTGATAAAGCCAAGATTGACGCTATTGAGAGTTGGCCACAACCCAAAACGGTCACACAAGTTATTATGTTTCGACCATGTGTGAGGTTTGTTGTTCCTGCTCCCACCTGCATACTTCGAAAATATCTGCCAGGCTCGCGGGTTTTTTTGTTTGATAACGCAAGGTTGTTATCTCGGGACCATGTGCGATGCATCATCCAAATTTTCAATAGCCCCGACATTTTACTACCACATAGTAAAATTTTCAGTACCCGCGTCATTTTCTCAAACACCACCCCCTCCACACCCCCCCAAAAACTCCGCTTGCGCGCACGCACATAGACACACACACCACAACACCTCCCTTGCTCGAAACCCTAGCAAGGTCGCTGCCGCCGCCTCCGTCGCAAGGCCTCCATTGTTAACATCAACCGATTTGGCCATCCAGCTTACTCACCGATCTCCATATTCTAGCCGCCCTAAGTTTCTAAGACAACGCCTGCCAAACGCCCCTTTCCCACAAATCCCGATCCCCATCCCCCTCTAGAGCGTCACAGCCTAAGCCCGACTAAGTTTCACGTTGAGCTCGAGGTGCGACTGGCCCAAAAGAGGTGTATTGCGGCCTCTTCGCCCGACGTCACCGAGGTGGCCGCCGAGGAAGCTGACGACCATTACTGGTCGTAGGCTCTCAAACAGCAGGTTAGAGTATGCTGGTATGTCGTGGACGCCGGTTACAACATCGAGGTCATTGACAACGACGACCTGACATAGGCTAGATCAAAGGTTAAGTAGCCCAATCCCAACCCCTCGGGTTCAACAACCATCGATCTCATCCACGGCCCCACCGCTGATCTCCTCTCGCTTGCTGTGAAGAATTTACCATCCTACATCTCCATCGAGCCCCTTTTGTCATTTTTGAAGGACATGTTCTACGATGCTGGCTTGCAACCCACAGCTGCCATCGAGCCCCTTGATGTAATTCTTGAACATATGTACCTGTGAATCGAATAATGCATTGGTTGTTTCAACCTGATGGATATGAATAAAGCTATGGCCTACTTTAAAATTCAAATTTGGTACAATTTAAATAGCATCAATTAAATTAGTGTGCAATTATGCTCTGCGGGTCGTTATGGCGCACACGGTCGGTAAAACACAAACATGTGTGATATACACCATAATCCAACATGGTTCAAAGAGAGGAAACATGTGCGACCATGCACAGAGTTGCTGTTTGCAAAGCATGTGTGATGGCAGACAATATCACAAAGGGTCCGAGCAAACTAAATGTTTATGATAGTCGCCTTATCATACATGCTTTACAATCATGAACTGTTTCTGATGTGGTACGCATCCTAAAGTTGCACAACATAATATTGTGTGTGATAGTTATCCTGTACGACATTATTATGAAGGTCCGACATTTCATAATCCTATCCGACACTCGTACAATGATTAGCTAATCTCCATAATTATTTATCACATATGGTTCGGGAGAAGGGAATGTGTGTGATTGTCTGCTTACCATACACGTTCTATAATCATGAACTATTTGTGATGGGGCGTGCATCGTAAACTTAGCACCAAAGAATACTGACTACAATGGTAATGCTGTAGCGACCCGACCTCGAACGGTCAAGTCTCTATGCTTAAGTGTCATTCCTGGATTGGTATGCTGACACACACAGTACTCGAGGATTTATAACAGAGGTAAATCACATGTATAAAGTAACGTAAATACTATTACCTCAATCCAAATAGCGGAAGTAACAACAAGGTTGTGGATTCCCATCAACACCAACGGCAAAGTTAAGTGTAGAAATCGTAACCCTAACGTATCACTTACTCGTTGTAAGATTCCTGCAACATGAGACGTTGCAGCCACAAAGGGTCAGTACATTGAATGTATTGGCAAATTCACACCATAGGATAATGATGAATAATAGCTATCACTACATGCATATTTGGCTGGTGGAAAGCTCTAAGTTTATAATGTTTTTGCGAAAAGCCAATTTTCCCTACTTCAAAGGAATATATTTTATTTAACTACAAAGTTGGTTGAAAACATTGAGAAGGTAAACCCCCTATCAATCCCAATTAAAAGTAATCATTAACAACCCAACAATTTAATTATAGAGTGATGAGATCAACATGATAATCCAAGAACCAGATACCCAAGATGTCCATAACCGGGGACAGGGCTAACCATGATTAGTTTGTACACTCTGTAGAGGTTTGCGCACTTTTCCCCACAAGACTCGATCTCCTCCGTTGGATTTCTCGCACTACATGATGTTCGAGAAACGGATGACCGAGACATAGTCTTTCAGAAGTGTTAGCACCTTATGATGGGTAGACAGTTACACCTACTTTCCCCTACATCTGCTAGTCTACCACTGTAAGAGTTCACATGACTTAATCAACTATGCTAGATCCCATAATAGCTTGTGGCTGCACACGGAAGTTTCTAGCATGAATAATCTTATGATCCCTTTGAGCCTGGGTGGCAGTCTAAAGGATAATCACACGGAACCCCAGGATTTCCAAAAAAAAACAGGCGATCACTGGGTTCCCCAGGTGCCTCAATCCACCCAGATGTGTATTAAAGTTGCCACCTTAAGTTGAACCATTAAATAACAATCTAACATCTGTCATGGATACACTCAAACCCAATTAACATCTATGAGCATAGCATAGCAGTATAAGCATAACGTAGAAGTAACTCCCAAGGGTTTGATAGTAACAGGGCAATAGGTTACTACGTCATCAACTACTCCCCAATACCCACATGTTATGAATCCTACTCATGCAATGTTTGAGGGTTGAAACTAATGCATAAAAACTGGGTATGAAAGGGATATGATCAAAGTGTGAACTTGCCTGTACTGTTGATGAAGATGATTCACACTCATAACTCATGATAGTTCTACTCGTCACACTCCGGTCAATCTATCGCAAGCAAGCAATTGTAACCACACACAAGCAAATCACTCAAAAGATTGGGAAGAATGAAAAAGACAATTTGGAAAACATCAAAACCAAGCAAATAACTCTTGCAACATAAAACAATTTCTAACAGTACCAAAGTTATGTGAATTTGGCCTTATCAAAAAGTCTAGGTCAAGAGCTTCGATTTGCATAAATGATCAACTCAATCGGAGTTATAAAACTCAAGTTACGATCAAACGAAGTTCAAATACAAAACTGTTTGAATTAAATTTTAGAACTTTCAAAAATATGTTTAAGTTGTTTTACTGGATAGAGGAGATCGTAATGAAGAAGTGGGCATTGGTTTCGTTGGATTTGGACTAACGAGTAAAAAGATGTGGTCGTTTGAAACCCACGGGCTAGATTGTAAAAGAAAAATACTATGAATAGGTCCCTCAACAGAAAATAAAAATAAAAAGAAAAACCTAAGGTACGAACGTTCGTTACAGAACACTAAGGAATGAAAATCGTTCGCTGTGTTGACCTAACCAGTGAACGTTCGAAAAATAACTAGACTAAAAAAGTCGATTTTTCTGAAAAAACAAAAACAAAACCGATCGGTCTTTGCGGTTTTACCGATCGGGGCGGTTTTCTGTCGGAAAACTAGCAGCGGATCTCCGGCGGCTTCCCGCAGCGGCGGGCGTCGGCGAGGAGCGGGGCGGTGGCGACGGCGGAGTAGCTGGGAAGGGCGGCGTGGAGCGGCGAGTGCGCTAGTGGCGCCGGCGGCAGTCAGTGGCGGCGGCGGAGTGCGGGACAGGGCGGCGGAGCTGCGGTGGATCTCGCCGCCGGCGGCGAGGCGTGATATGCGAGGCGAGGTGAGGGGAGAGGAGAGGGATCCGGGCGGCGCCCTTTATAGGGGAGAGGTGGGTGCGGTGGTGTGGAGGAGGGGGCAAGGGAGGCGGTGACCGGCGCACGCACACGAAGGTAGGCGACGACGTCTTTGGGCTGGCTGGGCCATGGCGTGGCGAACGGGGCTAGCCCGGTCCGGTCGGTCCGAAGAGAAAGTTTTTTTTAGCAAAACAAATTTTTGACAGAGAAGAAAATAAATATAAACCAAAATAAAATAAAATATCATATAGGCATATTGTATATTAAATTTTTTAGAAAAATATTTTCTACAACGTGGACATTTTTGTCAAGTCAAATAAAATTGAGAAAAAATTCAAATAATTCAAAGAGTGTTACTGCCCTACTAAAATCCACTAAAAATTATTTTCAAAATACCAAAATGATTTCAAATTTATTTCTCTCAAATTTTCTGATGTAGGGAATCATTTTACCCTAATTTCCATATATTTTAGTTTTGGAGAAAAATAATTTGAATAAAACCCAAATAACTCCCAATTGAAAATAATTTCAAAAGGACTTTAAATTGGATTTTTCTTAAACTCCCAACTCATATTTCATATAATTGAAGAAGTAATTTTATATTCTCTCATGAAAATCATTGAGTTGCTTAAAGTTTTCTGATTTTGAAATATTTTCAAATGAAATTCAAATATTTACAACAACCCTTTTCATTTAAATAAATGGAAGAAGTCATGTCATCTTCTCTCTAGGGTTTTGTGATGAAAAGAATTTGAATTCATGAAGATTTCAAATGCAAAATGAAAGTTTGGGAAAATCCTTTTATTCCCTCTCATTTAACTTTCAAAAAGTTTCGAATTTCACTCACTTTGAGTCAATCAATCACACAACAATCAAACAATCAATCAAAACTATCTATTTGTCATAACATTCCAAAATTTAGAATTTTGGGATGTTATAAACCTACCACCCTTAAAATGAATCTCGTCCTCGAGATCCGGAGAGGCTAGAAAGAAATAGGTTAGGGTTTGGGGGTCTTCTCAAAATCCATCGATCGTCACAGGGGATCTGGGGTGCTACCACCCTTAGAAGCATTGTTACTGTTCCATCAAAACTCATATACTCCATCCTTATTGTTGACAGTGTCGATCTTCTCAGATCTTCAGTATAATTCCTTCTCTGGCTCTTCCGGCAATAGCATAACCTTTTGCTCAATTCTTTTGTCCTTTTATCTTGGTAAGGTTATTCCAAGACTAGGTCTTCTTAGCTGACGGGTCTGGCGCCAATACTAACAACTATCGATATCTCATGGTTGTCATCAATTTATGGTTTCTCCTGCAGGAAATGGGTCTGGGTTGAACCTCACCGTATAACCTACGGTTGGCAAAAGCTGCCTTGTACAAGGGAAAAATTGTCATACCATTCTAAGGTTTAAACAAGGTTTTGATCGTCCTCTCTCTACTATAGGTAAGTCACTCAGATTTACCATCCCGTATAGCAAGGCGAATAATAAGAGTAAGTTGGTTTGGTGATCATCCATCCTGCACCCAAATCATTACCTTGTATATGGTTTAGCGAATCTCGCATTCTAACACTTGGTCATCCTCACAAGCATTAAATAATTTCTCTTGTCAACGAACTAAGTTCGGATAAATCCATTGATTCTGCAAGCCAAACAAGCATCTATCATTTCTTCACAACTCTCAGGTTTTGCGTAATTCCTATAAGATCGCCTGCTGATAAAGTTGTATCTTCTTCCAGGGTTTTTCCTTCAGCAAGAGTGTGCTTGCTTCTTGGCAGGTCCTGGGCCCTGTGGGTTATGGCCCATCTCATCACTTTGTAAACCTTGATCTCATCACTGGGCAACTGATCACTATTCCAACATCCAACTTCCTAGCATTCTTAAATCCATCCAATTGTACTGTCTCCTTTCCTTCTATCTTATCACACTAAGACGTGATTACTGAGACTCATCATGGAGTTACAGTTGCTCCATAGTACCAACATTATACCTCCTTCATATCCAATAATACTTCTTTCCTTCATGCTCTTGGGGTATCCAACATATCGAGATAAAACTCATACTTGTTTTGTTTGAAATCCACTCTGTGGAATATCATTATCCCTTCCAGGGGTCAAATCTCCTCACAGGGTACTACCACCCTTAAAATGCTCCAATCTTCCATAGACCATATTTCTCATATCCTCGAAAATGGTCAAAATCTTTCTTCATTGAGTAACAACTCATAAAAATCCAAATCAGTACCAACGATGATAACTTTATTGATTCTCCAATTACTACAATCTCCTGTATTTCCATTACAGGCCTCAACTCAACACCTGAATAATAAAAATGTTCTCACTACCTGTATTATACTTCTCACAGACTCAACTATTTATCTCAAATCTCCTTCTCCTTGAGACAATCCCTGGCAAAGTGCCCTACTTCATTACAACAAAAACATATCACTTCTGACAAGTCTCGAGTTTTCCTTTTTGGGCAACTGCTGAAGTAGTGCCCTGACTCCTTGCACCTGAAACAGGTGATATGACTCAGGTCCTTCTTGGTATCCAATCTACTTCTCTTTCTAGACTTTTCCGTTCCAATTAGGGATTCTATTTCTTGTGGGTCATGCTCTACTTCCTCTGTCAGGAATTCCCCTAGATCCCCATTCACACAATTTTGGGCGATGTGTCCTTCTTCTCCACATGAATAGCATGAATTGGTGCAGGCTTTAATTGGGTTTTCTTTGGGTGTGTCCTCCACCTCTTCCTTCATCACAGGTTCTTCTAAAATTTCCATGAGGGCTCCTTTCATTGCTTCTCTCTCCTACTGGATGGTTCTTTGTATCAGGGGGTAAATGTGACACTGAGCAGGGTAGTGGGTAGTCCCTTCACACAAGAAACAAGTAATCTGCCTAGTTGGGCATTCTACAGCTGGGTGACTTACTTCACAATGAGGGCATTCATCCTTGTGCTCCTTATGGTTGTGTCCTATTTCTCCACAAAGCTTGCATGCACAACGTTTCTTCATATCACTTCCATAAGGCTTCAATTTCTGGGACACAAACCGAGACTTTGGCAAAGTCAACATAAATTCTTTCCAAGTGGTTACTCCTTGCCATCCATTGATGGTTTGGTACATTCTCCACCAAGTAGCAGCACCTCTTTCAAAGCACCGAGGAGCATGCTGTGCCATATCCTTTCTGGCTATAGTGTTATTCTCCATATGATCTTCCATTTTCTGAATCTATCGGTCCGTCTCCAATTGACTCATCGGTCCAGAAAATATGAGTTCATATCCATTCGTCCTCTATTGGGTCCAAGGGTTTTGGGGTGAGATAAGAGAGATAGAGAGGGATACACACAATACAAACAATAGTTTTGAAAAGACAGATTTTATTTGTGGCTAGCGGAAAAACATCAAACAAAATGACAGCTCACAATCATTGCATCTAACGTAGGTATATAACAGGGTTTTGGTCTTCTAAAGGTCAATAAATATTCAACGTCACCAAACTCTTCATGTCTCCGATGGCTTCTTCCGATCGTACTTGTCCTTCTCAAGTTCTTTTGCCAGATCCTCTCTGTTGACGCGAAGTCTCTCGTGGCATCCTTTAATAATTGATTTCCAAACTTTTGGATTTCAACCTCCTTGGCATGAACCATGGTCCTACTGTCCTTCAGTTCCTGACGTATCTCCGGTATCTCAAGGTTTTGCTCCTCTAGCTTGGCTACTTTCAACTTCTGGGACATGATTTCTTCACAAAATGCTTCCTCATCTAATACGGCTTCCTGCAGGTCCATCCTAAACTTCTTGATGTAATACTCCAAATCCTGGTGATACACCAGCTAAGATTAAAATTGTATCCTTTGTTGATAGATGCTCCATCAGCCTTCTACCATCCAATCCTTCCGAAGAAATGCATGCTTAACAAAGCACGGTGATAATAGCATAAGCGGGCGATAACATCTTGTATATCTATGTTTCTACCCTGCTCATTGACTTGAACTATCATTCCATAGTTGATATCTCCTGCCTTTGGGGTTTCTTGACAAAACTTTGAGTTTTTAACGCTCCATGTTCTGGTCTTTCTCTGATACACCTTGATCTTGGGTATTGACAGCTTCCATATTCTGCCAAGTTCCATAAGGGGTGCCTTCCTAGGTCATACAAATCTGGAAAATTCTACAAGGCCTTCAAATTCTCCTAGTCTTCGGGGTCTTCAACCATTGTAGTTTCCATCATTGTAATGCACGGTAAAATCCAAAGTGGTCTTAGTTGTCCGATATCTTGTACTTCTTCGAGTGGTCTCATCAGCCGAAACTTCATGTGGTCAAAAGGGGAAAGGGGTATAGTCTCACTAAAAGGGAATATTTAAATTAACTCAGAAGAGAAGAGAGGTAAAAGATCCTTTTTGAAAGAAAGTTGTGGAGAAAAATCTTTCCTATGGGCTTGCCAGTTTCTAGGGGTCACGTCCTACAGTCAACATGTGCTCTGATACCATGTTGTAGCGACCCGACCTCAAACGGTCAAGTCTCTGTGCTTAAGTGTCATCCCTGGATCGGTATGCTGACACACACAGTACTCGAGGATTTATAACAGAGGTAAATCACATGTATAAAGTAACGTAAATACTATTACCACAATCCAAATAGCGGAAGTAACAACATGGTTGTGGATTCCTATCAACACCAATGACAAAGTTGAGTGTAGAAATCGTAACCCTAACGTATCACTTACTCGTCGTAAGATTCCTGCAACATGAGACGTTGCATCCACAAAGGGTCAGTACATTGAATGTACTGGCAAATTCACACCATAGGATAATGATGAATAATAGCTATCACTACATGCATATTTGGCTGGTGGAAAGCTCTAAGTTTATAATGTTTTTGCGAAAAGCCAATTTTTCACTACTGCGAAGGAATATATTTTATTTAACTACAAAGTTGGTTGAAAACATTGAGAAGGTAAACCCCCTCTCAATCCCAATTAAAAGTAATCATTAACAATCCAACAATTTAATTATAGAGTGATGAGATCAACATGATAATCCAAGAACCAGATACTCTAGATGTCCATAACCGGGGACACGGCTAACCATGATTAGTTTGTACACTCTGGAGAGGTTTGCGCACTTTTCCCCACAAGACTCGATCTCCTCCGTTGGATTTCTCGCACTATATGGTGTTTGAGAAACGGATGACCGAGACATAGTCTTTCAGAAGCATTAGCACCTTACGATGGGTAGACAATTACACCTACTTTCCCCTACATCTGCTAGTCTACGACTGTAAGAGTTCACGCGACTTAATCAACTATGCTAGAGCCCATAATAGCTTGTGGATGCACATGGAAGTTTCTAGCATGAATAATCTTATGATCCCTTTGAGCCTGGGTGGCAGTCCATAGGATAATCACACGGAACCCCGGGATTTCCAAAAAAATAGGCAATCACTGGGTTCCCCAGGTGCCTCAATCCACCCAGATGTATATTACAGTTGCCACCTTAAGTTGAACCATTAAATAACAATCTCACATCTATCATGGATACACTCAAACCCAATCCACGTCTACGAGCATAGCATAGCACTATAAGCATAACATAGAAGTAACTCCCAAGGGTTTGATACTAACAGGGCAATAGGTTCCTACCTCATCAACTACTCCCCAATACCCACATGTTATCAATCCTACTCATGCAATGTTTGAGGGTTGAAACTAATGCATAAAAACTGGGTATGAAAGGGATATGATCAAAGTGTGAACTTGCTTGTACTGTTTATGAAGATGATTCACACTCATAACTCATGATAGTTCTACTCGTCACACTCCGGTCAATCTATCGTAAGCAAGCAATTGTAACCACACATAAGCAAATCACTGAAAAGATCGGGAAGAACGAAAAAGACAATTTGGAAAACATCAAAACCAAGCAAATAACTCTTGCAACATAAGACAATTTCTAACAGTACCAAAATTATGTGAATTTGGCCTTATCAGAAAGTCTAGGTCAAGAGCTTCGATTTGCATAAAGAATCAACTCAAATGGAGTTATAAAATCAATTTACGATCAAACGAAGTTCAAATACAAAACTGTTTGAATTAAATTTTAGAACTTTCAAAAATATGTTTAAGTTGTTTTACTGGATAGACGAGATCGTAACGAAGTGGGCGTTGGTTTCATTGGATTTGGACTAACGAGTAAAAAGATATGGTCGTTTGAAACCCATGGGCTAGACTGTAAAAGAAAAATACTACGAATAGGTCTGTGAACAGAAAATAAAAATAAAAAGAAAAACCTAAGGTACGAACGTTCATTATAGAACGCTAATGAACAAAAATTGTTCGCTGTGTTGACCTAACCAGTGAACGTTCGCAAAATTACTAGACTAAAAGAAAACCCGAGTTTTCTGAAAAAACAAAAACAAAACCGATCGGGGTGGTTTTCTGTCAGAAAACCGGCGTCGGATATTCGGCGGCTTCCCGCAGCGGCGGGCGTCGGTGAAGTGCGGGGAGGCGGCGGCGGGCGGCGGTGAGGAGCGGGGCGGCGGCGGTGGGCGTCGGTGGCGACGGCGGAGTAGCTGGGGAGGGCAGCATGGAGCGACGAGTGCGTTGGTGGTGCCGGCGGCAATCAGCGGTGGCGGCGCAGTGCGGGACAGGGCGGCGGAGCTGCGGTGGATCTCGCCGCCGGCGGCGAGGCGCGATATGCGATGCGAGGCGAGGGGATAGGAGAGGGATCCGGGCAGCGCCCTTTATAGGGGAGAGGTGAGTGCGGTGGCGTGGAGGAGGGGGCAAGGGAGGCGGCGGCCAGCGGAGTCCGCATCGCGGACGACAGTGGTGTCCGGCGCGCGCATGCGAAGGTAGGCAGCGACGGCTTTGGGCCGGCTGGGCCGCGGCCTGGTGAACGGGGCGGGCCCGGTCCGGTCGGTCCGAAGGGAAAGTTTTTTTTAACAAAACAATTTTTTGACAGAGAAGAAAATAAAAAATAAAATAAAATATCATATAGGCATATTATATATCAAATTTTTCAGAAAAGGATTTTCTACAACGTGGACATTTTTGTCAAGTCAAATAAAATCGAGAAAAAATTCAAATAATTCAAAGAGTGCTACCGCCCTACTAAAATCCAATAAAAATCATTTTCAAAATACCAAAATGATATCAAATTTATTTCTTTCCAATTTTTTGATGTAGGGAATCATTTTACCCTAATTTCCATATATTTTATTTTTTGAGAAAAATAATTTGAATAAAACCCAAATAACTCCCAATTGAAAATAATTTCAAAAGGACTTTAAATTGGATTTTTCTTAAACTCCCAACTCATATTTCATATAATTGAAGAAGTCATTTTATCTTCTCTCATGAAAATCATTGAGTTGTTTAAAGTTTTCTGATTTTGAAATATTTTCAAATTAAATTCAAATATTTTCAACAACCCTTTTCATTTAAATAAATGGAAGAACTCATGTCATCTTCTCTCTAGGGTTTTGTGATGAAAAGAATTTGAATTCATGAAGATTTCGAATGCAAAATGAAAGTTAGGAAAGTCCTTTTATTCCCGCTCATTTAACTTTCAAAAACTTTCGAATTTCACTCACTTTCAGTCAATCAATCACACAACAATCAATCAAAACTATCTATTTGTTATAACATTCCAAAATTTAGAATTTGGGATGTTAAAAATGCCAACACACACGAGTAGCAAGGATGAAGCATTTGGGATATTCGATATATCACAAACAATTCTGTGAAAAATCGCGTTTGGGATACATGCGGGCATCGCATACGCTTTGTTCTGGAAAACGTATGCACTCCTACTACCTATCCTCGACGGTTTCTTGGCCATGCGGGAAGGACCCCCCTATCACCCACACTAGCAAGGCGACAGTTTAAAATGCCGTCGTGTAAAGTGGTTAAAAACTGTTTGTATAGCAGCTCGTTGTACCAGTGTTGCATATTATGAGAGGAAAGGCATTAGAATTACTCCACAAAGTGTTATATTGATTGAAAACACTATAAATAGCAGTAGGAAAACATGATGCAAACTGGACACATAAGCATCTACCATGCTTAGGGCATTGAATTCCTCATCCGAGAAGCCCGGATTCCTTCGACAAGCTTTCCGTTGGTGGTAGTTCATGGCACATTGGATATCAGATGGGGTAGTGATATGTCTCCATTGCATCTACTCTTCCAAACACTTTCCCTCTTGTATTGGACTCTAATTTGCATGATTTGAATGAAACTAACCCGGACTAACGTTGTTTTCAGCAGAACTACCATGGTGTTGTTTTTATGCAGAAATAGAAGTTCTCGGAATTGGATGAAACTTTTTGGAGAATTATTTTGGACTAAGAGAAAAATACTCGAGCAAAGACCCACTGGATGTGTGGGCCTTGTTGCCCAGTAGGCACCAGGGCGTGCCACCCCCCTTTGTCGTGCCCCGATGGGGTGTGGGCCCCTCGATGCTCTGCTGACCCTAATTTGAATACTATAAATTCCTATTTGCCGAGAAAAAAATCAAAGAGGAAGTTCTATCCCATTTCACGATACAGAGTTGCCGCCACCTCCTGTTCTTCATCGAGAGGACATATCTGGAGTTCATTCGGGGCTCCACAGAGGGGGATCTTCCATCTTCGTCATCACCAACCATCCTCCATCACTAATTTCATGATGCTCACCGCCAGGAGTGAGTAATTTCTTCGTATTCTTGATGGACGGTGATGGGTCGGATGAGATTCATCATGTAATCGAGTTAGTTTTGTTAGGGCTTTATCCCTAGTATCCACTATGTCATGAGATTGGTGTTGCTATGACTCTGCTATGCTTAATGCTTGTCACTCGAGCCCAAGTGACATGATTTCAGATCAGAACCGTTTATATTTTCACCAATATATTTGCGTTCTTGATCTGATCTTGCAAGTTGTATGCATCTATTACGTGTTATGATCCGCATACCCCAAGGGATAATAATTGTGATTCCTTCCGGTGATTACCGTAATTTTAGGAGTTCATGTATTCACTATGTGTTAATGCTGTGTTTCCGTTCTATATTAAAAGGAGGCCTTAGTATCCCTTAGTTCCTTATGGACCCCGCTGCCATGGGAGGGTAGGAATAAACATGTCATGCAAGTTCTTTTCCATAAGCACGTATGACTATTTATGGAATACGTGCTTACATTATATTGATGAATTGGATCTAATTCTGTGTCGCCCTAGGTTATGACTGCTACATGATGAATATTGTCCAACATTATTACCAATCCAATGCCTAAGAGCTTTTTCAAATATTGTTCTTGCGAAGTTACCACTGTTGTTGCTACTATTAAAATTGCTATGAAACTACTTCTGTTACTGTTACCATTGCTATGGTTACTGCTACAATCAAATTACCATACTACCATGGTACTGATCAGTCTGCTGCGAATATTTAGTCTCCAGGTGTGGTTGAATTGAGAACTCAACTGCTAATACTTACAAGTATTCTTTGGCTCCCCTTGTGTCGAATGAACAAATTTGGATTGAATACTATACCCTCGAAAACTGTTGCGACCCCCTATACTTGTGGGTTATAAAGACCTTTTTTGGCACCGTTGCTGGGGAGCATAGCTATATTTGTTGACTCACTTGGGATTTATATCTGCTGGTCACTATGAATGACCTTAAGGATGATAGAACCATGATCGTTCCCTCTAAGACAAGGGAAGGAAAGGAACGGTTATCTATCTCTGCACTTGATTCACCTTTTGTGTTGAGTAAACTTGCAACAACACACCTACTATTAATCATGATATGTTGCAAGTTATTGATGATGCTACTTCTACTATGAATGATGCTAATAGTTTGCTTGATAACAATGTGCCACTAAGTGAATTTCTTACTGAACAACTTGCTAGAGCTAAAGAAATTGAGAATGCTGCTACTGATGAGATAACTGAAACAAATGAAGTTATTGAAGCTGAAAAATATGAAATGCCTATTAAGCCTACCTCTCCTAGATACGAATTGCCTAAGATACCAAAGGGTTATGTTATGGAAGGAGAGGTTCCTATGGATTTTCTTGCTTGTAAGGATAGAGATGATTTTAAGAAATTACTATGCAAGTTGAAAGAAAAATCTTTGAATGCTAGAATGAAATATGATCCTAAGTTTTCTACTTCACATATATTTATTACTGATGTGGATTATGAATTCTGTGTCAACCCAGAGTTAATTAGTTTGGTTGAATCTTATCCTTTCCATGGCTATCAGACTGAAACTGTTGTGGCACACCTTACTAAATTAAATGATATAGCCATCCTATTTGCTCATGATGAAAAAATTCCCTATTATTATATTCTCAAGTTATTTCCTTTCTCATTAAAGGGTGATGCTAAGATATGGTATAATACTCTTGATCCTAGTTGTGTGCATAGTCCCTAGGATATGATATATTACTTCTTTGAATAACATTTTCCTTCTCATAAGAAATAGGCTGCCTTACAGGAAATATTTAACTTTGTGCAAATTGAAGAAGAGAGTCTCCCACAAGCTTGGGGAGGCTTCTCCACTTACTTAATGCTTTGCCTGATCATCCTCTTAAGAAAAATGAAATACTTGATATCTTCTATAATGGAATAGCCGATACTTCTAGGGACTACCTAGATAGTTGTGCTTGTTGTGTTTTCAGGGAATAAACTATTGAACATGCTGAAGAACTGGTGAATAATATATTGAAGAATTATGATGATTGGACATTGCCTGAACCATCTCCTAAACCCACTCTAAAGAAGAGGGGTATTTTATTTCTCAGCCCCCGATTCAATCGTACACTAATAATGCACGCAAATGTGTACGATCAAGATCAGGGACTCACGGGAAGATATCACAACACAACTCTAAAAGTAAAATAAGTCATACAAGCATCATATTACAAGCCAGGGGCCTCGAGGACTCGAATACAAGTGCTCGATCATAAGCAAGTCAGCGGAAGCAACAATATCTGAGTACAGGCATAAGTTAAACAAGTTTGCCTTAAGAAGGCTAGCACAAACTGGGATACAAACCGAAAGAGGCGCAAGCCTCCTGCCTGGGATCCTCCTAAACTACTCCTGGTCGTCATCAGCGGCCTGCACGTAGTAGTAGGCACCTCCGGTGTAGTAGGAGTCGTCGTTGACGGTGGCGTATGGCTCCAGGGCTCCAGCATCTGGTTGCGACAACCAGGTAGAAGGGAAAGGGGGAAAAGAGGGAGAAAAGCAACCGTGAGTACTCATCCAAAGTACTCGCAAGCAAGGAGCTACACTACATATGCATGGTTATATGTGTAAAGGGCCATATCGATGGACTGAACTGCAGAATGCCAGAATAAGAGGGGGATAGCTAATCCTGTCGAAGACTACGCTTCTGGCAGCCTCCATCTTGCAGCATGTAGAAGAGAGTAGATTGAAGTCCTCCAAGTAGCATCGCATAGCATAATCCTACCCGGCGATCCTCCCCTCGTCGCCCTGTGGAAAAGCAATCACCGGGTTGTCTGTGGAACTTGTCTGGGTGTGTTTTATTAAGTATCCGGTTCTAGTTGTCATAAGGTCAAGGTACAACTCCGGGTCGTCCTTTTACCGAGGGACACGGCTATTCGAATAGATAAACTTCCCTACAGGGGTGCACCACATAACCCAACACGCTCGATCCCATTTGGCCAGACACACTTTCCTGGGTCATGCCCGGCCTTGGAAGATCAACACGTCGCAACCCCACCTAGGCACAACAGAGAGGTCAGCACGCCGGTCTAAATCCTATGAGCGCAGGGGTCTGGGCCCATCACCCATTGCACACCTGCATGTTGCGAGGGCGGCCGGAAGCAGACCTAGCCTCCCTAATACAAGAGCAGGCGTTCCAGTCCAATCCGGCGCGCGCCGCTCCGTCGCTGACGTCAAGAAGGCTTCGGTTGATACCACGACGTCGAGTGCCCATATCTTTCCCGCGTAGTTGGTTAGTGCGTATAGGCCAGTGGCCAGACTCAGATCAAATACCAAGATCTCGTTAAGCGTGTTATTATTAAGTAACCGTGGACGCCGACCAGGGCCAGGCCCACCTCTCGCCTAGGTGGTCTCAACTTGCCCTGTCGCTCCGCCACATAGTAACAGTCGGGGGTCGTCGGGAACCCAGACCCACCTCTACCGGGATGGAGCCACCTGTCCTTTCAGCCCCCACATCAGAATCACTTGCGGGTACTCAATGAGCCAACCCGACTTTAGTCACCATCTATATAGTATGTATATATGTATAGTATATACCCGTGATCACCTCCCAAGTGATCACAACCCAATAGTATAGCAAGACAGACTGACAAGAATGTAGGGCCAATGATGATAAACTAGCATCCTATACTAAGCATTTAGGATTGCGGGTAAGGTATCAACGACTGTAGCAACAATGACAGGCTATGCAACAGAATAGGAGTAACCGAACAGTAACATGCTACACTACTCTAATGCAAGCAGTATAGAGAAGAATAGGCGATATCTGGTGATCAAGGGGGGGGGGGCTTGCGTGGTTGCTCTGGCAAGCAGGGTTCGTCGTCGATGCAGTCGATCACAGGGGTACCGGCAGCGGCCTCGGGGTCTACCGGAAAGAACTAACGGATGGGAACACAATAAATAACAGAGCAATCAAAGCATCACAAAGCATAACATGTCAATACGCGGTGCTAGGTGTGCCCTAACGCAGTGCGAGGTGATACCGACGAAGGGGGAAAACATCCGGGAAAGTATTCCCGGTGTTTCGCGTTTTTGGACACAAGAACCGGAGGGGAAAAGTTGCATGTTTGCTATGCTAAGGAGGTGTGGCCGACGAATGGGCTGTGTAACCGGATTCGTCTCGTCGTTCTGAGCAACTTTCATGTACAAAGTTTTTCCATCCGAACTACGGTTTATTTTATATTAATTTTAAAAGATTTAAACATTATTTTCTAAGTTATTTATTTATTAATTAATTCGAAATTAGTATTATTGCATCAACATGACGTCAGCATGACGTCACCAGTCAACAGAGGTGTTGACCAGTCAAACTGACGTGTGGGTCCCACTGATTGACTAAGATTAACAAAAACAGATTAATTAGTTTAATTAGTGATTATGTTAATCTAATCAGGATTAATTAAGTTAATTAATTACTTAATTAATTAATTAATATTTTTTATTTATTATTTTTTAATCCCTTTTTTAAACGTTCTGGGGCAGGGCCCCGTGTGTCATTTGCTATAGATTAAATTAGCACTAAGTTAGTCCTAAACTAACCTTTAATTAGGCCCTAGCTAATTGGGCTCACAAGGCGGCCACTGTGTGGCTGTGCATCACGCACAAGCACACACAGGCGCACGGCCATGGCTAGCAAAAGGCAGCGGCATCAGCTAAATAATAGCAGCAACTAAGCAGTGGCAGTAACAAGGGCAGCTCCAGCGTAGAGCTACAGCTAGCAAGCAGAGCAGACCAGCGGTAGGACAAGCAACGACAGCGGCAAGAAAACAGCATAGCAGGGCAGCAGTAGGCGAGTGCCAGCAGTAGGGAAAGGAGCGTAGCAGCAGTAAAGCAATAGCAGAGAGCAGCGGCAGTAGTGGGTAAGAGGAGCGGTGGCTCGCAAGGCGAGCTAGGGGCGTGGCTGTGAGGGTGAGCGCACGTGGGGCTGTCGGGAGCAGTGGGCGAACGACGGCGGACATTGATGACTACGGGAGCTCGAGGGGTTCGACATTTTAGCTCGGGCTCGAGCTATCTAGGGGCTCTGGCCGCATCACTGAGATGCCCTGAGCATGCTAACGTGCCCAGCTGGCCACGGGAATAAACGGCAACAACAACAGCAAGTTCGGCAGCGACGATTGGAGCAGGACCAATGGCAACCGCATCTAGGAGCTCTAGAACGAGCGCGAGGAGCAGGGGAAGGGAGCAGGAGCTCACCAGGGAGCGCACGAAAGGCTCGGTGAGCGGCTTAGGAGCCGCAGAGGCAATGGATTCGGTGAGGAACTCCGGCGACCGAAGCGGGAAGAAGCCGTCGATCCCGAAGCTTGACGGCGCCCCAGCTAAATCTGGTGGTCGTAGTCGAAGTAGACAAGGCCGACGCGTCTCCTGGCAAAGTTTCAACCGGCGGGGATGGCAGTGGCCACGACGACGACGGCGAAGCGGTGATGGCTACGTTTGGATGCAGGTTCTAGATCGAACGAGGAAAGGGGGGATAGAATTAGGAGCTAGGGTTTCGGTCGAGGGGTGCGGCGGTGTTTTGTAGGGCACCGGGGTGTGCTAGATGGCCGCCACGCACGGCATGGCGCGGCCATGCCGGTGGATGGCCGCCACGATCCCCCCTGCCTCCTGTAGCGAGAGGAAGAGGACAAGTGGGGGTGGGCTGGGCCTATTTTTGCTAAATGGGCCAGGAGTCCAGTAATTTAGGTCCCTTTTTCATTTTACTACTATTTTCCACTTCCTTTTCTATTTAATTATTTAGCTATTGTTTTGTACTTATCTTAAATAGCAAATAGGTTTAGTAAAATAGGAAACTTGTCCCCATAATTCACATTCCAAAATTAGACAATGTCACAAAAAGTTTGATCCCAAAATAAAATAGTTAACATTTTATAATTAATAAAAGGCCTTAACTAAATTGGTTATGCTGCTGTTTCATTCCCACTTGAGCATTTAAACATTTTATAAAAGTGTGGTTTCTCCACCATAATTACCTATGCATTATTTGGTTCACTTTGAACATTTTAGTTTTAATGTTTGAAACTTTTGTTGTTTAACTTGATTTCGAATTTGAATTTGAATCGTTTTTGAACTAATGCAAGATTGACAACAGTAATCATGGTGACGTGGCATCATTAGCAGGGAATTACTATAGCTTAATTATCCAAGCGTCACACAAAGAAATTATGAAAGAAAAATGTATTAAAGCTGAAGATGTTAAGAATTTCCCTCCTATTGTAGAAATACATGGTCTTGACACACCACCACAGGTGGTAGAGGTAAATTCTCTTATAAAGTTTGATGAAGTGAAATTCCCTACAATAAATCTTGTAGTCAATGATTGTATAAATTTGACAATTATATTATTAAGCAAGATCATTTTAATGCAAATGTTATGAAACCATTGAAATGAAATGCATAAATGATTGATCGCTTGAGTGACTTGTTATTTAGAGTTGTTAATGATGTCAAAGGTGTTAGTAAACATGCTTCTATGGTCCAAACTCAGAACAAGTTGCTAAATCTCAGGGCGAGTTGCTTAATGAAATGAATAATAATATGAACGATCATGCTATTAGAGTAATGACTAGAGGAGGTAGAATGACTCAGGAGCCACTTTATCTTGAAGTTCACCCTAAAAGAATTGAACAAGACTCTCAAACAATTAATGTTGATGAACCTAGTCCATCTAAAATGAAAAAGAAAAAGAAAACTGATAGGACTTTGCATACTTCTAGTGAACCTAAGGTAGAAAAAACCCTGAGGATGATAATGATGTTTCTATTTCTGATGCTGAAACTCATTCTGGCAATGAACATTCACCTAGTGATAATGATCATGACAATGATGATGTTCATGTAGATGCTCAACCAGATAATGATAAAAAACCATATAATGATGTTGAAATAGAACCCGCTGTTGATCTTGATAACCCACCTTCTAAAAATAAATGTTATGATAAGAGAGACTTTTTTTGCTAGAAAACATGGTAAAGAAAGAGAACCATGGGTTCAGAAACCCATGCCCTTTCCACCTAAATCATCTAAGAAAAACGATGAGGAAGAATTTGAATGCTTTGCTGAAATGCTATGCCAATATTTTTGCGACCTCGTTTGATTGATATTTTAAAGATGGCCCCTTATGCTAAATATATGAAAGATATTGTCACTAATAAAAGAAAAATACCTGAAGCTGAAATCTCCACCATGCTTGCAAACTATTCTTTTAAAGATGGAGTACCTAAGAAATTAGGAGATCTAGGAATACCAATTATACCATGCTCCGTTAAAAGAAATTATGTCAAAATTGCTTTATTTGATTTAGGAGCTGGTGTTAGTGTTAGGCCTTTCTCTTTATATATATAAAAGACTTGATTTGAATAAACTCGCACCCACTAAAATATCATTGCCAATGGCTGACAAATCAACTGCCATACCATCAATGTCTGTGAGGATGTGCCCATTCTGGTTGCAAATGTTGTTATCTTAATAGACTTTGTTATACTTGATATGCCCGAGGACTTTTCGAAGAAACAATTTCAAGTGAATGGTATTAATATTATTAAAAAGACCCCGATGAATACTGCCGGGGAAACTGATCCGCGAACACCTATGGGGCCGGCGGACCGTGGCCCCTTTCGGTTCGGCGGGGGGCGGAGATCGCACGAAGAGCGGATCGAGGCGAAGCACACGAGCAATTTACCCAGCTTCGGAGCTCTCCAGAGAGATAATACCCCTACCGCTGCTTGTCTGATTATATTGTGTTCTTACTCGAGAGAGCTAAGTGTTTTTCTGGCTTCCAAATGAATCGAACCTCCTCTACGTTGTGCATGGGCCTCCTTTTATATGCTAAAGGGGTCACCGACAGGTGGCAACGCAGAGAAGGGTAAAAGCATAAAAAGTGTTGCGGTTGGTACACCTACTTGCACAGTGTATCCTACCTAACCCTGACGGCAGGGGACAAAGGCATTAAATGCCCGTCTATGTCGCCCAAACAGTGCAGAAAGGGACCGTCAGGGATGCCACCGTTCGCCACGATGGCGATCTTGTCAGCGTCGCATGCCACCGCGTACCGCTGGCTGCACAGCCTCACGCCACGCGCGCCTGGAAAGGCCCCCAGAGCGACATGTTAGTGGATGTGCTGGAGCGTGGGTACAGAGTGGTTACTTGCCGCGGCAAGCGCCTTGCCGCGGTCGTCGTCTTGTCGCGCCCGGAAGCTTGTCGCTCACCAGGCCTCGAGATGCCTTGGTTGGTCTTCCCGGCAAGCTCCTCTTGCCGGGGCCTTGTTGCCTTGCCGGGACGCGTGGCGCGTCGCGGCAAGTTCCTTGGGATGCCTTGGTTGGCCTTCCCGGCAAGCTCCTCTTGCCGGGGCCTTGTCTCCTTGGCTTGAATACTTTGTTCTTGAATGGCTCCAAAGGAACCATGGAGGATCTTGGCGGTCGCCCGGCAAGCCTTGCCGTGGGGTGCTGCAACTGCCCGTGCATAAGTTCGGGATACTAGGGTACCCCTACTCTAGTACACCGACAGGAGCCCCCGGGCCTGGGCCACACACGGTGCCGAGCGCTGTTGGGCCAGACCCAAAACAGGGCACGGGCACACGTGGCCTGGGCTACGCCGAATCTTGCTCCGTATCCATCGCACCCTCCCCGAACGGCACGCGTTGATTGCGGCATCGTGGGAGAGATCGTGGGTGGTTTATTTATTCGGAAGGGCGAAACGTCCGCTCCTCCCTCTTTATAAGCAGGGGAAACAGGGGCAGTTCGTCCACTTCGCCGGTTGCTACTCCATCCTCACAAATCTCCGCCGCTCCCCCCTTCTTCCCGAAGCCGAAGGAGAGCAGCGGTCCGCCCCCCATTGCCACCAACATCACCAACACTGCCAACTTCCTCCACCACCTCCGCCATGGCTCCAAAAGCCGACAAGGGGAAGGGTGTGAAATCGGCCGAGGCGCAGCGGCTCGCGGTGCTGCGGAAGGAGCGGGCCCTCTTCTCCCCTCAGCTCGGTGCGAAGGAGCTGAGGGAGTACTACTACCTCTTCTGGTCGACGGAGACACGAGCGCATCCGTGCACGAGGGTACTCCCGGCCACCGCTTCGAGACTGGCTCCGAACGGGTACCCCTTTTTCGCGCTGTTCTTCTACTGCGGGCTCTGCCCGCCTTTCTTTGAATTCTTCTGCGACATTATGAACACCTACGGGTTCCGCCTCCTTGACTTCACCCCCAACGCCGTTCTGACCATGATAGTTTTCGCACATCTGTGCGAAAGCTTTGTCGGAGTCCACCCAAACATAGCCCTTTTCCGACACTTCTTCATGCCTCGAGTCGAGAGAGGAGAGCCCCTTGCCGGAGGGATCGCTTGGATCTCGAGGGTCGGCAAGAAGGAAGCCTATCTGGAGGGAGAGCTCCGCAGCAAATGGGAGGAGTGGAGAGCTGAGTGGTGCTGGATCGTCGAGGAGGAGCCGCAGCCATTCACTGCCGTGCGCCAAGCCCCAATAGTACGCGGCAATGATAGGAGCAACGTGGCCCCGGAAGATGACAGGCTGAAGATTGCCGTCACCCGCATCCTTCGCCTCAGGCTTGCCGGGCTCACTATAGGCGCTGTAGGCGCAGATTTCCTTCGCCGCCGTATCGCCCCCCTGCAGGAGAGGGGGAGACCCGCCTGGGAGTTCAAGAACTCGGCGGATATCATGAGGCTGCGCCCGGGCCTCAATTTCAACTTCACGGTCTTGGAATTGGACGCTATGCTTCTGGAGCTGTTCAAGCGCGACCCCCAGCACCCATTTGTGTTGCCGCGGAATGTCGTTCCGCTGTGCAACAATTCTTCACTTGACCGCATCCGCGCGATGATGCCGTTGTGTGACTCTCACGGAATCGCCCCAACTTGGCAAGAACCTGCGGATGACATCGTGCGAGCGTTCTTCGACGACTTGGTAGAAGTGCCGGTCCGCGTCGACGAACAGAAGAGCCTCACCTGCGACACCACCGATGCGGAGATGCAGCACATCACCACCAGGCTGGAAGAGGCGGCAGCAGCTGCTGTCGCGGGCGTGTTCAGGTTCACCGTGGAGGAGGCAGAGGCAGCAGAGGCGGCAAGCCTTGCCGAGCGCGAGGAGTTTGCCGGCGAGGAAGATCTTGCTGGCCCTGAAGCTGAGCCGAGCGAGCCCGGTGAGGAAGAGCCTGAACCTTCAGACAGCTTGCCGCAGGCAGAGCCCCCGGCTCCGGCAAGGAGGCGTCTTCGCAAGGCCGCGGACGTAGCGGGGCGGCCGATGGGTCAACAGCCGCCGAGCCGCGCGACACGCTCTACCGCGGCAAGCACCGCTGCCGCGGGAGTGCCTCACGCCGCTGCGGCAACTGGAGCGGGGTCTTCCCGGTCCACCGCTGATGCTCCTGCCAAGCGGGCTAGGGAGCCTACTCCTCCGCCTCGCCGCACCGGAGGCGAGCCGGACTTCGATCTCTCCGCGCTCAGCTCCGACGATGAAGAAGAAGAGTAAGATCCCCTTGCTATCCTCGTAGTTCTTCAATTCTTGCTATGTTGTTGTTTTCGTCTTGTATCTGACTTGCTTCGATCTGAATCCATTCCTTTTCAGGACGCTGGCCCAGAGAGCGGCGAAGAGAGCCAAGGCCCCGGTGATTGTCATCGAAGATGATCCCACCGTGTCAGCAGGGGGTGTGTCTGAGACCACCTTGACGGACCCGGCAACTACTCCCCAAAGCAGCCCCCAGCGCAGCCCCCAGCGTAAGTTTATCGTTTACTTCCTGCTGTCAGGCGTGCATGGGTGCTCTTTTCTCTACTGATATCTTGACTGTTGATTTGTGTAGGAGCAGAACAGCCCCACCAGGAATGCCCGGAAGCTGCTCCCGAAGTGCCATCTGCTTCGACTATGCCGCCAACGGAGGAGTCCCCGGCAAGGGAGCGCTCTCCGGCAAGGGAGAACTCTCCGGCAAGGGATAGTTCTCCGGCAAGGGAAGGCACCAGTGATCCTCCGGCGGTTGAGACCGCAACCGCAGATCCTAGCACAGGTAATCTTCTTGCCTGGAAACTTTCCTTGGGTTCTTCTTCTTCTGATTTTCTTTTTTGGATTTTTGCTTGACTTTTCTCCCTTTTTTGTTCCTCAGATCCATCTGCTGCGGAGCCAATGGACACCGAGGACGCCGGCGAGGAGAACGCGCGCGGCAACAACGACGACGCCGCCACCACTGAAGAAACGGCCGATGCTGATGATCCCGCCGGCGAGGAGGCCGCCAAGGCTGCCGCCGCAGAAGCAGGCGAGGGATCCGGTGATCGCACTGACGGCCCCGAGGCCGCAGGAGCGCCAGGCACTGCACCGACCGCCGATCCCTCCGCCGCTGCTGCAGAGCCAGGCTCCTAAGAGCCGCAGCCCGACGCCTACCTGAAGGCCGGCGATGGCATCTTCATCAAGCTCCCCTGGGCGTCGAGCTCCAGGGCGCCGGTCGAAGGAGAAACCTTCGACGAAGAGGTGCTCGCCTCCGCTGGGCTGGCACTTGTCGACGCGCCAAGCAGCAGCAGCGACGAGTCTGAGGAGGAGCGGCTGCTGCGGAAGCTGCTTTCTCTTTACCGCGCCCGCCAAGCCAAACTGGCGTCCCGAGAGGCGCTCGTTGCGAAGGCGGGGGTTGACATTGAGAAGCGCACGGAGGAGCTCCGGGGCCTCAGGCAGGAAACTCTTCGGTCCTTGGCGGAGGAGCGGGAGCAACTTTTCGAGGAGAGTAAAGCCTTCCTCCTCGAGAAGGCTGAGGCTGAAGAGAAGCAACGGCTTGTCGCTGAAAATTTATTTGCGCAAGAAGGAGAGTTGGCTCGGCGCAAGGTGACCCTTGATAGCCACGAGGAGGAACTTGCCGCGCGGGAGCAAACAATTGGCGGGGCTGTCAAGGAGGCAAGGGATGCTGCCGCAGCTGCTGAGGCCGCCAAGAAGGAGCTGGAGGTGAAGGTGGCGCAGCTGGAGGCAGATCTCAAGGCGAGCGGCGAGGAGCTTGCCGTGCTTAAGCGTGAGTGCGAGAAGGACGCTGCATCTCATGATGAGCTGCAGGGTCTTCTCGCTGAGAGGGGCAAAGAGCTCAGCGCCGCCAAGGATTCAAATGCAGACCTGGAGTTGAAGCTGGCCACGTTGACTCAGACGCTGGACGTCACCAGGGAGCGAGAGGTGACCTTGTCGGAGAAGGTCAAGGCCGACGAGGCGCTGCTGGCGAATGCTGCTGCCGCCCACGTCGCCTTCAGGGAGACAGTGGAGCATTGGACTGAAGGTCTTGTGGATGTTGCCGCTGCCATTGACGGGGAGTTGGCGCAGCTGGGGATGGACGATTTTGGGTACCCCTCCGACGAGCATCTTCAACCCAGCGCCAAGCTCAGCCTGTTCTTCAAAGGCGTGGCGACGGCCCTCCAGCGACTCTGGGAGAGGATCCCAAAGCAGCTGGCCGATGAGTCGCGCAGGATCTGCGCAGGAGCTCTCCAGAAGGTGCTGATGAAGGTGGCCTTCCGCAATCCAGGCCTCAACTTCACCAACGTCCTCAAATCCTTGCCGCTGGATGCTGATCGGGATGCGCTCAAGGCCCTTGTCGCACCCATTGTGGACAAGGTGAGCAAGATCAAGAGGGTTGAGGGCGACCGCGTAGATTAGGCCGCCCTTCTTTTCTTTTTCTTTGTCGCCGCTGGTCATGTCATGAGAACATTCTGTTAGAGCTGCGACAAGTTATCTTGTAATATAACTCTGTTTTGGGTAGAGATTTGCTATGTTATTTCCTTTACTTGATTCCTTCCTTTGTATGTTTTTACCCTGCGCTTTTAGGGAACTTGTCGGCGCAGGCACCCGAGCCGCGAGCGCTGAGTGCGGGACGTCAGCAGCCTACTGGCGGTGCCGCTTCCGACAAGAAACCTTGTCGCGACTAGCTGCAGCACACTTAAGTTGTTGAGCGGACTCGAAACAAAGTAAGGGCGCAACTAGCTACGAGTTGGTTCCTCCGCGCACAGGTTTTCCATACAAAGTACGGTCGTTCGAGGAAGATAACTTAAAAATTTAAAAACTGATTGCTCAAACTTTGGCAACTTAGCTTTTCTGTCGTTTGCTTCCCAGTAAGGCGAAACTTCCTTGAACGATGCCTGGTCCACACCGTTATCTTCTTCATTCCCCTCGGCAAACTTGTGTGCGAGGGAAATTTCCTTTCCTTTTTGAGAAAGAGAAAGAAGAGAAAATAAAGGCATGGATCCTTATGGCTCGTTATTGCTTACCGGGGGTAGGTGCTGCATAAAGTGTCAGATAACGCATGCAAATATAAAGTAAAAAGCATGAATTTGACAAGATGTGCGGAGCGCATGAGCTTTACTTATGCACGGGATCTACGCCCGGCTTTGTACAAAGGATTACATGCAACATCGGCAAGACTTGTACAAAAGGTGGTTGCCAGAACGGGTTCCGGCAAGCGCGCCCTACGGGTAAAACTTACGAAGATGCTCAATGTTCCAGGAGTTGCTCACCGGAGTGCCATCTTCGGTCTCAAGGCGGACAGCGCCAGGCCTAGTGACTCGTTTCACCCGGTAAGGGCCTTCCCACTTCGGCGTCAACTTGTTGGAATTCTTGGCGGACTGAACGCGCCGAAGAACAAGGTCGCCTTCCTCGAAACTTCTCGCATTAACTTTGCGGCTATGGTAGCGGCGCAAAGCTTGCTAGTATCGAGCAGCTCGTACAGCAGCCTGAAAATGGTCCGCCTCAAGGAGCAGCGCGTCATCTTGTCGCAGCTGCTCTTGCTCCAACTCATCATAAGCGAGCACTCGAGGCGACCCGTATACGAGTTCCGTGGGGAGAACTGCCTCTGCTCCATAGACTAGAGCGAAAGGTGTCTGGCCAGTGGCTCGATTTGGCGTCGTCCTGATCGACCAAAGAACCACCGGCAGCTCCTCGATCCAGTTCCTTCCGCACTTGCGCAGCTTGTCGAAAGTTCTGGTCTTGAGCCCGCGCAGCACTTCAGCATTTGCCCTCTCCGCTTGACCGTTGCTTCTCGGATGAGCAATAGAAGCGAAGCAGACCTTGGCGCCAAGATCTTGGACATACTGCATGAAGGTGCGGCTCGTGAATTGCGTGCCGTTGTCGGTGATGATCCTGTTAGGGATCCCGAAACAGCAAGCAATCGACCTGAAGAACTTGACTGCTGACTGTGCTGTCACCTTCCTCACTGGTTCCACTTCCGGCCACTTTGTGAACTTGTCGATCGCAACATACAAGTACTCAAAGCCCCCGACAGCTCGGGGAAAGGGGCCGAGGATATCGAGCCCCCAGACCGAAAATGGCCAGGATAAAGGGATCGTCTGGAGAGCTTGAGCTGGCTGGTGTATCTGTTTGGAGTGGAACTGGCACGCTTCACACTTGGTTACTTGTGCAGTTGCATCCTGGAGGGCTGTCGGCCAAAAGAAACCTTGCCGGAAAGCTTTGCCGGCAAGTGCTCTTGCGCCAATGTGGTGAGCACATATGCCTCCATGTATCTCTGCCAACAGCTTTTGTTCGTCTTCTCGGCAAATACACTTCAATTTCACACCGTTGAGTCTTCTTCTGTACAGTTTACTATCGACAAACTGGTACATACTTGACTGCCGGGCTACTTTTTCCGCTTCTTCTTGCTCTTCGAGAAGTTCTCCTGTCTGAAGGAAATGGACAATGTGCTGTGCCCATGCTGGAGCTTGTGGCTCGACAACAAGGATTAAAGGCACATCTGCTGCTGCGGGAACATCCGCTTCTACGGCAAGAACTTGTGGCCCTGCCGGAGCTTGATGTTCCCCGGCAAGCTTGCCGGAGCAAAACTTGTCGGGAGCGTCTGCTATGACGGAACAAACCATAAGGCTTGCCGGAGCAGACCGCTCCTCAGCACCCTTGGTGTTGATCTTGGGGACTTTCTTGGTGGCGGCTTCTCCTGTCGGAAAATAGTCACCAGAAATCAATTTTCTCTTCTTGCTCTGTCCAGTTGATGGTGTTACAGACGGGTGATTCAGTTTGAGCACAAAGATCCCTGGTTCCACAGGTAACATCAGTGCGGCGCACTTCGACAGGCCATCAGCTATGTCATTCTGAGCTCTTGGAACTTGTTCCATCTGCAGGCCGTCAAAGTGCTCTTCTAGCTTCCTCACTTCATCAACATATGCTTCCATCAACGGACTCTGATAGTTCTTGTTCACTTGGCGGACGACAAGCTGTGAGTCACCCCTGACAATGAGTTTCTTGATCCCAAGGTCTGCTGCGATCCTGAGACCGGCAAGCAATCCTTCATACTCTGCAGTATTGTTCGTTGCTTGCTCCTTGGGAAAGTGCATCTGGACTACGTACTTGAGGTGCTCTCCGGTGGGTGCAACAAGTAGCACGCCCGCACCGGCGCCTTGCAGCGAGAAGGCACCATCAAAGTACATCAGCCACTCTTTGCTTGCTTCCTTGACGGGGATGCACGTCTCTTGAATTTTTTCATCTGGTGTTGGCGTCCATTCTGCTATGAACTCTGCCAATGCTCTGCTTTGGATAGTTGAAGTGCTTTCAAACTTGAGGCCAAAGCTTGACAGTTCCAGCGACCACTCGACAATCCTGCCTGTCGCTTCTGGATTTTGCAGTATCCTTTTCAGCGGAAAGCAAGTGACAACTGTGATCTCATGTGCTTGGAAGTAATGGCGCATCTTTCTCGAGGCCATGAGGAGGCCGAAAAGCAGTTTCTGCACACCAGAGTACCTTGACCTAGCCCCTTGCAGAAGGGAGCTGACAAAGTAAACTGGGCGCTGCACCATTCTCTTCTGCACCTTCTCATGCTCCTGCGCAGATGACCAGAGCATGCCGGTGAAGTCCTCTGCTTGTCGCCGGATGTATCCGCCGTGGTTGCTGGCTCGTCGTCCGCCTCCCTCTCCGCTACTAACACAGCACTAACCACTTGATTGGTCGCCGCTATATATAGCAGCAACTTCTCTTGTGGCTTAGGTGCGACAAGTGTTGGAGTGGAGGACAGGTATCTCTTCAAGTCCTCCAGCGCAGCCTCCGCTTCCGGAGTCCATTTCATTGGACCTACCTTTTTCAAAATTTTGAAAAATGGCAGGGCTCGGCAGACCTAGAGATAAACCTGCTGAGAGCAGCTATACAACCGGCAAGTCTTCGTACATCCTTGACGCGCTTTGGTTTTTCAATCTGCTCAATGGCCTTGATCTTGTCGGAATTGGCCTCAATTCCCTGCTGAGACACGAAGAACCCGAGAAGCTTGCCGGAGGGGACTCCAAACACGCACTTCTCGGGGTTAAGCTTGAGGTTGATCTTGCGCAGATTTGCAAAGGTTTCGTCTAAATCTTGAATTAGGGTCGCTTTGTCCTTGCTCTTGACCACTATGTCATCCATGTAGGCTTCCACATTTCTGTGCATTTGCGGTTCAAAAGCGTCATGGACTACCCTTGCAAATGTTGAACCAGCATTCTTCAAACCGAAAGGCATCCGTACGAAACAGTATGTGCCACATGGGGTAATGAATGCGGTTTTCTCCCCATCCTCTTCTGCCATGAAGATCTGATGATATCCTGAGTATGCATCAAGAAATGAAAGCAAGTCACATCCGGCCGTGGAGTCAACAATCTGGTCGATGCGCGGCAAGGGAAATGGGTCTTTGGGGCAAGCTTTATTAACATCGGTAAAGTCAATACAAAGCCTCCATTTCCCGTTTGCCTTACGCACGACTACAGGATTGGCCAACCACGTAGGATGGAGCACTCCTCTGACAAGGCCTGCTGCTTCCAATTTCTTGATCTCTTTTGCAATGAATTCTTGGCGCTCCAATGCCTGTTTCCTGACTTTCTGCTTGACGGGCCGCGCATGAGGACAGACGGCAAGATGGTGCTCGATTACTTTCCTGGGAACACCGGGGATGTCAGACGGTTGCCATGCAAACACGTCGACGTTCGCCCGCAGGAAAGCAACGAGCGCGCTTTCCTATTTAGGGTCGAGAGTGGCACTAATGGTGAAGGTACCACCAGTGCTGTCCTCCTTGGCGGACACCTTCTTGGTCTCTGGTGGAGCTGCCATTGTTTTCTTACACTTGCCGGTGGAGCTCGATGGTGCATCCTCGACGGTAGCGCAGCACTCCATAGAGGTGCGCTTGCCGGAGTGGGCATCAGAGCTCTTGCCGGACTTGGTCCTCTTCTTCCCCCCGGGAGCTTCAGCGGCAAGTGAGTTGCAATCTGTTGGGGCTGCTGCTTCCCGGTAAATCTTGTCGGCGCAGATAAGGGCATCCTTCTTGTCGCCAGGGAAAGAGATGACACTTATCGGGCCTGGCATCTTCAGTACGTTGTATGCATAATGAGAGGCTGCCATGAACTTGGCGAGTGCTGGACGGCCAAGTATCCCGTTGTAAGGCAATGGAAAGTCAGCAACGTCAAAAGTGACCCTCTCAGTCCTGAAGTTTAACTCGCTGCCAAATGTCACAGGCAATGTGATCTTTCCCTTCGGTTTGCTCCTCCCCGGATTGATTCCTTGGAATGTGCCGGTCTCTTCGAGCTCGCCATCAGGGATCTGGAGTTTTTGGAGTACTGCGGAGGAGATCAAGTTCAAGCCGGCCCCGCCGTCAACTAGCATCTTAGTGACCTTGAGGTTGCGGATAGTTGGTGAAACCAACATCGGCAAGCACCCGACCGCAGTTATGCGATCAGGGTGATCCTCAATATCAAAGATGATAGGCGTGCTGGACCATCTCAGAGGCTTGCGTGACTCGACGAGTGGTTCTGCCGCATTGACTTCCCGCACCCATTGCTTGAGCTGGTGGTGCGAAGTATGCAGGGAAGCACCACCGTCAACGCACAGGACCTCTGTGGCTTTCTGGAACTCCTGCTCGTCGGTCTCATCTTCATCCATATCTTCATCGTCGTCGTCGTCTTCATCCTTGTCGCGGCCGCGGGGAGGTCTGTCTCCTTGCCGCTGCTTGGCCTTGCCGCGGCGTCCTCCTCGGCCGGGACGTTTCTTGCCGGCTCCCCCAGCACCTTCCTGGGCCTTCTCCTTGTCACGCCGCTCGTATTCAGCCTTTTGCTGCTCAACAAGCTGCTCGACCTTCTTGCAGCTCTGGAGGTCATGGCCCTTGGTGCAGTTGATCTTGCAATACTGCTTGCTGGTGCTGTCCTGCTTGTCGGCGACCGCCACAGCTGCGGCAACCTCCTTGTCGGAGCTACCAGCTTCGGCTTTCTTGCCGGATTGCTCAACAACTAGCACATCTTTGCCTTTCTTCTTCCTGTTGTTCCGCCGCCGGTTCTTCCTTGCCGGGGCAGTGTCCTCACTATCAGATCCTTCTGCTCCTGTGTTCTCTCCGGGGAGTTTCCTCCCTTCCTCAGCACGTGCACACTTGTCGGCCAGGGCATATAGCTCACTGACATCTCTGATCTTGCACATCGCCATCTCCTCCCGCATCCTGCGGTTCCGCACGTTCTGATGGAACGCGCTGATTACCGCGGCAGGGTGGACATCTGGGATGTTGTGCTGTACGCGGCTGAATCTTTGAATGTACTTGCGCAGGGGCTCTCCTTCCTTCTGGGCGAGCAGATGAAGGTCGCTCTCTTGGCCATGAGGCTTGTGGCCGCCTGTAAAGGCACCGACAAACTGATGGCACAGATCAGCCCAGGAGGATATGGAGTTGTCCGGCAAGTGCATGAGCCAGGATCTGACATTGGGCTTGAGCACCAGCAGGAAGTAGTTGGCAAGGATCTTGTCATCCTGTCCTCCGGCAGCATGCACCGCGATGGTGTAGATGCTGAGGAACTCCGACGGATGCGTCTTGCTGTCGTACCTCTCCGGTACGTCTGGCTTGAAATTCTTCGTACTGGGCCACTGGACCTGCCGCAGCTCACGAGTGAACGCAAGGCAACCTACCGCGTACGGCAAGTCGCCTGGTTCCCCTGGCGCATGCACGTCAACAGAGGGCCCAACGCGCTTGTCGGATTGATGTCGCGCTTCTCTTCGGCGCTCGATGCGAGTACGGGCGTCTTCTTGCTGTCGTTCGTGAAGGACTTGGCGCTGATCGCAACGAGCTCGTGGATCTGACGATGCGGTGGAGTCGATGTCGAGGTGGATCCGGCGAGTTGGCGATCTTGGCCTTCGGGGTGGAGAGTGCATGGTGGTTGCACCCCCACCGGTTTCGTCACCACCGGCTCGTGCCTGGCAGTCCCGCCGCGGCTGCCATGCAGTTGGCTGCCGCGGAGTGTCGCCGTTGGTGAAGCCGATGAGACTCTGAATGGTGGCCCTCCATTGGTCGATCTTGTCTTCCGCTTGAGGGTAATCCAGGAGCAGCTGAGCTCGCTCCAAAGCTTCTGCTGGAGTGGTGGGCGGCAGTGGCGAACGGTGTGAGGAGCGGGATATGCTCGGACTTCTAACTATGTTAGAAGGAGCAGCATCCCGTCCAGGCGACCGTGTCTCGCTCGTGCCAGCACGTTGGCGTGCATGCTGGTCTTGAGCACCCCGAGATCCACCAGCTCGATCTTGTCCCAACGAACGTATGGTACTGCGAATACCATGACGCTGTCGGTCCTGCGCCTCCTAAGATGGGCGCGGTACATGTACGGACGCGAGGTCTGCGCAGCCTTGTCCTTGGACCTGGCAGCATCGTGAGCTTCCTTGTCGACGTCCGTTCTTCCGCCGGCGCCTACCCCACCACCCGGTTGCTCCGTTGGTGGTGGAAATGACGTGGACGGAGCAGTTGCCGCCGAAGTCTTCTTCTTCGGTGGCATGTCGATGAAGAAAATGAAGATCTAGCTCGTGTGAACGCCGGATCAGGTTCACGCAATCTCGACGCCCCCTACCTGGCGCGCCAAAGATGTCGGGGAAACTGATCCACGAACACCTATGGGGCCGGCGGACCGTGGGCCCTTTTGGTTCGGCGGGGGGCGGAGATCGCACGAAGAGCGGATCGAGGCGAAGCACACAAGCAGTTTACCCAGCTTCGGAGCTCTCCGGAGAGATAATACCCCTACTGCTGCTTGTCTGATTATATTGTGTTCTTGCTCGAGAGAGCTAAGTGTTTTTCTGGCTTCCGAATGAATCGAACCTCCTCTACGTTGCGCATGGGCCTTCTTTTATATGCTCAAGGGGTCAACGACAGGTGGCAACGCAGAGAAGGGTAAAAGCGTAAAAAGTGTTGCGGTTGGTACACCTACTTGCACAGTGTATCCTACCTAACCCTGACGGCAGGGGACAAAGGCATTAAATGCCCGTCTGTGTCGCCCAAACAGTGCAGAAAGGGACCGTCAGGGACGCCACCGTTCGCCACGATGGCGATCTTGTCAGCGTCGCATGCCACCGCATACCGCTGGCTGCACAGCCTCACGCCACGCGCGCCTGGAAAGGCCCCCAAAGCGACACGTTAGTGGATGTGCCGGAGCGTGGGTACAGAGTGGTTACTTGCCGCGGCAAGCGCCTTGCCGCGGTCGTCGTCTTGTCGCGCCCGGAAGCTTGTCGCTCACCAGGCCTCGAGATGCCTTGGTTGGTCTTCCCAGCAAGCTCCTCTTGTCGGGGCCTTGTTGCCTTGCCGGGACGCGTGGCGCGTCGCGGCAAGTTCCTTGGGATGCCTTGGTTGGCTTCCCGGCAAGCTCCTCTTGCCGGGGCCTTGTCTCCTTGGCTTGAATACTTTGTTCTTGAATGGCTCCAAAGGAACCACGGAGGATCTTGGCGGTCGCCCGGCAAGCCTTGCCGCGGGGTGCTGCAACTGCCCGTGCACAAGTTCGGGATACTAGGGTACCCCTAATCTAGTACATCGACGAATACCATGGGAAGTTTTCAAATTCCTCACTTATTGTTGGGGAGATGCATATCCCCGTTGAGGTAACTTAGTGATTTACGAAGATTCTTTGGGTTCATGCTAATGGGAAATGGTTGTTAATAAGACTTGATCAACCTTCTTAATGGATTATTTTCGAGAGGCATTTGGTCGATGAATTTAGTAGGCACAACCTTCTGATACTCATTTTATATTTCCTGTTATTTTAGTTAAATACAATAAAATGCATGATTATCCTATTTTCTGAATTATCCGTGCAATAAAACATAGCCCAAAAATGAAAGTGCTCTAAATGACCTAAAATTTTAACATGTTTTTTGTAGATATTCGAAAATTTCTGGCACTGAAAGCACTACAAGGGTGCCCCAGGTGCTCCCTAGGCACCAGGGCGCGCCACACCCCTCTGGCGCGCCCTGGTGGGAAGTGGGCCCCAGAAGGACCCCCTCACATACTCCCTTAGGTCACATTGTCACTCACCTCCAGAAACAAATCCATGTAGCTCTCTCTCCTCTCTCTCTCTCTCTCTCTCTCTCTCTCTCTCGTGTTCTTGCTCCCAAACCTGATATTTTCGATCTCTTTGCTCGGGGCTCCGTTTCCGAAACTATTTTGTTGGATTTCTACTTGGTATGTGACTCCTCCATTTCTCCAATTAGTTTTTGTTTTAGTGGTTTATATTTTGAGTAATTAGCAACTCTTGGTGCAGTCGGAATCGAGGCTCCGCGGACCCAAACTAGGTTCGAGCTCTGGGGCGTGTATGAAGGATCTCACTTCATGATGTCTCTCTGCCCGCCGCCCTCAAGGCCATCTCGTCGAGTACGACTGAGCGGGAGGAAGAAGTGAACACGATGGTTTACCAGGTTCAGGCCACCTTGCGGTGTAAAACCCTACTCCTTCTTTGTGGTGGATTGGCCTCACGAGGAGGTTGAGGATGAACTAGTACAGTGGATGAGCTGCCTCGCGGGGGCTCAGAGGATGAGAATGAATCGATCCTACTATACGGTGGAGACTAGCCTATATTTATACTAGGCCCGGTTCTCTTCCCTCATAACTTAGGCGAGAAGGAATACAACAGCAGCCAATTTTGAAGGGGGACAAGAGTACATCTTATCCTGAAGAAAGGCAATTTTCGCCTGCAAAGCTTCTAGTCGTGATGTAGTTATGGGCTCGGTGATGACCTCCGTCCTGCCGATCTCGTGGTCTTGGTCTTGCTGCACTAGAATGGAAACCTTTAGGGGATTCCTTGGGAACCCGCGTATGTCCTTACCTCCTTAGCACCAAAGAGGAAACTGTCCTGGACTGCCTTGCTAGCGCCCGCCTAGCCTTGGTCATAATGGCTCATGTAAACCGCAAGCCTCGTGAGATGGGGTACCTGCATAGAGATGTCCGCTCCTCGGGAGGTACGCTCCGGGAGCTTCTCCTCGGGAGGTCTTAGTGTCACTCGCCTCGCAAGTCCGGGGGCTGTCGCGAGGTTCTTGCTCACGGGGTCTTGTAGCCGGGCCATACTGGGCCGTCGAAGGAGCCACACGCTTGGCCGCAGCAGGGAGGTCTGGGTACCCTTGATCCCAGAACAACGACAATAGCCCTCGGGCCCAAGGCGCGCTTGGCCTGGCTTCAAGGCGATGGCAGCGAAGGGAAGCAGAATCGACGTGGGGCCCAATCGCCTGCAGGCCAAGCTTGACGCACGGCACATGACGGGATGTGGATGCCTCCAGTTCCCCACGTCGCATCGGCAATTTCCCAGACTAACAAAAGTCTGGACACGCACCGTGGGGTCATCATTGCCCCGAATGTGAAGGGACGCCGGTTGGCTTTCTCCGATCGCCTATAAGAGGGCGAGGGGGGCAGAGCCCACATCCCATTCTTCGTCTTCTCGCTTCTCCATTCCAAACCTTTGCCGTAGGAGCCATGGCGTCAGTGAGAAGGTGCTCCGCCGTTGAGAAGGGGAAGGCGTGACAAGAAGGGCCGAAACCACCCCCGCTGAAGAGAGGGTGCGACCGCCCCTACAAGGCTACCAAAACGCATGCGGCAGCCCTACAACAGCGTGATCCCGCTCCACTAAAGGTTCGCGTCCTCTCTGGTAGCCGTGGAAAGAACCCCTCCTGTAGAAGCGGCCACAGAAGCCGTGGCGGATGGGGCCGAGGGGGAAGGCACGCGGTGGCCGCCCGGGCACCTTGCTCGTAGTCTCACTCGAACGACATGGCCCGAGAGTTTGTGGTGTGGATGGAAAGCCCTCCGTGCACCTTGATTCAGCTGTCGCGTTCCTTCACAAAGGAGCTGCCGTTGGGAGGACCCGCCGGGCTGTGGCTGCAGCCTAACGGCTGCTGCAACCGGTCTTCGTGAGTGGAGGTTGACGTTACCCCTTCAGGCTACGTCTACCTGACCCAGGGGTGGCAGAAGTTCGCTCGTGCCCGCGTCCTGAAGAGGAGGAACACCCTCCACTTCAAGTACGACAGGGCGACAACGCTCTTCGTCAAGATCTTCAGGGTAGACGACGGGCACGTAGGTTGCTGCCCAGAGGGCGACAATAGCGGCGACGACCACCTCTCCGACGAAGACGGCCAGCAGGGCAACAATGTCCTCAGTGGCGAACTTGCCCTTGGCGATGGCCGCGACGACTCTAGCAGCGGCGGCACCTCCTCTGGGGGGAGCTCGAGCAACGACGACTACGACGAGCCGCCACGTCGCCCCGCCCTGGTCAAGGAGGAGGAGAACACCGACTAGGCGCCACGGCGTTGGTGTCAGCACCTCCTGAGCTACGGCCGTCGGGAGGCCTTTTCTTGTTTTTATTTCCTGCACAAAAGTCATGAAGGGCCCCGTGGGGGCGTGAAGGAATTGCGGCGCTTGTGCCTTTATCTTAGCGTTTCCATCTCATGTTTTAAAATTATGTTGGTGTTTCTTATTTGGGCACGGGTCCCCTTTTAATTTGCACGACAGCTTAGTATTTTGGGTCGATGGGACCCAGTACCCAGTTAAGCTTCTACCGTCGCTCATATGCCAGGTCGCGATGTCGTGTGCAAGGCCAGGAGGTGAGCGATTGAAAGTGCAACTATCCCTAGGTGGTTTTGGTAATTCATAACAACATATAGCTCATTGAGCTAATGCTATTTCAAGACAAATATTTCAGGAAAGCTCAATGAATGGCATGGCATGGATGATGAAAGTGGATCCCTCAAAATATCAAGGACAAAGGATTGGCTCAAGCTCAAAAGCTCAAGACTCTTCATTTTACATTTTAGTGATCCAAGATCACATTGAGTCTATAGGAAAAGCCAATAATATCAAGGAGGGATGAGGTGTTGCTTAATGAGCCTCTTGCTTCAAGTGCTTAGTGATACGCTCCAAAAACCCTCAACTACTTTCTCACATCCACATATGACCTAAACCCAAAGTCAAACTCGGCCCCACCGATTCTTTCTATCCGGCGCCACCGAGTTCAAATGTCATAGCCACTGCCACAAACCCTAGGCAAATCGGTCTCACCGATAGGGATCTCGGTCTCATCGAGATGGGATTGTAATCTCTCTGTTTCCCTTCGTAACGTTTCGGTATAACCGAAGTGAGCGATCGGTCTCTCCGAGATTGCAATGTAAACTCCCTGTTTCCCTTTTGTAACATTTCGGTCTCACCGAAATGAGCGAATCGGTCCCACCGAGTTTACCGGACCAACTCTCTGGTTAGCTTATTACCAAAATCGGTCTCACCGAGTTTGTGTAATCGGTCTCACCGAGATTACGTTATGCCCTAACCCTAACCATATCGGTCCTACCGAGTTGCATATCGGTCCCACCGAAAATCCTAGCGGTCACTAGATTTGTTGAATCGGTCCGACCAAGTTTATCAATTTGGTCCCACCGAGTTTGGCAAGTTGTGTGTAACGGTTAGATTTTGTGTGGAGGCTATATATACCCCTCCACCTCCTCTTCACTCATGGAGAGAGCCATCTGAACGAACCTACACTTCCAACATACATTTTTTGAGAGAGAACTACCTACTCATGTGTTGAGGCCAAGATATTCCATTCCTACCATATGAATCTTGATCTCTAGCCTTCCCCAAGTTGCTTTCCACTCAATTTTTCTTTCCACCAGATCCAAATCCCATGAGAGAGAGTTGAGTGTTGGGGAGACTATCATTTGAAGCACAAGAGTAAGGAGTTCATCATCAACGCACCATTTGTTACTTCTTGGAGAGTGGTGTCTCCTAGATTGGCTAGGTGTCACTTGGGAGCCTCCGACAAGATTGTGGAGTTGAACCAAGGAGTTTGTAAGGGCAAGGAGATCGCCTACTTCGTGAAGATCTACCGCTAGTGAGGCAAGTCCTTCATGGGCGATGACCATGGTGGGATAGACAAGGTTGCTTCTTTGTGGACCCTTCATGGGTGGAGCCCTCCGTGGACTCGCGCAACCGTTACCCTTGGTGGGTTGAAGTCTCCATCAACATGGATGTACGATAGCACCACCTATCGGAACCACGACAAAAACATCCGTGTCTCCAATTGCGTTTGAATCCTCCAAACCCTTCCCTTTACATTCTTGCAAGTTGCATGCTTTAATTTCTGCTGCTCATATCTTGCTTGAATTGTGTGAAGATTGCTTGACTTGTCCAAAGATAGCTAAAATCTGCCAAAGTCTAAAACTGGGAAAAGGTTAAGTTTTTAATTGGTCAAGTAGTCTAATCACCCCCCTCTAGACATACTTCAAGGTCCTACAAGTGGTATCAGAGCTTTGGTCTCCATTTTCTTTAATTTCCATAGCTTTTGGTGGTCATAGCCTTGGTTTCACAACCTAGGAGAGTATGGCGTCTAGCGAGGGAAATTATCACCATAGAGGTCCTTACTTTGATGGTACTAATTTTGCTAGTTGGAAGCATAAGATGAAAATGCATATTCTCGGACATAACCCCGCCGTTTGGGCTATTGTGTGTATTGTCTTGCAAGGTGAATTATTTGATGGGATAGAGCCGAACCGTGAAGCTAGCGCGAAAGAATTGAAGATGCTGCAATACAACGCTCAAGCTTGTGATATTCTCTTCATTGGCTTGTGCCCCGAAGAATTCAACAACATCAGCCGTCTTGAGAATGCAAAGGAAATTTGGGATACTTTGATTGATATGCATGAAGGTACCGACTCCGTCAAGGAATCCAAGTTGGATGTGCTCCAAAGTCAACTTGACAAGTTCAAAATGAAGGATGGTGAAGGTGTCGCTGAAATGTACTCTAGGCTTGCTCTTATCACAAATGAGATTGCCGGCTTAGGGAGTGAAGAGATGACCGACAGATTCATCATCAAGAAGATCCTAAGAGCATTGGATGGAAAGTATGATACCGTGTGCACATTGATCCAAATGATGCCAAATTACAAAGATCTCAAGCCAACAGAAGTCATTGGAAGAATTGTTGCTCATGAGATGTCACTCAAGGATAAGGAGGAACTTCACAACAAGTCAAGTGGTGCTTACAAAGCCTCATGTGAAGCCCCCACATCATCAAGTGAGAAACAAACCTTCAATGAAGAATTGAGCTTAATGGTGAAGAACTTCAACAAATTCTACAAAAGTAGAAGCAAAGAAAGAAGCTCTAAGTCAAGGTCTTACAATGACAAAAGATCTTCTAGTCGAGAGCGCAATTGCTACAATTGTGGGAGACCCAAACACTATTCCAATGAGTGTACGACACCCTACAAAAGAAGAGAAGATTCTCCAAAAAGAAGAAGTAAAAGAGAAGAATCACCACCAAGAGAGAGGAGGAGTAGAGATGATCGTTATGAACGAAGACCCTCACGGAGAAGCAAGGATTCGGAAAGGAAGGACAAGTCATCAATGAGCTACACAAAACGAAGACATCAAGCTCATGTTGGTGAATGGGTATCCGGCTCCGACTCCGACAATCACTCTGAGAGAAGCTATCACTCTGACTCCGAATATACTCAAGATGAAGGTGTTGCCGGTCTAGCACTTGTGTCAACCAACTCCTACGACATATTTGATTCACCAAATGAAGGAATTGGAAGATGCTTCATGGCCAAAGGTCCAAAGGTAACACACCCCGAGTATGTTGATTTCAATAGTGATGAAGATGACTTGCTAGGTGATGATGATTTACTTGTTGACAACTCTAGTGATGAATACTATGATGAAACGTCAATTAATCATGCTAATCAAGATAAAACGAATGACAATGATAAGGAGAAGGTTGAGCTTCTAACTAAAGAACTAAACACTCTTAAGTTAGCTCATGCAACTATCTTCGAAGATCATCGAGAACTTTTAAGGGCTCATGAGAAGTTACGCTTTGAAAAGCTCAATCTTGAGCAAGAGCATGAGTTCTTAAAGGCAATCAATGATGATCTCCGTAAGAAAAGTTCTTCTTACATTGCCAAGTGCTTACTCTTATTTACTTACATGCCTCAAGTCAAGTCTAGTAACAAGTACAAGAAAGATCCTTCCTCTAGTAGTAACAATAATAATGCCAAATCCAATATTGTTGCTTCTAGTAGTTCTATTGATTCCACTAATGATTCTCTTATCCAAGTTACACTTGAGCAAGAAAATAGCTTATTGAAGGGAATTATAGAGAAAGGTGTATACAAGAGCCTTGCCGGGAGTAAGCAATTCGAGGAAATTGTACGCAAGCAAGGAAGGCACCGGAAGAATCAAGGTGTTGGTTTTGAACGAAAGTTCAATGCCAATGGAGTTGAGTGGGAAGAAGATCAATACCCCAAGATGAAGTTTGTTCCCCAACAAGAGAAGTATGATCCTACTTCCTTCAAGGGAACACAAGCACAAGATGATCTTCCACCACAAGACCACAAGAACAAAGGCAAGGACAAGCTTCAAGAGGAGATTGATGCATTTGAAGAAGCACCTAAGGCCTTGGTCAAGTGGGTTCCCAAGACTACGTCAAGTTCTACTTCATCAAGTACAACTACAACTCCAAGGATTCCCATCAAGATGATGTGGATCCCGAAGAAGAAGAACTAGAAAGTTCTTGAGGGTGACTCCGCCAACATTCTTCACTCATATCATTATGGCAAGGACAAGTGCAATCAACTTCCATATCTTGCACTACTTCAAGGAGTCACAAACCATCATGTTGGTAAGGCAAGGGACAAGGTAACCAAATGATTTCATGGACATCATCTTGTGTGTGCATCACTCTATGTCTATGGATATTCTTGTTTGTTCCTTGTGGGACTAACCCATGTAGGTATTGAAAGTGCAACTCACTCCAAAGGATTGCTCCAAATGATCTACATCAACATTGAGCATCCACATCTTCAACACCTACATGAAGTCATCATCGACAAAACCCAAGGTTAGTTCATCCCTCTAAGGGGGGATCTCACATCTAGGGGGAGCTTAACTCTAAGAATTGAGTCAAAGCAACTCTAATGATGTGAACACATCAATGCATTATGTAAAAGTGGTAACCCCACTTGAGCTTAAACGATGAGTATGACCTATGATCAAATGTTCTCATTTGACTCCTAAGTCAAAATACTCATATATATAGATGACCTAGTCATCACCAATTGTTTGATAGATGCTAGAATTGGTTGTGCATGCTTTGCCACATATTTCATTTGACATTTTATTGTGTGAGCATGTTAGATGCATATTTTACTCATTCGAGGACATCCACTTGTTGCTTTGATTGATTGGCTTCTTTTTCTTTGGCCAAGTGGATGGAAAAGAATGCCTAAGAACCTTCTCTAGCTATCTATGCTTTTCTCGTCTCAAACTCTATTCATGCTACATCACGAAATTTGATCAAGTCAGATTCGAACCACTCTGTGTGAGGAGCACTCAGAGTCCCCGATTCGTCATAGACTTAAACTTCCAAAACTTCTTTGTGATTCTCGGTCTGACCGATTCCTCCATTTCGGTCCTACCGAGATCACTAAGTCGATCTAGGTTTTCAATCTCGGTGCAACCGATTTGAACTTTTTGGTCACACCGAGTTGCTGTAACTGTCAACAGTTATGCATCTCAGTGCCACCGAGTCGTTCCACTCGGTCACACTGACAGTGTCGGGCTATATATACACACGGGCAAAATTTGGAAAACTTTCTCCAAACCTCTTCGCCCGCGCATAGGTCACTCTGCCTACTAGGTCTCCGGATCGTCGACTTCGTCGCCAGCCGCCTCCTGTCGCTGGTGTCCGCCGTCGTCAACGGATTTCTTCTCCACCGTTGCCGCCGTAGGGAGTTCATCGCCAAACTAGGGTATGAACTCGATCACAGTGCTATCCTCGTCTGATTCTCAGCACATTGTGTTCAATATGATTCTTGCCACGATTGAAACACTCCTATCCAGTCAAAACAACCCTTAGAATAGATGCGATTTGAAAATTTAGGGTTAGGTTTCCGCCGAAACCATCTCGGACCCACCGAGTTGAAAAACTCGGTCCCACTGATTCGGCTAACACCATTGCACTAGTAACTCTCGGTCTGACTGAGAATTGCTGATCGGTGTGACCGATTTTAGAACTTTCTGAAACCCTACCAGTCTCGGTGCCACCGAACTGTGACTCGGTCTGACCGAGTTCACTAGTTTAGGTTCCAAAACTGCTTCGGTATCACCGAGTTTGAAAGTCGGTTGATCTGAAATGCTTTCTATGGAAAACTAAAACTAAGTTTTTGAATCATTCTTTTGCAAAAATCTCTGCATTTTGTGATGCTCATCCACTCTATCTCATCTATAACTATTCATAGGGTCAGCAGTCAGTGTTTGCAGCATGTCAGACCAAAGTGACAGTCAGAACAGGGAAGAAAAGCAGATTGACATGAGTGAGGGCACTAGTCCCTCAAGTTCTTCAGATGATGGCAGCAGAAGCACTCCTAGCAATTTGCCTAAAGCAGCCACAAGAGCCAGAAGGAAGAGAACCTCAGACTCTGAGGATGAGGACTATGTGGCAGCTAAAGATGAGGCTACTTCCAAGAAGGTAGTGCTCAAAAAGGAGTATGGCTCAGCAAAGAACACAAAGCCTGGACTCAACAGGAAGGTCCCTGCCAAGAGGACACCTATGCTGAAGGTCAGAGGATCAACACAAGTACCTGAAAAGCCTGATCCCAAAGAGGCACCTACAAGAAGAATTACCACTTCCAAACCCAAGAAGGTTCCCACTGGAGAAACCATGAAGTTTACTATTGAGTCAGAAGATGAAGCTGCTGGTCAAGATAAGAAGAAGAAGAGAGCCAGAACCACTACTGCCAAGGTTCTTGGCAACCCCTCTATGAGGAGAGACTCTGAGGAGGAGGAAGAAGAGGTTGCTGCACCAGCACCCAAGGCACAAAAGCTGATGGGTGATGCTATAAAGTCAGGGGCTACAACATCAAAGCCAAAAGAAGCACCCAAAGCTGCCCCCAAGCCCAAGAATGCACCAAAGAGGAATACCAGGAGTATACCAGCTGCTGAGAAGAACAAGGCCCCAGTGCCTGAAGTTGCTGCTGAGGAAGATGATGAAGGACAAGTCCTGAGGAAGCTGAAGCCAAAGATTCCAGACCACAATGATGCTCATCCTATGGCTGAGAACATGAAGTTAAGAAAGGATGCATGACTCAGACTGTGGAGGTTGTCAAATCCATATGCTATCAAAAGAAGGACTACTGTTGATTACAGGTTCCACACAAAGGAACAACAGGATTTCTATGAGACAATGTTGTTGGACAAGAAACCTATAGTTTGTGACATGAGGTGGGTCGACTGGACCTACATGAAAGAGAATGAGGAACACTATCCTGGAGTGCAGGACAACTTCATTGCTTGTGGAGTTGCAGAGTTTGTTGGGCAGAAGCTCACAAAGTGGAATGATGAGGTCATTATGCAATTCTACTCCACAACACATTTCTATCCAGATGGCAGGATAGTTTGGATATCTAAAGGTACAAGGTACCAATCAACCATTGAGGAATGGGCAAATCTGATGAATGCACCAAAGGAGAGTGAAGATGACTTGGATGTCTATGCCAAGAAGAAGATGGATCACAATACCATGGCTCATATGTACAAGGAAATCCCAGATGCTGCAGTTGAGACACATAAGTTTGGGTCAGTTCATTATCTTCTGTCAGGACTCCCAACAATCAACTGGATCCTAAGGCATACTCTATTGCCCAAGTCAGGTGACCACAACATGGTCAAAGGGCATGCTATAAACTTGCTACACTTATTTGATGTGCCACAGAAGTTCAAGGTCATGAGCCTCATTGTTGAGACCATCAAGAGGACAACAGCAGACCAGAAGAGAAGTTGTGGGTATGCCCCATAGATTCAGGAGCTGATCAACTCAAAGATGGGCACAGGCACATACTTGCTGGACAAAGAACATTTTTCTATCTATCCAGAATTTGAGGACAATCAAGTTGTGATGAATGAGGATGAACCATCATCAGTACAAGCTCAAGAGAAGAAGGAGAAAGCAAAGAAAGAGAAGGCTGCCAAGATGCCCACTCAAGAGGAGGCATCTGAGTACTTTTTGAAGAACAAGCAGGAGCAGCTTGGTTACTTGATAGCATCAACACTGAGGATTGAGAAGGGGTTGGCCACCCTAACTCAAAACCAGGAGAGCTTGGAAAGAATCATGGAACAAAAATTCTATGATCTAGATGTCAAAGTAACTGAGATTTAGTCAGTTGTGGAGCAGCTATAGGATGACATGCAGGAGAGGAAGGGCAAGACAACCACCGATGCATTTTCCAGAGTGCCTAGTGCTTAGAGATCAGCTGCAGTGCATGTGACAAACACCAGAGCCACTTCATCTGCACCATCTACATCTCCTACAGCTCCAGTGCAACTAGCTCCAACACCAACTCCTCCAGCTCCATCCACATCAACTGAAGCCTTCGTCCAAGGAGCCATCTCTACACCACCACCTGAAGATCAAGCCTGAGAGTCGATCTAGTACTATGCATTTTCTATGAACTTTTTGGTAACTTGTTGCCAAAGGGGGAGAAAAATGTATAGATCATAGGCTTCAAGAGAGAGTGTTGCCTTTTTGTTCTCTCTTGCTTTGGTGGTTAAACTTTGTTTGCTTTTGATTGCTTGAGATACTATGCTATTATCTGTGAGACATTGATGATCATGTGTTTGATCGTAAGCTACACTTATGCTTGTTAGATGATATTATCTTACCTATCCTTGTATGATCATTCACTTCGCTTGGTGATGAGTGTATGTATTCAATCTTTATTATTTTGAGCGCTCCACCAAGATGTATGTGACATGGGAGAGTAACCCATGAGCCTAATTCCTTGTGCATTTGCAGTCCAAAGCAAATCTTAAACTATGCACAAATTTAGGGGGAGCTCTTGCTTATCACATACTTCTCAAAGCGACGATGTTTTTCAATCTTATTATCATTTGTCAAAGCTTTGATCTATATGTTGTCATCAATTACCAAAAAGGGGGGAGATTGAAAGTGCAACTATCCCTAGGTGGTTTTGGTAATTCATAACAACATATAGCTCATTGAGCTAATGCTATTTCAAGACAAATATTTCAGGAAAGCTCAATGAATGGCATGGCATGGATGATGAAAGTGGATCCCTCAAAATATCAAGGACAAAGGATTGGCTCAAGCTCAAAAGCTCAAGACTCTTCATTTTACATTTTAGTGATCCAAGATCACATTGAGTCTATAGGAAAAGCCAATACTATCAAGGAGGGATGAGGTGTTGCTTAATGAGCCTCTTGCTTCAAGTGCTTAGTGATATGCTCCAAAAACCCTCAACTAATTTCTCACATCCACATATGACCTAAACCCAAAGTCAAACTCAGCCCCACCGATTCTTTCTATCCAGCGCCACCGAGTTCAAATGTCATAGCCACTGCCACAAACCCTAGGCAAATCGGTCTCACCGATAGGGATCTCGGTCTCACCGAGATGGGATTGTAATCTCTCTGTTTCTCTTCGTAATGTTTAGGTCTAACCAAAGTGAGTGATCGGTCCCACCGAGATTGCAATGTAAACTCCCTGTTTCCCTTTCGTAACATTTCGGTCTCACCGAAATGAGCGAATCGGTCCCACCGAGTTTACCTGACCAACTCTCTGGTTAGCTTATTACCAAAATCGGTCTCACTGAGTTTGTGTAATCGGTTTCACCGAGATTACGTTATGCCCTAACCCTAACCATATCGGTCCTACCGAGTTGCATATCGGTCCCACTGAAAATCCTAACGGTCACTAGATTTGCTGGATCGGTCCGACCAAGATATTCCATTCCTACCATATGAATCTTGATCTATAGCCTTCCCCAAGTTGCTTTCCACTTAAATCTTCTTTCCACCAGATCCAAATCCCATGAGAGAGAGTTGAGTGTTGGGGAGACTATCATTTGAAGCACAAGAGCAAGGAGTTCATCATCAACGCACCATTTGTTACTTCTTGGAGAGTGGAGTCTCCTAGATTGGCTAGGTGTCACTTGGGAGCCTCCGACAAGATTGTGGAGTTGAACCAAGGAGTTTGTAAGGGCAAGGAGATCGCCTACTTTGTGAAGATCTACCGCTAGTGAGGCAAGTCCTTCGTGGGCGATGGCCATGGTGGGATAGACAAGGTTGCTTCTTCGTGGACCCTTCGTGGGTGGAGCCCTCCGTGGACTCGCGCAACCATTACCCTTCGTGGGTTGAAGTCTCCATCAATGTGGATGTACGATAGCACCACCTATCGGAACCACGACAAAAACATACATGTCTCCAATTGCGTTTGAATCCTCCAAACCCTTCCCTTTACATTCTTGCAAGTTGCATGCTTTAATTTCTGCTGCTCATATACTCTTTGCATGCTTGCTTGAATTGTGTGAGGATTGCTTGACTTGTCCAAAGATAGCTAAAATCTGCCAAAGTCTAAAATTGGGAAAAGGTTAAGTTTTTAATTGGTCAAGTAGTCTAATCACCCCACCTCTAGACATACTTCAAGGTCCTACAGCGACCCAAGGTCCGGTAAGATCTCCTGAGATGCTATGCTCACTAGGTCCACTTTGGCGCGCAAGCGGCTTCCGAAAGATTAAAGAGGGGGGATTCCTTGCCCGAACAAGGTCGCGAGAGTCCAGGTAAAGCGTTAATGGTAAGGTTCATGTCTGGCGTGAATAGGATAACTTAGCTGGGTGCGTTCGTTCCCCGTGGCGAGTTCCTACATTATGGGGGCGCGCTTCTCTGGAGCCTTTGATCCTGTGTACGCTTCCTATTCTGTAATGAAACAACACAAGTCCCGCTAGGGGTGCGTGAAAATATTGACGCCCATTATACTTCGAAAAATGCCTGCATCGCCATGTCGCACCCCTCTTCCTGTATTCCCTCGCGGAGCCTTCCCTCCATCTCTTTGCCCACCACGATGCTCTACATCCTCAGGACTCGACCCTTGAGCGGGGCTCAACTGCCGCTGGTCTGCCAGGTTGTGACCGTGGGCAAGGCGAGGGGGTGAGGGCTTGATGGCCAGTAGGAGCTCCTAAGACACGATGCTCAAGAGCCCTCCTTTTTAACGTGCAAGCGGTTTGCGAAGAAAAGGAGTGGTTTTGCCTTGCGGGGGTTGCTAGGAAAGAGGGCCTTGGCCGGCAGCCAAGGCAAATAGACTGATTTAGTTAGCTTTTGCGGGTCGGATAGTTGCTCGACCGAAGCGAACCCTCCTGAGGTGGCAGGGTGTCGTCAAGGCAGCTCGAGCGCTTGTCTCCTAAGGTCACTGCATATTAGGCAATTACATGGTAAGAGAGGCGATGTGCACTTGCTGATCTTCTCATGGTCATTCCATGAGAAGACGAAGGCACTAAGGACCTAGTGAGGTGACGTACACGGGGCCGACCCATGAGCCAGAGCTCGGTCTCTTAGATTTATTAGCGCTGCAGGGACGGAATTGAGCACAGGCGCCGTGCTGGTAGCCCCCTCTCGTGGGACGTTCGAGGGGAGAGCTGGCAATGCGCTAAGCCTATAGAGGCGATTCCAGGAGTGATATATCATCAGGCGCAGGGTTAACAACCATAGTAGCTCATAAACCACATGACTGGTTGAAGGTATGAAAGAAATGACGTAATTGTAAGGACGGACCCTTGCAGCTTGAGGATAATGCAGCCCGTGGGGCGCCTTCAATTGCACAAACCAAAAAGGTCACCTGGCACCGGTGTTGTAGAAGCGTTGAGGAAGATGAAGAGGCTCTGTGGAGATTGCCCCTCCCAAGATGGGCGGCTCCAGAGGCCTGGGGGGGCCCGCGAGGCCCAGGGGGCTCGCGATGGTCCAGGGCCCCCTGAGACACATCCACAAGGTGCCGAGCCTTATGAGACGCCACAGCACGCTGTGCCAGGCACTAGTATGAAGCGCCAATGTTCAGCAGGCCGAACGGCATGCAGACGTAGTTGCAGGGGTAGCCCCCACTCCGGCCAATGTGCGATGGCCAGAAGAGGTTCTGCGAAGTGGCCCTGTTGAGGCCCAGGATGTGACGTAGACGCGCAGCTCACCACTCATGTCGGGGGCTGATAACCCACAAGTATAGGGGATCGCAACAGTTTTCGAGGGTAGAGTATTCAACCGAAATTTATTGATTCAACACAAGGGGAGCCAAAGAATATTCTCAAGTATTAGCAGCCGAGTTGTCAATTCAACCATACCTGAAAGACTTAATATCTGTAACAAAGTATTTAGTAGCAAAGTAGTATGGAAGTAACGGTAACGGTAGCAAAAGTAGCAGTAGTAGTTTTGTAGCAATCGTAACAGTGGCAAAGGAAAAGTAACTTAGAAAATATCACTATGTGACAAGCTCGTAGGCAATGGATCAATGATGGATAATTATGTTGGATGGCATTTATCATGGTTATAACCTAGGGTGACACAGAACTAACTCCAGTTCATCAATATAATGTTGCTATGTATTCCAAATATAGTCATATGTGCTTATGGAAAAGAACTTGCATGACATCTTTTGTCCTACCCTCCCATGGCAGCGGGATCCTATGGGAAACTAAGGGATATTATGGCCTCCTTTTAATTGAGAACCGGACCAAAGCATTAGCACTTAGTGAATACATGAACTCCTCAAACTACGGTCATCACCGGGAAGTGTCCCGACTATTGTCGCTCCGGGGTTGCCGAATCATAACACGTAGTAGGTGACTATAACTTGCAAGATTGGATCAAGAACACACATATATTCATGAAAACATAATAGATTCATATATGAAATCATGGCACTTGGGCCCTAGTGACAAGCATTAAGCATAGCAAAGTCATAGCAACATCAATCTTAGAACATAGTGTATACTAGGGATCAAACCCTAACAAAACTAACTCGATTACATGGTAAATCTCATCCAACCCATCACCGACCAGCAAGCCTATGATGGAATTACTCACGCACGGCGGTGAGCATCATGAAATTGGTGATGGAGGATGGTTGATGATGATGATGATGGCGACGGATTCCCTTCTCCGGAGACCTGAACGGACTCTAGATCTGCCCTCCCGTGGAACAACAGGGCTTGGCGGCGTTTCGTAAAAAGTGATGAATCCTTCTCTCTGATTTTTCTCCCCGAACGTGAATATATGGAGTTGGAGTTGAGGTCGGTGGAGGTCCAGGGGGCCCACAAGATAGGTAGGCGCGCCCAGGGGGTAGGGCGCGCCCTCCGTCCTTGTGGCCAGGGTGTGGGCCCCCTTCGGTTGATTCTTTTGCCAATATTTTTTATTTATTCCAAAACTAATCGCCATGAAGTTTTATGTCATTCCGAGAACTTATATTTCTACACAAAAATAACACCATGGCAATTCTGCTGAAAATAACGTCAGTTCGGGTTAGCTCCATTCAAATCATGCAAATTAGAGTCCAAAACAAGGGCAAACAAGTTTGGAAAAGTAGATACGTTGGAGATGTATCAATTCCCCCAAGCTTAACCCATTGCTTGTCCTCAAGCAATTCAGTTGATAAACTGAAAGTGATAAAGAAATTCTTTTACAAACTCTATTTGATCTTGTTGTTGCAAATATGTAAAGCTAGTATTCAAGTTTTCAGCAAAGATTATGAACTAACCATATTCACAATAACATTTAGGTCTCACGTTTACTCATATCAATAGCATAATCAACTAGCGAGTAATAATAATAAATCTCGAATGAGAACACTTTCTCAAAACAATCATGATATGATATAACAAGATGGTATCTCGCTAGCCCTTTCTGAGACTGCAAAACATAAATGCAGAGCACCCCTGAAGATCAAGGACTAACTAGACATTGTTATTCATGTCAAAAGAGATCCAGTCACAGTCATACTCAATATAAATTAATAACAATGCATACAAATGATAGTGGTGCTCTCTAATTGGTGCTTTTTATAAGAGGATGATGACTCAACATAAAAGTAAATTGATAGGCCCTTTGCGGAGGGAAGCAGGGATTTATGGAGGTGCTAGAGATCGAGTTTTTAAAATAGAGACAAATAATATTTTGAGTGGCATGCTTTCATTCTCAACATAACAACCAAGAGATCTCGGTATCTTCCATGCTACATACATTATAGGCGGTTCCAAAACATAGTGGCAAAGTTTATACTCCCCCACCACCAACAAGCACACTCCTCAGATGGTCCGAAATAACGGGTACCGTCCAACTAACAACAATCCTGGGGGAGTTTTGTTTGCAATTATTTTGATTTAATTTGAGCATGGGATTGGGCATCCTGATTACCAGCCATTTTCTCGTGAATGATGAGCGGAGTCCACTCATCGTGAGAATAACCCACCTAGCATGGAAGATATAGACAGCCCTAGTTGCTACATGAGCGATTGGAGCATACAAAACGGAATTTCATTTGAAGGTTTAGAGTTTGGCACATGCAAATTTACTTGGAATGACAGGTAAATACCACATATAGGTAGGTATGGTGGACTCATATGGAACAAATTTGGGTTTTATGGAAGTGGACACAAGCAGTATTCCCTCTTAGTACAAGTGAAGGCTAGAAAGAGTCTGGGAAGCGACCAACTAGAGAGCGACAATAGTCATAAACATGCATTAAGATTAACCAACACTAAGTTCAAGCATCGGTAGGATACATTTCACCATGAACATAAATATCATGGAGGCTATGTTGATTTCATTTCAACTACATGCGTGAACATGTGCCAAGTCAAGCCACTCAAATCATTCAAAGGAGGACACCATCCTATCATACTACATCACAACCATTTCACTAGCATGTTGGCACGCAAGGTAAACCATTATAAACTCCTAGCTAATTAAGCATGGCATGAGTAACTATAATCTCTAATTGTCATTGCAAACATGTCTCATTCATAATAAGCTGAATCAGGAACGATGAACTAATCATATTTACAAAAACAAGATAGGTCAAGTTCATACTAGCTTTTCCTCATCTCAATCATTTCATCATATATCTTCATTATTGCCTTTCACTTACACGACCGAACGGTGTGGATAATAATAATAATAATAATAGTGCACGTTCATTGGACTAAGCTGAAATCTGCAAACATTTATTCAAAGGAGAAGACAAGGTAATATGGGCTCTTTGTTAGATCAACAATAATGCATATGAGAGCCACTCATCATTTTTATCGTGGTCTTCTCCACTCGGCCCCCAAAGAAAAAAAGAATTTCAAAGAAACACACTAAAATGTTTTTGGAGTTTTTGTTTTTCTGAAGGAAGTAAAACAAGAACGAGAAAACCTATTTACACGGGAAAGCTCCCAACAAACAAAAGAAGAATGAGAAATATCTTTGGGTTTTCCTTTTAATATTACACCTACATAGACATGGAAAGTACACTAGCTAGAAGCTATGACTAATTTTTTTGGTTTTTCTCAAAGTTTTTCGAACACACAGGAAGAAAACTAGAAAAGAAAATAAACTAGCATGGATAATACAATGAAAGAGTATGAACACTGACAACTAGAATGAGTGTGTGAACATAAATGTAATGTCAGTGAGAAATACGTACTCCCCCAAGCTAAGGCTTTTGGCCTAAGTTGGTCTAGGGCCACCACTGGCTCGGATGATACCCGAAATCATAGTTGGGGTCATACTGTGCTGCAGCAGCTACCGCCTAACGAGCTGCTTCCTGGAGGCGAGTGGCCTCTGCTGTTCTCTCATACTTGTTTGCCTCCTCTCTGGTTATAAAATATCTCCCATTTCCCTGAAAGTTAAAGAAGGCAGGAGCGGGAAATGTAATATGGACAACATGCCATCTGTCAAAGATTAGTCGGTACTGGAGGGGCTGGTCGTTCCTCTAAAGAAACTGGTAGCGTACCATAGCATTATAATCTAGAAAAGCAGGTGGAAACTCAATGTCATTTTCTCTTATAGATACACTAAGATAATTAGCTAAAAGTGTTGCATAAATCCCACCAAATAAATCTCCATCTTTAGCGTTAAGATGTAACCTCCTTGCAACAATGGCCCCCAAGTTATATCGCTTATCACCTAACACCGCACTCTTGAGGACACAAAGATCTGGGATGCCAAGGTGGCTATGCTCATGCTTACCGTTAATGCATCTACCCATAAAGAGAGCAAAGTAATGTATGGCAGGAAAGTGAATGCTCCCTATGGTAGCTTGTGTGACATTTATAGTTTCTCCCAGAGTGATGTTCACAAGGAAATCATTATATTAGATTTGTGAGGCTCACTAAGAATGCCCCACTATGGGATTTTGCAGGCAACATTAAAATCTTCAAGGTCCATGGTATAAGATTCATCATAAAGATCAAATAAAACTGTATGGGTATTTCACTTAGATGAAAATTCAAACCTCCGCACAAAGGAATCGGTGAGGTAATAGTATTGTCAGCACTTATCTAATACGAAGTCCTCAAGATCAGCATTACGTACATATGCATCAAATTCATCCTTGAAGCCTGCATGGACCATAAATTCATCTAACAGCCATTCACAAGGCCGTACTTGAGCTTACCTTGGTGGTTCAAGGTCTGGCTCGCATATCGTGAGCCTCGGTGCTTGCTTCCTCGAAGAACCACCTTGGTACATTTTCCTAAACATTTTTCTTCCTCTGAATTTTTTTTCAAATTTTTTTGTGACTCAAAATAAAAGTGAACCAAACTCAACAAGATTGATAGTAACTACCCCTACAAGTTCCTAGAGGCTATATCATGCAATCAAAACTACTTTGGACCATATAAATTTGACATGCAAGCTCAAGACCACGGTCACCTCAGCAGCAAAAATTTGCAATAAATAAAGCACCAGAACAAAAACTAATAGGACCATTGGAGGAGTCACATACCGAAGAACAATCCCCCAAAGCAGTTTTGTGAATGGAGCTTTGAGCAAGGAGATCGAAAATGGCATCAAAATGAGAAAGAACACGAGTTTGAGCTACAGGATGATTTTTCTGGAAGAAGACGAAGTAGATGGGTGCTAGAATAAGTGGAGGGGACCCACGTGGTGCCCACAAGATAGGGGGCGTGCGCAGGGGGTAGGGCGCGCCCTTTGTCCTTGTGGCTCACTGGTACATCCCCCTGGTGTGCTCTTAGTGCCAGAAATTCTCAAATATTCTATAAAAATCATACTAAACTTTTAGGGCATTCGAAGAACTTATATTTTCGGGGTATTTGATGTCTACTATGCAACTTTATTCTTGTAGACACGTGTTGGATCTCCAAGTGCAGAGTTTTGTAGCACAGTAGCAATTTTCCCTCAAGTGGATGACCGAAGGTCTATCAATCCATGAGAGGTGTAGGATGAAGATGGCCTCTCTCAAATGACCCTGCAAGAAAATACAAGAAATCTCTTGTGTCCCCAACACACCCAATACAATGGCAAATTGTATAGGTGCACTAGTTCAGCGAAGGGATGCTGATAAAAGTGTAATATGGATGGTAGAAATATATTTTTATAATGTGAATAAATAAAAACAGCAAGGTAGAAAATAGTAAACAGGCACAAAAACGGTATTGCAATGCTTGAAAATGAGGCCTAGGGTGCATACTTTCACTAGTGCAATCTCTCAACAATGCTAACATAGTTGGATCATATGATTATCCCTCAAAGTGCAATGAAGAATCACTCCAAAGTTCCTATCTAGCAGAGAACATAATACAGAATTGTTTGTAGGGTACGAAACCACCTCAAAGCTATTCTTTCGGTTCGATCTATTCAAGAGTTCATACTAAAATAACACAAAGCTATTCTTTCCGTTCAATCTATCCTAGAGTCCGTACTAAAATAACACCAAAGCAAATTCATATTCATAATACTCATTCCAACACAAAGAACTTCAAAGAGTGCCCCAAGATTTCTACCGAATAAACAAAGACAAGAACGTGCATGCACCCCTATGCATATATTACCCCAATGTCACCTTGGGAATCCGCGAGTTGAGTGCCAAAACATATATCAAGTGAATCAATATGATACCCCATTGTCACCATGAGTATTCAATTGCAAGACATATATCAAGTGTTCTCAAATCCATAAAAGTATTCAATCTGATAACAATGAAATCTTAAAGGGAAAAACTCAATTCATCACAACAAGATAGAGAGGGGAAAACGCCATATGGTCCGACTACATTAACGAAGCCCGCGATACATCAAGATCGTGACATCTCAAGAACACGAGAGAGAGAGAGAGAGAGAGAGATTAAACACATTGCTACTGGTACAAACCCTCAGCCCCGAGGGTGGACTATTCCCTCCTCTTCGTGGTGGCCGCCGAGATGATGAAGATGGCCACTTCTGATGATTCCCCCCTCCGGAAGGGTGCCGGAACGGGGTCTAGATTGGATCTCGTGGATATAGAGGCCTTGCAGCGGAGAAACTTCTGATCTAGGGCTACCCCGAAGGGTTTTGGAATATTTCGTATTTTATAGGGCGAAGAAGGGGTGTGGTAGGCCACCGAGGTGGGCACAATGCACCTGGGCGCGCCTGGTGGCCAGGCGCGCCCTGGTGAGTTGTGCCCCCTCGGGGCACCCCCTAGGTGCTACTATGGCCCATCCTGGGTGTTCTGGTCCATAAGAATTCTCCAAGGAGTTTCGCGGTGTTTGGACTGCATTTGATATTGATTTCATGCGATGTAAAAAACAAGCAAAAAACAGCAACTTGCGCTGGGCATATAGAGTTGCTATAAAATGATTGTAAAACATCCAAGAATGATAATATAATCGCATGAATACTTCATAAATTATAGATACGTTGCAGACGTATCAGCATCCCCAAGCTTAATTTCTACATGTCCTCCAGTAGGTAAATGATAAAAGAAATAATTTATGAAGTGTGAATGCTAGCAAAGTGCATTAGTTTGACCAATGATAATTTCAATCACTTTTCCTAGCATCATAACAACAATTCTTTCTTATAAAACTTCTCACAACCAAGTAGCAACCAATTCACATGTTAAGGTTGAAACAATGAATTCTCTTGAAACTCAACAACCTATGTTCTCAGTCACCAAGCAATTGCAGTTCAACTTATTCAACAGAGTCTCAGTAAGAGCTCAACAAACTCAACCATCATATAGTCTTCTATGATTGCTAACACTCACCGCATACACATGAGCAAAACATCTCAACCGGACACATAGAAAGATAGGGGTTTATAATTTCGCCTCCCAACGTATTCACCTTTGGGTGATGCCAACAATAATAACTCATGCTACCCATATCCAACTGGATATATGTGCCTAGATCTTTCCTCACCACATGATGATTGCCAAAAGAGAAAATAAAAGGGAATAGATAGAAAAACTTTGAATCTTGCATGAAAGTAAATACATAAAAGTAAAAGATAGGCCCTTCGGAGAGGGAAGCAGAGGCTGCCATGCGCTTATTTGTTTGTACGCTCAACCCCTTAGTGCAAAAGAACATCACGTTATATTTCCCCTTATGATAGCAACCTTTATTATGCAGTCTGTCGCTTTTATTCTTTGCCATCACAAGTTTGTACAATGCTCAATTTTCTCTTACACTAAATGATCCAACACTTTCAGAAGCAATTTTTACTGCCTTATTGCACCGATGACAACTTACTTGAAGGATCTTGCTCAATCCATAGGTAGGTATGGTGGACTCTCAAAACAAGATTTGGGTTTAAGGGTTTTTGGATGCACAAGTGGTATCTATACTTGGTGCGGAATTTTTGGCTAGCAAAGATAGGGGGCAAGCACCACATGTTGAAGGATCTATGACAATATAACTTCTATGTGAATATGAACAAACATAAATCATTACATTGTCTTCCTTGTCCAACGTCAACATTTCTGGCATATAATATTTTGATGGGGGCTCACAATCACAAAAAATTTCCAAGATAGTGTATTTGCATGTGAAAGTTCTCTTCCTTATACTAATTATTCGTGAATTGCTTGTATGACCAATATTGTGATTGTCAAGCGTCAAAAGATTTCACTTTCTAAACCTAGTGTGAAGCTACCACTAGGCATGATATGATTTCAACTTCATGATATTCAATTCATTCAACAATTTACTCATAGGATATAAGTGAAGCACTAGAGCAAATCCATAGAAAAGAGCTTTATTGACGGGATGTGAATGCCACTTACCTAGCCTCCTATTTGAGGTCTCTATTTTATTTAAAAAAATTTAGGTCTAAGTATTTTATTAAAACATCAAGCAAAACAAAACAAAATGGCATTCCGAGAATAGCACAACTCATATGAAGAAGCAAAAACTTAGGATGAACTGATACTAACCAATAATTGTTGAAGAAGAAAGGTGAGATGCCTACCAGGGCATCCCTAGGCTTAGATGCCCGAGACTTCTTGGAATATTAACTTGGGATGCCTTGGGCATCCCCAAGCTTGAGCTTTTTTGTCTCCTTAATTCCTCTCATATCACGGTTTCCCTAAATCTAAAAAACTTCAACCACACAAAACTCAACAAGAACTCGTGAGATAAGTGTCGGATTACGGGTTCCACAAACCCTTGAGAGGTTCGAACTCTAGGGTGCGTGCGGAGATCTCAACCTACCCAGCATACCTACTCATGATCCTCCTAAGCATAGCGCGACGAGCTCGAAGAGACAAATAGGCACAACAGTTTATCCTGGTTCGGGCCACCTTGCGGTGTAATACCCTACTCCAGCGTTTTTGTGGATTGCCTCGGAGGGCTGAGGATGAACTAGTACAGTGGATGAACTGGCCTTAGGAGGTGAGGTGTTCTTGAGCTCGAGGGAGCTGGTGAGGTGGTCGGGTGAGAATGAATCCGATCCCCTTCTATGGTGGTGGCTAAGTCCTATTTATTGTGGCCTTGGTCCTCTTCTCAAATGTTGGCGGGAAGGGATCCCACAATGGCCAGATTTGAAAGGGGACAAGTAGTACAGCTTATCCCGACAAAAGTAGTCTTCGCCTGCTAAAAGCATCTGGTCGTGACGCTGCGGTGGGCTCGTCGATGACCTCTGTCCTGCCGTCCTGGCGGTCTTGGTCTTGTTGCACCAGAATGGAAACCTTTGGCTGATTCCTCGGGACTCCGCGCCTGTGGCTTGCCTCTTTGAACCGAAGAGGAAACATGCGCTCTGCGCCCGCCTGGCCTTGGTCGTCATGGCTCTCGTCAGCTGAGCCTCGTGAGGTATACCTTGCATAGAACTCTCCTCCCCTCAGGAGCCAGCCTGAGGAGGCCGATCCCATTGGGGGTCTTGGCGCCGTCCGCCTTGCGAGGCTTGGCCCCTTGCAAAGGTCTTGTGCAATTCATCCTGTAGCTGGGTCGTACCAGGCCATCGATGGAGCCACGTGGTGGGCCGCAGACAGGCAGGGCTGGATACTCCCATATCCAGAACACCGACAGTAGCCCCCTGGCCCAAGGCGCGCTCAGACTTGGCTTCCAGGCGAAGCCAAAGGGCAAGTGCGGAGCACCGCTAGCCCTAACCGCCCGCGGCTTGATGACACGTGGCGATTGATGGGACGTGGGCGACTCCACTTCTCCACGCTGCCTCGGCAACTATTCGACTTGATAGAACGGTACGGCATGCAGAAGGTCATGATGGCACGAGGTCGTGGAGGCCGGCGGTTGGCTTCCCTTGGCTATAAATGTGAGGGAGGGGCAGAGCCCCTCGCCCATCTCTCCTTCGTCTGGCTTCCACCTGCTTCTCCTCTTCTTCTTGCTTCCATGGCATCACCGAGGAGGTTTGCAGCAGCCAAGAAGGGAAAGGCTTCCAAGGAGGGGCCAGCCTCTCCACCTCCCAATAGGGTCCGCGGCCGTCCCCGCAAGCATCCCGCGGCTCCTGCAGTGGCCCCTAGGGGGCGCGAGCGCGCACTCCCAGGAGCCGGCGTTGGTCTCGGTGCCCGTGATAGCACCTCTTCTCGTGGCAGGGGCCACTGGCTTTGGAGCTGCCCCCATGATGAAGGGAGGTGCGCCGTGATCGTGCGCCCGCCTCGACCGCGCTTCTCCTCGCTGGACGTGCTCCCTGAATTCGTGGTGTGGTCGGAGAGCCCGGCCGGCACCTCCTCCGATTTCCGCGTTTCTTCTCCAGCGAGCTTCCTTCTTCGAGGCCTGACGGTCTCTGGGTGCAGGCTGACGGGTGCTGCAGCCGAGCTTCTTGGATTGGGGCCGAGGTTGCGCTTCCGGCAGCATGGTCCTGACCCGCGGCTGGTAGACGTTTGCCCGCGTGCGAGGCCTGGGCGGAAGGTGCACCCTTCACTTCAAGTACGACGGCCTGACGACCCTCTATGTGAGGGTGTTCAGGGAGGATGGCTGCCACGTGGGATGCTGCCCGGAGGATGGCAGTGAGAACGAAGGTGGCAAAGACAAGCTTGGTCTCAGTGGCGTGCGCTCCTCCTCCTGCGACGACAGCTCTTCCTCGAACGAGAGCTCGAGCAATGGTGGCTACGACCGGCCCCCACGTCGGCGTGCTCGGGTCGAGGACATCGGTGGTTCATCCTACCGCGGCGCTCCAGTGAAGCTGGAGAGGAGCCCGGCGTGAGGCTGGGGGCCGGTGAACTTGGACTCAAGACCGGCTGTAGCCCCAGGTCGCCCATGGGAGAACTAGTGGAGCGTCGGGCCACCTTAAGGTGCTGCTTGAGGATGCGGCGCTGGTGCTGGGTTCGTATGCCTTCAGGCCCTCTTTGTTTAACCTTTCCTTTCTCCTGTAATTCGAAAAAAGAATGGTGTACCCCGCGAGGGCATGTAATGAACTATGGCAGTTATGCTTTTTATGCTATGCTTGCTATCTTGATGCTGTGTTGTAACGTTTGCGATCTGGGTAAGATGGAATAGGAAAACTTGGCTTGGTATGTGCATAGTAGTTTTCCCGGGTAGGTACTTGATGGGGCCTCCTTTCCCGGGGAGCCAAAGGTTGCCGACCTCGGGAGATGCCTTGAGGTCTCAGCAGTCGCTGCGGAACAGCTGCAGGGCTGCTTTCAGAGGAAGAGAAAAACTGACGAGCGCGTCACTCCTTATGTGAGCCCCCTGTCATAGATTAGCTCCGACTTATGCACCGCGTCGCGCTGCCCGGGGGGGGGGGCATGAATATGAGGGGTGCTGATGCCCGTGAGCTTGATCGAGGGCTCCTAGCGAGGATGAGGCCGAAGATCTAGGGACAGCAGGGTTCAGCGCAGGGTGCGCGTGCGAGGGCAGGCCCAAGGCACACACGCCTGCCTAGCCACATGCGCGAGGCGTGCAAGAGGAAGTGACGGGAAACTATCACTCCTCTCCTACCTCCAGGCCAAAAAACGGCTCAGGAGAAGAAAATAACTCGAGGGACCAAGGTTCGGAAATACTTAATCCATTGAAAGGTCATTAAAAACTTCAAGCAACTTCGGAAAGCAAATGAACAGCCGCATCCGGCACCTATTCTAGTCTTCTCACCAGCGCGGAGCTAAGTGCTGCCACTAAGACGTGGGAGGGAGCCCCCATGAGGCCCCAGGGCGACTCTCAGGAGACTCCGGGGCATGTACAGCCCCACTCATTATTACGTGAGAGTGTCACGAGCGGAGACCTTCACAGGCCGGAGCCTTTCTTCAAGGGTAGAACTTTTGGAGGTGCTGGATGTTCCAGGCGTTCTGGATGGGGAGCTCGTCCTGTGTCTCCAGGAGCACGACGCCAGACTTGAAGACATGAGCAATCCTAAACGGGCCCTCCCACATGGGAGAGAGCTTGTGCAGCCCCTCCCTAGAGAGCACCCGCCTCAAGACGAGGTCGCGCACCTCTAACGTCCTGGAGCGGATGTTGTGGCAGTGGTACCACCGCAGCGCGTGCTGGTACCTCGCCGCCCGGAGAGAGGCTTGACGGCGGTGTTCCTTCCCCAGCACAAGATCCATCCCCCGCGTGGAGTCCTGGCACACTTCGTTGAACGCTAGGACCTACATGGAGCGATGCTTGACCTCGTGTGGGAGAACCGCTTCTGCTCTATAGACGAGGAAGAACGGTGTCTCTCCCGTTGGCTTGGTTGCGGTGGTGCAGATGGACCACATCACGGACTGCAGCTCATCGAGCCAGCCCCTGCCGCAGGCCTCGCGCTTCTTCTTGAAGGTCCTGGTCTTGAGGCCCCTCAAGACTTCCGCATTGGCCCACTCAGCCCCGCCGTTGCTGTGGGGGTGCACCACTGTGGCGTAGCATATCTGCGTTCCAAGGTTAGCACAATATGTTTTGAAAAGGTTGTTGGTGAACTGCAAGCCATTGTCGGTGATGATGCGGTTAGGGACCCCAAACCGGCTCACGATTCCCTTGATGAACTTGACGGCCGATCCAGCTGGGATGGTGCGCACGGCTTCTATCTCCGCCCACTTGGAGAACTTTTCAATGGTGACATAGAGGTATCGGTAGCCCCCTGGCGCTCGAGGGAACTGCCCCCAGATGTCCAGCCCCCAGACCGCGAGCGGCCATGTGAGCGGGATTGTCTGGAGGCCCTGCACGGGCTGGTGGATTTGCTTGGCATGGAACTGGCATGCTTCACAGGAGCGCACCAGCTCTGCAGCATCGTTGAGCGTGGTGGGCCAGTAGAAGTCGCTGCAGAACGCCTTGCCCACCATAGTGCATGATGAGGAATGATGCCCGCAGTCCCCACCAGTATGTCCTCTAGCAGCTCAAGCCCCTGTTCCCTGGAGAAGTGCCGCAATGAAACGTCATTGGACCTATTGCGATATAACTCACCATCCTGGATGCAGTACGCGGTGGCTTGACGTGCCACGCGCTTGGCTCCTCCTCCTTCTCTGGTAGGGTACCTTGAAGTAGGTAGGCCTTGAACACTTCGGTCCAGCACCCCTCCTAAGAATCTAGCGCAAGCAGTAGGCGGGCCCCCAAGGGGTGGCCACAAGCTGGGGCGCCCGTCTAAGGTGCCTGAGGCAAGTCCTCCTGAGGCGGTGCTGGAGTCGTTGTGGGGGGAGCCTCAGACGGCTTGAAGAGACGCTCCTCAAACACCCCCGGCTACTGAGGAAGCCTGCGGGAGGCTCTCTTGGCGATGTCATCCGCCTCCTTGTTCGTTTCGCATGGCACGTGCTGCATCTCCACGCCCATGAGCCACTTCTCCATCTTGCACACCTCTTCTAGGTACGCTTCCATGTGGTCGTCCTTGGGCGTGTACTCCTTGTTGGAGAAGTTGACGAGGAGCTGAGAGTCGCCCTTGATGGTGAGGCGCTTCACCCCCAGCGCTGCCATGGCCCTGAGTCCGGCGTGCAAGCCTTCGAACTCTGCAATGTTGTTGGAGACCTTCTCGCCCTGCTGGAAGCAGAGCTGCACCACGTAGTAGAGCTTGTCCTTGATGGGTGAGATGAGGACGGCCCCTGCTCCTGCGCCTTGTCGCGCAAATGCACCATCAAAATACATGATCCATCCGTCCGGCTCCTCTTCTCCTGGCAAGAGGGAGCGGTCCTCGCTTACTCCATGGTCGGGAGTGTCAGTCCACTCGGCCACGAAGTCCGCGAGGGCCGCACCCTTGATGACCCTGGTGGTGCTGAACTCAAGATTGAACGCCTGAAGCTTGATGTTCCATTCAGCAACTCGCCCGGCGGCGTTCGAGCTCCGGATCACCCTCTCCAGCGGGTACGACAAAACAACCTTGACGTGGTGGCCCTGAAAGTAGTGGTGCAATTTTCGGGAGGCGACCAGGAGCGTGAGCAAGAGCTTTTGGGGCATGGGGTAGCGCGCGTGTGCCTCCCTCAGTACCGTGCTGATGAGGTAGACAGGGTGCTTGACGAGGAAGGAGGCATCAGTGGAGTCTTTATCTTCATGAGGGCGCGGGTCTTCCATGGCTTCGCGAGGTCCGTCCTCGGGAGCTCCCATAGCTGTGGGGTCGATCACGGCCTCGGGAGGAATGTCGACCTCTGGGTCGGCCAAGCCCCCAGGCGCATTGTCCTGAGGGTGCTGCGCCTTGCTCGATGGTTGTGCATCCTGCCGGGGTTTCTTGGACGGGCGTTCCTTCCTCAGCGCCACCAGGGCGGCGCTGGCCGAGTGAGGGGTGGCTGCCAGATAGAGCACCATGGGCTCAAGGGGGCGAGGCGCCACTATCACTGGCAGACTGGTCACATATCTCTTGAGGTCTTGAAAGGCTGCATCTGCCTCCAGGGTCCACTCGAACGGTTCCTTTCTCTTCATCAGCTTGAAGACAGGAGGGTGCGCTCTCCCAACTTGGAAATGAAGCGCCCAAGCGAGGTGACGCAGCCCGCTAGCTTCTGCATCTCCTTTAGGGTCTGCGGGGGGCTCATGTCCTCTATCGCCTTGACCTTCTCCGGGTTGGCCTCGATCCCTCTATGTAACACCAAGAACCCTAGCAACTTGCCAGAGGGAACTTCAAACACGCACTTCTCAGGATTGAGCCAAAGATCCACCTTGCGCAGGTTGGTAAACGTCCCCTCCAGATCTGCTATCAGGGTCCTGGCCTCCCAAGACTTCACCACTATATCATCAACATAGGCCTCTGCGTTCCTGCCGAGCTGCGAGCCCAGGGCGATATGCATCAGTCGTTGGAAGGTTGCCCCGGCATTACGCAACCCGAAGGGCATGCAGGTGTAGCAGTACACCCCACAGGGGGTCAAAAATGTTGTCTTCTCCACATCCTACACGGCCATCTTGATCTGGTGGTAGCCTGAGAAGGCATCCAAGAAGCACAACAGGTCGCATTCGGCGGTGGAGTCCATGATCTGGTCAATGTGAGGGAGTGGGAAAGGATCTTGTGGGCAGGCCTTGTTGAGGTTGGTGAAGTCGACACACATGCGCTCCTTCCCTCCTTTCTTGCGGAAGATGACGAGATTCGCCAGCCACTCCGGGTATCGTACCTCTCTGATGACCCCTGCGGCTTGTAGCTTGCGGGTTTCCTGGACGTTGAAGGCCTGCTTCTCGGTGGACTGGTGACGAGCCTTCTGCTTCACTGGTCACACGTTTGGGCATACCCTCAGGTGGTGCTCGATTATTCCCCTTGGGACCCCAGCCAGGTGTTTGGGTTCCCAAGCGAATACATCCTTGTTGGCTCACAGAAATCTAACCAATGCTTCCTCTTGGTTGCGAGGGAGGCCGGCCCCTACGATGAAGGTGGTGCTAGCCACTCCCTCCTCACTGACCAGCACTTACTTCGTCTCGGCTAGGTCTTGGGAGAAAAATTGCTTCTTCTTGGCCGGCTACTTCTGGGGCCTCCTGACCCCCTTTCTCGTTGGGCAGCACAGATGCGGCTAGCGTGAAGGCGAGCTTGAGGGCTTGCAGATCGCCTTTGGTGTCCCCTGCCACCGCGAGGACACCGTTGCTGTCGGGCATCTTCATGAGGTTGTATGCAGGGCGAGTCATAGCCATGAATTGGGCCAAGGCCGGGTACCCCAAGATGGCGTTGTACGGCAGGTCAATCCTGGTGATGTCGAAGTCGATGAGCTTGGTGCAGTAGTTGTCGCGGGTCCCAAAGGTGACAGGGAGGCGGATCTGTCCTAGGGGGCTGGTGGAGCCGCCATCGACCCTGGAGAAAGGCTTGGCGGGGTGGAGTCGGCTGGGTGGCACATGCAGCAGGCCGAATGCCTCCACAGAGAGCACGTTGAGGCCGACTCCGCCGTCGATGAGGGTCCTGGTGACCACCATGTCGCAGATGGTGGGGGTGCAAAGCATCGGGAGCACACCTGCTCCTGCCGTGGCGGCCAGATGATCCTTGAGGCCGAATACGAGGTCGGCCTTGGGCGCCGTCCAGCCCGGGGGAGCCCTTGAGCCCACCTGGGCGGCGCTTACTTGTCGGTAGAACTGCTTGATGTGGCGGTCGGAGGGTGGTGCCTGCGAGCCACCTAGGAGAGCTGTGATGACCGGGGGCGCCGGTGCCGCGTAGTGGGTGAGAAAGAGGTCAAGTAGCTCCTCCCAGGAGGCCACAGAGGACGCCGGCAGGTTGAGTAACCAGGCGCGCGGTGCGCCTACGAGGGCCAGGGGGAGCCAGTTGGCCTTCACCTTGTCATCTCCGCCGGCTGCCCAGACTGCCTCCTCGTATGCTTGGAGAAAGGCGGCTGGATCCGCCGTGCCTTCATAGCGTGGTGGCGTCTTTGCTCGGAACTTGGGTAGCCACTGCACCTGCTGCAGGGAGAGCGTGAAACAGTGCAGCATCGATGCTTCTCCGGGAGCGCGTGTCAGTTGGGTCGACGGAGGAGCGCCCGCCATCGGGGCTAGCAGCGTAGTCTGGCGGTCGGGGTAGAAGATTTCCGATGCACCCCTACCTAGCGTGCCAAATGTCGGATTACGGGTTCCGCAAACCCTTGAGAGGTTCGACCTCTGGGGTGCGTAGGGAGATCTCAACCTACCAGCCTGCCTACCCGCGATCCTCTTAAGCCTAGCGCGATGAGCTCAAAGAGACAAAGAGACACAACAGTTTATCTTGGTTCGGGCCACCTTGCGGTGTAATACCCTACTCCAGCGTTTTGGCGGATTGCCTCGGAGGGATGAGGATGAACTAGTATAGTGGATGAACTGGCCTCAGGAGGTGAGGTGTTCTTGAGCTCGAGGGAACTGGTGAGGTGGTCGGGTGAGAATGAATCCGATCCCCTTCTATGGTGGTGGCTAAGTCCTATTTATAGTGGCCATGGTCCTCTTCCCAAATGTTGGCGGGAAGGGATCCCACAACGGCCGGATTTGAAAGGGGACAAGTAGTACAGCTTATCATGACAAAAGTAGTCTTCGCCTGCGAAAAGCCTCTGGTCCATACACTATGGTGGGCTCGTCGATGACCTCCGTCCTGCCGTCCTAGCGGTATTGGTCTTGTTGCACCAGAATGGAAAACTTTGGCTGATTCCTCGGGACTGCATGCTTGTGGCTTGCCTCCTTTGTACTGAAGAGGAAACATGCGCTCTGCGCCCGCCTGGCCTTGGTCGTCATGGCTCACGTCAGCTGAGCCTCATGTGGTATACCTTGCATAGAACTCACTGCCCCTCGAGAGCCAGCCTGAGGAGGCCGATCCCCTCGGGGGTCTTGGCGCCATCCGCCTCACGAGGGCCTTGTATAGTTGATACTGTAGCTGGGCCGTACCAGGCCATCGATGGAGCCACGTGGTGGGCCGCAGGCAGGCAGAGCTAGATACCCCCATATCTAGAACGCCGACAATAAGTTAGTATAAATCAATGCAGAACCATATCATTCTCTACTGTAGCAAATCACTAAAATTATTATTCAACATTGCATACTAAATGCCTCTGCATATTTAATAGTCCTATCCTCAAATAGAATCATTAAACAAGCAAACATATGCAAACAATGCAAACATAACAGCAATCTGCCAAACTTGTACAGTCTGTAAAGAATGCAAGAGTATCAATACTTCTTAAACTCGAAAAATTATGAAACAAAACACACTGTAGAAAATTTATCAGAGCTTATTTTGCAAAATAATTCAACAATTTATCATATTCTGACTTTCCTAGGGATTTTTTGCAACATCGATAAACTTTCTGTTTTCAAACAGCAACAAGTAAACTTGCAAAATAAGCATGGCAAAGGCTATCATTGCCACTTTTATTGAAATAAAAGATGCAAAACATTATTCTAAATAAAAGAAAGCAAACCCTAACAAAATAAATTGACACTCCAAGCAAAACACATATCATGTGACGAATGAAAGCATAGCTCCAAGTGAGGTTACCGATAATGTTGGAGACTAAACAAGGGATGCCTTCTGGGGCATCGCCAAGCTTAGTTGCTTGGATCTTCCTTGGATATTAACTTGGGGTGCCTTGGGCATCCCCAAGCTTAGGGTATTATCACTCCTTATTCTCCTCATATTGACATTTCACCCAAAACTTGAGAACTTCAATCACACAAAACTTAACGGAACTTCGTGAGATAGGTTAGTATGATAAAGAGCAAGCCATTTCACTTTTAGTACTGCCAAAGACAGGATTCATAATTGTTTCCACACAATTCCTACTGTAACATATCATTTCCACAATTTATATTGAGCAATATAAGCCATAGAAACTAGGAAACAAGCAAACTATGCATTGAAAACAGAATCTGTCAAAAACAGAACAGTCTGTAGTAATCTGTACCCAAACCATACTTCTGCTACTCCAAAAATTATGAAACATATTGTACCACATGAGAAATTTGTAAATTAATCTTCTGCAAAAAGAATCAACGCAAAATCACCCTCCTGTTAAAAATGAGAGCTATTTTCGTGAGTGCAAGAGTTTCTGTTTTTCAGCGAGATCAAATCAACTATCACCCAACATGATCGCAAAGGCTTTACTTGGCACTTTATTGAAACAAAAGCAATAAAACTTGATTACTACAGTATACTAATCATGTGAACACACAAAAATAGTAGGGTAAATGTTGGGTTGTCTCTGAACAAGTGCTTTTCTTTAATGCCTTCTAGCTAGGCATGATGATGCTTACATAAAAGATAAGAATTGAAACATAACAAGAGCATCCTAAATCATAAGTTCCTCTCTCATAATAATTTTTAGTAGCATAATGAATAGATTCATCCATATAAGCATCACATAAAGCATTCTTTTCATGATCCAAAAGCATAGAAAATTTACTACTCTTTATGGCATACATGTCATCATATAATCATAATAAGTAGCAATTTTATTCTCATCATAGTCAATTGAAACCTCTTCCAAAATAGTGGATGCATCACTAAATAAAGTCATTACCTCTCCAAATCCACTTTCATCAATATTTTAATGAGATTCAACACCCTCGAAAATAGTGGGATCACTACTACCTAGAGTTGGGACTCTTCCAAACCCACTTTCATCATTGTAATCATCATAAATAGGAGGCATGCTATCATAATAATAAATTTTCTTATCGAAAGTAGAAGGAATAAAAGGATCATATTCATTATGCAAAGCATCCCCAAGCTTAGGACAAGCATTATTTTCAGAAAATAAATCTTCAAACATTTCATAGTCATCAAACATAGCATCCCCAAGCTTGTAGTTTTGCATATCATCATAATCATCCTTTTCAATAGCATGAATGGCACCAATAGTATAGCAAACATTATTATCATATTCTTCCAAGCAAGTTCCAAAAATATTTTCAATATCATAAGAGACATCATTGTCTTCCCAACCATAATCATCACAACAAGTAGTAGGCATCACAAAATCACACTCAATATCATCATCCTCCATCAACATATTTGATTCACTTTCATGAGGCACAATGGTGATAGGAGCAATATTACTTGGGAGAGTTACCTTTTTACCTCTACTTTTTCTTCTTTTCTTTTTGTTCTTCACCACCTCACGTATGGGTTTAATCATTTTTCGAGCATCTTGTTGAAGAGATTGATTGGATAGGAAGCTCCTCTTCGTTACCTGATTCATCATAATAAACACTAGGAGGGTATTGGGAAATGTCTTCCCTTTCATTAGTACTCTCTTCATGCCCTATTTGTTTTCTTGTCTTTAGATAGTTGACAATATAAGGATTATCAATGCAATTTACCGCACAAAACATATAAATTTCCTCTAGATCAATATCAAGAATTCTATTGAGATTAAATTTTGGACTATCCTTAGTTATACGTTTCATTTCTTCATACCCCAAAAGAAGACTAAGCTCTGTATAATGCTCAAGGGTATCAATTTATCGCAATTTTTGGACACGATTTGATCATGAAACAAATAGCATTGGAGATTTAAATGACCATGTTCATTGCAAAGTTCACAAGGATGTCGAAAAATATTAAATCTTTCAGCACAATCATCTAGCCTCTCTTGCAACTTTTTCATTTCTAAATATTTATGCGTCTTGCAAAATCTATCTTCCCTTTTTGGTGTGTGTGTGTGTGTGTGTGTGTGTGCACTCCCAATATACTCCACAAAAATTGACATCCTTGTAGGAGACATCACTATCATGGCTAGTGCAATCATCATTAACCTCATGGATATTCAAACAATTCATACTAACAACATTGCAATCATGCTCATCATTCATGCCAATAATTTTATTAAATTCTTGTTCTATCAATTGAGTACAAAAACGGGCACAAAAATAGCAAGCTAGCAAATAGTAAATGGGCACAAAAACGGTATTGCAATGCTTGAAAATGAGGCCTAGGGTGCATACTTTCACTAGTGCAATATCTCAACAATGCTAACATAGTTGGATCATATGATTACCCCTCAAAGTGAAATGAAGAATCACTCCAAAGTTCCTATCTAGCGGAGAACATAAGACGGAATTGTTTATATGGTAGGAAACCACCTCAAAGCTATTCTTTCCGTTTGATCTATTCAAGAGTTTGTACTAAAATAACACAAAGCTATTCTTTCCGTTCAATCTATCCTAGAGTTTGTACTAAAATAACACCAAAGCAAATTCATATTCATAATACTCAATCCAACACAAAGAACTTCGAAGAGTGCCCCAAGATTTCTACCAGAGAAACAAAGACAAGAACATGCATCAACCCCTATGCATAGATAACCCCAATGTCACCTTGAGAATCCGCGAGTTGTGTGCCAAAACATATATCAAGTGAATCAATACGGTACCCCATTGTCACCATGAGTATTCAATTGCAATACATATATCAAGTGTCCTCAAATCCATAAAAGTATTCAATCCGATAACAATAAAATCTCAAAGGGAAAAACTCAATCCATCACAACAAGATGGAGAGGGGAAAACACCATATGATCTGACTATACTAACAAAGCCCACGATACATCAAGATCGTCACATCTTAACAACACGATAGAGAGAGAGAGATATTAAACACATAGCTACTGGTACAAACCCTCAGCCCCGAGGGTGAACTACTCCCTCCTCATCGTGGTGGCCGCCGGGATGATGAAGATGGCAACCGGTGATGATTCCCCCTTCGGCAGGGTGCCAGAACAGGGTCTAGATTGGATCTCATGGATACAGAGGCCTTGCGGCAGTGGAACTGCTGATCTAGGGCCACCCAGAAGGGTTTTGTAATTTGGGATTTTATAGGGCGAAGAAGGGGGTGCGGGAGGCCAGCGAGGTGGGCACAACCCACTTGGGCGCGCTTGGGGGCCCAGGCGCGCCCTGGTGGGTTGTGCCCCCCTCGCCCCCCAGGTGCTACTCTGGCCCATCCTGGGTGTTTTGGTCCATAAAAATTCTCCAAGGAGTTTCGCAGTGTTTGGACTCCGTTTGATATTGATTTCCCGCGATGTAAAAAAACAAGCAAAAAACAACAACTAGCACTAGGCACTGGGTCAATAGGTTAGTCCCAAATGATATAAAGTTGCTATAAAATGATTGTAAAACATCCAAGAATGATAATATAATGGCATGCATACTTCATAAATTATAGATATGTTGGAGACATATCAGTATTTTTTATTGCATGGATAATTTAGAGAACATACGAGAATTACCATTTTGCTTTATTTAATCTAAATAATAGAAAGTAAAAGGAGAGTACAGAAAGTTGTGCCTTCTAAATTCATCCATCTCATGCTCATCTAAAGGAATCCATTAACAAGGTTGATCAAGTCTTATTAACAAACCTCTTTCGAATACATGAAACCGGATAATTTTCAAATAACACTAGGTTACCTCAACGGGGATATGCATGTCCCCAATAATAAGAATATCATATTTCTTTTTGACAGTAGGAAGAGGGAATTCAAAACCTCCAATAGTAATAGTTGAAATATTCCAATAGAATTGATACTATGAACTTGAGGTTGTTTCTTCGGGAAGTGTACTATATGCTCATTACCATTAACATGAAAAGTGACATTGCCTTTGTTGCAATTAATAACAGCCCCTGCAGTATTCATAAAGGGTCTACCAAGGATGATCGACATACTATCATCCTCGGGAATATCAAGAATAACAAAGTTTGTTAAAATAGTAACGTTTGCAACCACAATAGGCACATCCTCACAAATACCGATGGGTATAGCAGTTGATTTATCACCCATTTGCAAAGAGATTTCAGTAGGTGTCAACTTATTCAAATCAAGTCTACGATATAAAGAGAAAGGCATAACACTAACACCGGCTCCAAGATCACATAAAGCAGTTTTAACATAGTTTCTTTTAATGGAGCATGGTATAGTTGGTACTCCTGGGTCTCCTAGTTTCTTTGGTACTAGATGGTTCCCCGCGCGTTGCTGCGGGAACTATTGTCTAAATAAATATGTTACTCTGCAAAACAACTCTCCTAAAAGTACCAGCACAATAATGAATAAATGATTATCTGTTGATAGCCATACATCAACATGATATGGCTGTAGTGCTACATAGGCACTTAGGCGAGATTGATCCTTCCTAGATTATATCACTGAAAGTATGGAGAATAGATGAACAACAGTATTTAGGTACACCGGAGACCCGCAGAACGAATATTCAAGCTTCAACTATAACATCACCGCGTAGCTATAACCCAAGTATCTTGATTGTGCAAAATCTCCATCACAACTGACATGTACATTTACTTTGATCCATGCAACAATAGGGAGTAAACAAATGGTATTAGTCTTGATAGAATCGTACAGTTTCACCTTCTAAACATTTATGTAGCATTTAGTTTTATCATACATGTTTCATTCGAGAGATCCCCCTTGTGATGATTATTATGTATTGTACCTATGCTGAAAGATTAACAAAGTAATCCATTGATCTATTTAGTAGCTTTACAAAAATGGCATAAATTGAGGTGGTGCCAAACTTACGAATATTCATCTATCTCGTTGCTCATAATAAGCAACGAATCTGGTCTCCACCTAGTAAATAACTCGGGAGATAGCTCCTGACCAATGCAAATGCGAAGTGAAGTGCCACAACCGAACAATTCCCCAGCAGGAGAATTTGTACTTAAAATACTACAAAGAGGAGCGGGGAGCGTCCATGGAGGCGATGGTACCGAGACATGACGACGCTGTAGTCACAAGAAGCCCAGAAGAACCCCTGCCTGTGCCTATATGGAAGAAACATAAACATGTGCCGCAGTCTACCCTCCACCGTCCTTTCCTCGTAGATCCACTTGTCTGTCGACCGCTTTCTTCAATGCCTTGCCACCGTCAGGGAGGGTTTCTTGTTGGCCGCCACCGGTGTTGGCGGTTATTACCATGGTTAATGTACGTGAGAGCATAGGAACGCGATTTACCTACATGAGTCATGGACTGGGGATTAGAAGCGTTGTAAGGGAGAGAGAGAAGGAGCAAGCCGTCACTACAAGAGGAGCTCCAATCTACCCCCATCGATGCCTCGCAGCCTTCTCCATCCATCTGCTGCGCTCACGCGGCCGCTCATACTACGGGAGAGAGAGATTGGAAGGCAGGGGATTAAAAGGGTCGAGAAGGGGAAGAGACCGGGGAAGGGGAGAAGATCTTGCGGTTAGCATCAGTTGAATAAAAAGAAGTAATCTGAATTAAAAATATCTACGATCTTTTCTGATCGGGAGATGGCTGTTCGGCTGGAGATTGGCTTATTTTGTAACAGAAATGCTGACATGGCATGTGAGATGATGTGGACAGTCTGCATGTTGAGATAAATCAAGTAGTGGGGGTGAACTTCTTAAGTATATAGGATTCCACCCTTAAAAGTACTATTAGCAAGCATGGTGGAAATTTCAGCTTCTGGTATCTTTCTTTTATTAGTGACAATATCTTTCATATAGTTAGCATAAGGAGGCATTTTAAGAATATCAGTTAAACGCATACGCAGAAAGATAGGTCTAATCATTTCAGCAAAGTGCTCAAAATCCTCATCATCCTTATTCTTGGATGGCTTAGGAGGAAAAGGCATGGGTTTCTGAACCCATGTTTATTTTTCTTTACCATGTTTCCTAGCAATGAAGTCTCTCTTATCATAACGTTGACTTTTTGATTGTGGGTTATCAAGATCAACAACATGTTCAATCTCTACATCATTATCATTACTAGGTTAAGCATCAACATGAATATCATCATTATCATTATCACTAGGTTCATGTTCATCATCAGATTGTGTCTCAACATCAGAAATACAAATATCATTGGGATTCTCAGGTGTGTCAATAACAGGTTCACTAGAAGCATGCAAAGTCCTATCAGTATTCTTTTTCCTTTTATTAGTAGGACTAGGTGCATCAGAATTAATTCTGTGAGAATCTTGCTCAATTCTCTTAGGATGGCCCTCGGGATACAGAGGTTCCCGGGTCATTTTACCACATCTAGTCATAACCCTAACAACATTATCATCGTTCTTATTATTTAACTCATTGAGCAAATCATCTTGTGCCTTAAATACTTGTTCTACTTGAGTTGTAACCATGGAAGCATGTTTACTAATATGCTTAAGATCAATTCTAACTCTAGACATATAATCACTCAAGTGTTCAACCATATAAGCATTACGTTTCAATTGACTACCAACATAAGCATTGAAATTTTCTTGTTTAACAATGAAGTTATCAAACTCATCCAGGCATTGACTAGCAAACTTATTATGAGGGATACCACCTTCATCAAGTCTATAGATAGAATTTACCTCTACAACCTATGTCGGGTTAACAAGACCATGTATTTCTTCAATAGGCGGTAAATTCTTAACATCTTCAACTTTAATACCTTTTTCTTTCATACATTTCTTTGCCTCTTGCAAATCTTCAGGACTGAGAAATAGAATACCTCTTTTCTTCGGAGTTGGCTTAGTTGTTGGTTCAGGAAGTGTCCAATCATTATCATTACTCAATATATTATTCAATAGCAATTCAGCTTGCTCAATAGTTCTTTCCCTAAAAACACAACCAGCACAACTATCCAGGTGGTCTCTGGAAGCATCGATTAGTCAATTATAAAATATATCAAGCATTTCATTTTCCTTGAGAGGATGATCAGGAAAAGCATTAAGTAATTGGAGAAGCCTCCCCCAAGCTTGTGGGAGACTCTCTTCTTCAATTTGCACAAAGTTAAACATTTCCCTCAAGACAGCTTGTTTCTTATGAGCAGGAAAATATTTTGTAGAGAAGTAGTGAATCATATCCTGGGGACTCTACACACAACCAGGACCAAGATAATTAAACCATATCTTAGCATCACCCTTTAATGAGAAAGGAAACAATTTAAGAATATAGTAATAGTGATTTTTTTCCTCATGAGTAAATAGGGTGGCTATATCATTCAGTTTAGTAAGATGTGCCACAACAGTTTCAGATTCATAGCCATGGAAAGGATCAGATTCAACCAAAGTAATTAACTCAAGATCGACAGAGAATTCATAATCCTTATTAGTAACACAGATAGGTGAAGTAGCAAACATAGGATCATATTGCATTCTAGCATTCAAAGACTTTTCTTTTAGCTTAGCTAACAATTTCTTAAGATCATATCTATCATTACAAGCACAAAATTTCTAGCAGTTTCTTCGTCCATAATATAGCCCTCAGGTACAACAGGCAATTCATATCTAGGGGGAGAATCATCATCATTAGTTTCAGTAGTATCATTGGTTTCAGTATTTTCATTCTCTCTAACCCTAGCAAGTTGTTCATCAAGAAATTCACCTAGTGACATAGTATTATCAAGCAGAGAAGTAGTATCATCATAAGCATCATGCATAGCAGAAGTGGCATCATCAATAACGTGCGACATATCAGAATCAATAGCAGGTGTAGGTGTTACAAGTTTACTCAAAACAGAAGGTGAATCAAGTGTAGAGCTAGATGGCAGTTCCTTACCTCCCATCGTAGTTGAGGGAAAAATCTTGGTTCTTTGATCTTTCAAATTTCTCATAGTGATCAACAGATATAAATCCAAAGTGACTCAAAGAATAGAGCTATGCTCCCCAGCAACGGTGCCATAAAAAGGTCTTGATAACCCACAAGTATAGGGGGTCGCAATAGCTTTCGAGGGTAGAGTATTCAACCCAAATTTATTGATTCGACACAATAGGAGCCAAAGAATATTCTCAAGTATTAGCGGCTGAGTTGTCAATTCAACCACGAAAGACTTAATATCTGCAGCAAAGTATTTAGTATCAAAGTAGTATGGAAGCAACGGTAATGGTAGCAAAAGTAATAGTAGCAGTTTTGTAGCAATCGTAACGGTGGCATCGAAAAAGTAACTTAGCAAAGCTCAATATGCGACGAGCTCGTAGGCAATGGATCAATGATGGATAATTATGTTGGATGGCATTCATCATGCAACAGTTATAACCTAGGGTGACACTGAACTAACTCCAGTTCATCAATACAATGTAGGCATGTATTCCAAATATAGTCATACGTGCTTATGGAAAAGAACTTGCATGACATCTTTTGTCCTACCCTCCCGTGGCAGCAGGGTCCTATTGGAAACTAAGGGATATCAAGGCCTCCTTTTAATAGAGAACCGGACCAAAGCATTAGCACTTAGGGAATACATGAACTCCTCAAACTAGGGCCATCACTGGGAAGTGTCCCGACTATTGTCACTCTGGGGTTGCCGGATCATAACACATAGTAGGTGACTATAACTTGCAAGATAGGATCAAGAACACACATAGATTCATGAAAACATAATAGGTTCAGATCTGAAATCATTGCACTCGGGCCCTAGTGACAAGCATTAAGCATAGCAAAGTCATAGCAACATCAATCTTAGAACATAGTGGATACTAGGGATCAAACCATAACAAAACTAACTCGATTACATGGTAAATCTCATCCAACCCATCACCGCCTAGCAAGCCTACGATGGAATTACTCACGCATGGCAGTGAGCATCATGAAATAGGTGATGAAGGATGGTTGATGATGATGATGGCGACGAATTCCCCTCTCTGGAGCCCTGAACGGACTCCAGATCTGCCCTCCCAAGGAAGAACATGGCTTGGCGGTGGCTTCATATCGTAATACGCAAGGAATCCTTTTCTATGATTTTTTTCTCCCCGAACGTGAATAGATGGAGTTGCAGTTGAGGTCGATGGAGGTCCAGGGAGCCCACAAGACAGGGGGTGCACCCTCCGTCCTTGTGTCCAGGGTGTGGCCCCCCTTCAGTTGATTCTTTTGCCAATATTTTTTATTTATTCCAAAACCGATCTCCGTGAAATTTCAGGTCATTCCAAGAACTTTTTTTCTGCACAAAAATAACACCATGGCAATTCTACTGAAAACAACGTCAGTCCGAGTTAGTTCCATTCAAATCATGCAAATTAGAGTCCAAAACAAGGGCAAAAGAGTTTGGAAAAGTAGATACGTTGGGGACATATTAGGGGCAGCAACTGCACTTGTGGGCTACATGGGGCAGCGCTCGCTGCGCATGGCTTGCGCCTCCTGAAGCTCCTCGGTCGCCTTAGTGATGAACTCTCTTGCTCCTGGCGCCTCGCGCCGTGCTCCTTGCTCGTGGGGGCGTGTTTTGAGGCACGCCTCCAAGTGGTGCCCGAGCACCTCCCTCGTCACACTAGTCAGGTGAGAGGCTCTCCAGATGGAAGCCCCCGAGCCCATCCTCATGGAGGCGCCGGGCACACCTTCCTATGTGGGAGGAAGGGGCGCCCCGCCAGCAGACACAGAGCCCGAGGCGTCTCCGGCGGGTTTCTTGGCCTGTAGACGGCTCTTGGGGATGAGATTCTTATTCTTTACGGGGGTGGCCTCGGGAGGTCGGGCGGCACCTTCTTCATCAGGGTTCTCGGCTACCGCGGCGCGGTAGGCGTGCTTAAGGGAGCAGACTGAATCCTTCTCATTATAGGTGACAGTGATGACGCCGCTGCACCCTGACATCTTGAAGACGTTGTAACCATGGTGAGTTGCCGCCATTAACATGTCGAGGGTAGGGTACCCAAGGATGGCATTGTATGGGAGGCCGATGTGGGCGACGTCGAAGTCGATTAGCTCGGCGTGGTTGTTGTCGCACTTGCCGAAGGTGAAGGGAGGTGCACCTGCCCCAGGGGAATGGTGGAACCGTCGGTCACCTGAGAGAATGGACTGGTGGGCATGAGCTGGTAGTAGGGCACCTGAAGAAGCTCGAAGGTCTCGACGGAGAGAACATTGAGACCAGCGCCACCATCGATGAGAGTCTTGGTGACGAAAACGTTGTTGATAGTGGGCGTGTAGAGCATGGGGAGTGCACCAGCTGTGGCCGCGTAGTTGAGGTTATCCTTGGAGTCAAAATTGATGGCGTACTACGACCACCTAAGGGGACGCACTGCCTCCAGCTTCAGGAGGGCCGTGGTCACCTCACGGGAGAACTACTTGATGATGCGGTTTGAGGCGGGGGCCTTGGCACCGCCGAGGATGCAGGCGAGCGCGTGAGGCTCCTGGAAGCCCCCAGGCCCATTGTCCTGGTGATTGTCGCCATTCCTCCTTGGTGGTGGTGGTAGCGGAGGGAGGCCGGTGTTGCCCTAAGGACAGGCCTCATGAGGCTGATCACGCCAGGGCCATCGCGAGACTTATCGCGCCACCCGTCCTTGCGAGCCTGGTCACGCCAGCCCTGATGAGGGTTGCGATTGTCCCAGTGGCCTCCGCTGCCTCCTCCTCCATGGCCGAAGCCTCGGTCACCATGCTCGGGGTGGCGGCCCAGGCGCTCGTCCCAGAGTGCCCTGATCTCCTGGACCTTGTTGGTGTTGTGGGTGTGAAGGTTGTGGAAGACGCAGAATGGGTGGTTATCCTTAGCTGGCTCGTCGCGATCGCGGCTGCGCTTCAACTCAGGCTGTGATGCTAGCATGGTGGGGCCTGTCGGTGTCAAAACCGGCAGATCTCGGGTAGGGGGTCCCGAACTGTGCGTCTAAGGCTAATGGAAACAGAAGGCGGGGACACGATGTTTACCCAGGTTCGAGCCCTCTCGATGGAGGTAATACCCTACTTCCTGCTTGATTGATCTTGATGATATGAGTATTACAAGAGTTGATCTACCACGAGATCGTAGAGGCTAAACCCTAGAAGCTAGCCTATGATTATAATTGTTGTTGTCCTACGGACTAAACCCTCCGGTTTATATAGACATCGGAGGGGGCTAGGGTTACACAGAGTCGGTTACAGAGAAGGAGATCTACATATCCGGATTGCCAAGCTTGCCTTCCACGCAAAGGAGAGTCCCACCCGGACACAGGACGAAGTCTTCAATCTTGTATCTCCATAGTCCAACAGTCCAACCAAAGTATATAGTCCGGCTATCCGAGGACCCCCTAATCCAGGACTCCCTCAGTAGCCCCTGAACCAGGCTTCAATGATGATGAGTCCGGCGCGCAGATTGTCTTCGGCATTGCAAGGCGGGTTCCTTCTCCGAATACTCCATAGAAGATTTTGAATACAAGGATCGTGTCCGGCTCTGCAAAACAAATTCCACATACCACCATAGAGAGCACAATATCCCACAAATCTAATCTGCTGACAACTTTTCATAGCGTGACATCACACCGTGGCCCGGTCATTGTCATCGCTATTTGGCACATCGATGCTCAATGAGTATAGCTGGGGGAACTCCACAGGGTCCAGGGTGCCGTCGTAGCACGGGGGCGGGTCTGGCTTGAACTTGCCGGGCCAAACGACACGATGTAGCTCACGGGTGAAGGCGCGGTAGCTCGCCGCGCTCACGGGCGCGACCCGCATGGGGGGAGCATGGTCCTGACGCCCATGTACTGCAGCCCCCAGAGCCACCCGGTATTGGTGCTGGCGTGGTGGTGCGGGGAGCACACATGCGTCGTACGACGGGTGCTGGACCACCTAGAAGCTAGCCTTGTCCCGTGCCGGTGCCGGCGCCCTGCACTGGAGGTTGTGCAGGCGTGCGTCACGCTTTGGCTCAGCCTTGGCACTGCGCAGAGGAGGAGGAGGAGGTGCGCCATGAGCTACGTCGCCCGCATGGGAGGGTGAGGGACGGAGTGAGTGAGAAGGAGCCGGGGCATCACCGATGGCGTTGACGAGCTCAGTGATGCGACCAAGCCAGACATCGTAGCCTTCATTGGTAGGGCGGTAGCGCAGCAACTCATGCGCCATGACAAGTGCGGCTTGAGCATTTGCCGGTCCTCGACGAGCGTGGGAGAATGACACTATGGTGGGAGTGAGGGAAGGCATGGCGGTGCGGTCATCACGCTGCACGGAGGGTGGTAGCGAAGAGTCCTACTGCTCATGAGGAGCAGGGTCGGTGGCAGCGTTTGCCACCGGAGAGGTGGAGCGGCAAGGAACACGGCAGCCCATGGGTGCCGTCTGGGCGACGCGAGCAGCCCGGCGCTCGGCGTGAACTAGGCGGAAGGAGAGACGAAACGAAGCGGAAGGGAGAGCTTCGACACGCCCCTACCTGGCATGCCAAATGTCAGAATTGGGGCTCCGGGGACCCAAACTAGGTTTGAACTCTGGGGCACGTATGAAGGATCTCACTTCACAACGTCTCAATGCTTGCCGCCCTCAAGGCCTTATCTCGTCGAGTACGCACGAGCGGGAGGAAGAAGTGGACATGATGGTTTACCCAGGTTCGGGCCACATTGCATTGTAAAACCATACTCCTCCTTTATGGTGGATTGGCCTTGCGAGGAGGTTGAGGATGAACTAGTACAGTGGATGAGCTGCCTCGCGGGGGCTCAGAGAATGAAATGAATCGATCCTTCTCTACAGTGGAGACTAGCCTATATTTATACTAGGCCCGGTTCTCTTCCCTCATAACTTAGTCTATAAGGAATACCATAGTGGCCAATTTTGAAGCGGGACAAGAGTACATCTTATCCTGACGAAAGGTGGCCTTCACCTGCAAAGCCTCTGGTCATGACGCAGTTGTGGGCTCGGTGATGACCTCCATCCTGCTGAGCTCATGGTCTTGGTATTGTTGCACCAGAATGGAAACCTTTGGGGAATTCCTTGGGAACCCGCGTACGTCCTTTCCTGCTTAGCTCCAAAGAGGAAACTGTCTTGGACTGCACCCTCTGGCCCCCGCCTGTCCTTGGTCGTCATGGCTCATGTCACCGTGAGCCTCGTGAGGTGGGGTACCTGCATAGAGATATCCACTCCTCGGGAGGCAGGCTCGGGGAGCTGCTCCTCGGGAGGTCTTGGCGTCATTCGCCTCGCGAGGCGGGGGCCTCACGAGGGTCTTGCTTGCCGGGTCTTGTAGCTGGGCCGTACTGTGCCATCAGAGGAGCCATGTGCTGGGCCACAGGCAGGCAGGTCTGGGTATCCCCGATCCAAGAATGCTGACATGTTCTATAGAAAATGAGCTTGCATGTTGAATTCTTTGAGTTCCAAGTAGTTTGAACGCTTGACATAGCCTCTAAACATCCATATGAGTAGTTTCTATCAGGTTTGTGAAGTTTTATTGATATCATTTTGTGACCAAATTTTTGTTAGAAATTTGTTCATAGGAAAAATGGATATCTTCTGGAGGAGTTCCTCGAAGCAAATGCTACGGGAGTCCTTGGTAAATCCTTGGACAGTGACCTCAATACTCCTCTTAGGGAGGAGGTCCGGTCGTGAGAATGGCTACACATTGCCTTCATGAATGAAGTTGGATTCTACTAAGAGTTTGTGCAATTCATGGCAAATGCTGGACTTACCGACTTCCTCGGAGATGAGTATTTTTGGGCAAAATTTTCATTTCCTGAATAGGCTCGAACCCCCTGAGGTGCGCTTTGATTTATATTCTGAACATCATCACATACCACTTGCTAAATTATGTGAGATATGTTTGATTCCTTTTGATTGGGAATTAAGAGAGCCTAGACCAGCGGAGTTTGATGGTCCTCCGCACTTTAACTGTGGGAGAGGATAGGGGTGTGTCGAAGGCCACAAGCTCTTGTCAGTGTATTAAACATGGGTGTGTAATACCCTGACTTATGCACAGACAAGTAGTAGCTTTCCGCCAAAGGAATGACTTAATAAAAGTTTCTAAGTCAAGGGAAGCAACACTTCAAGAGATCAAGGAGTGCATCAAGAAGACCAAGACAAACTGCAAGAAGAAGCACTCAAAGTAGCTCTCGCCGGCAAGGACGAGAGGCAAGATGAAGACCCAGCAAGCCCTGCGGCAAGCGGATCCCCACCAATCACCAGCGCTCCACCTCACTAGACATCTAGTAGCTGCTCGGCAAGGTGTCAAGCCCGCAGGCGGTACGGTGGAGCCCGGAAGCACGTGTCGGCTCGGCGGAGAGCAAATTACCTTTATTGACAACCATCCTAATGGCGTGTCAGGCTAATAGGAGGTAGATGAGAAAGCGGTGTTGCAACCTTGCTGGGACTCCTCCTACTTGCGACACCTAGCGATACATTAATAGGTTTTGTCCTAACTACAAGAGTTAGGTATGATAGCACTGCTGCTATATAATCATCATATATTGACCCATTTTCCATTGTTGTAACCCCTTGAGGTATAAAAGGAGGGTTAGGGCAAGCTTTATGAGGGTTCGGACCCATTGTAATCACAAGCATACGTACCCATGTGGCTGCTCTCTCCTCGCACCTTGTCGGGGAGAGCACTCCATGTACCTTTGCACATAGTCGCCCAATACACCAAAGCACGAGTAGGGTATTACGCTTCTCAGTGCCCCGAACCTGGGTAAATCTTGTTGCGTCTCTTGTTGTTCCCGCTCTTTGCGCCAGTGCAACCCCCTCGCCGAACCACAAAGGGTCGAGCCATGCCATAGATCACAGGGTCCACACCGACACCACTAGTTTGCAATTTCCTTCTATGCATTACTTTGCCTTATTCATTACAAAATTTTAACTGCTATAGAGCAGGGCAGTATACACAGTGCCTCTGACCATGCCATTTTACACTGTGCACTTCATAATGACCACACCTGCAACATCGGGGCTATCATTGCATCTTGTTTGCATACCAACATGATGAAGGGCAAAATTCATGGTGGTATATATGCTACTCGCCTAACGTGACACTTTAATGTTCAGATACTCCCGCATGATTACTGGGTGCCCAGAGTTTATTTAGATCACCAGGCGATGGAGGACCACCACTTTATTGATGCTCATGTGCCTCCTCACCATATTCGTTATAACTAGATTTTCAGTGAGCAAACTCGTGATATTATTGCATTACCTATACCTGCTTTGTTTGACTCTTATGCCAGGAACGGATGCAATGTCCTACCAGAGGACATTGTCGCCTACCGGAATGCACTTTCAGCGGCAACAATAAAATCCTGAATTTTTTTGGCAACGAAAATCCTGGTGATTGTGTACAAAATCTTGGTAAGATTTCAGGACCAACGTAATAATAAATCACTTATTATTTAAATATATTCATCACAAAATGCTCAGCCCCTGTTTATTTTTTGATAACATTGTTGGGCCCAACCCAACATTATACTTAGAATCAGCCCAACAAAATTGTGTATTTCAAAAAAGTGCAAATGGCCTGTAATTTTTTAGAAAAATAAATAAATGGGCTGCATGGACGCTACATTATTTGTTCATCCAGCCCAGATAATGGATTGTAATTCTATAAAAAAGAGATCAAATTGACTGTAAATTCTGAAAAAATGGATTGAATACGTGCCACATTTTTGGAGGCTAAAATGTGGGCCAATAGGTCAAAGCCAACGCAAGTCATTGTCAACTTAGTCAACAAATGATTCTGACATCGTTAGCCGTTGGATTTACATCCAACGACCGGCATCCATCTTCAATCTCTCGTCTTCTTCCTCCAGTGCCGGCGGGACCACCTGGTCCCGCCTCCTGCAGCTAGCAGCTCTGCTTAGCATGCTTCGCTGTGAAGCGCTACCCCACTGTTGGCCAGGCCATCCCTCCACCCCTTCACACCTTCTTGTTCTTCTCCACCGACTGCCGAACCACACCGCACCAGATTCAGTTAACCCTCGTACACCTCTCCGTCTGTGACTCTACTCCCGCATCTTCCCATCTCTGGCTCGTTGATGTTCGGGGCCTCGCCGTCGTCCACCACCTTGGATGCGCTCGGCGCGGAGTGGTCAACATGGTCAACGAGCGACATCCATTGGAAGTAGACTGCGTGGAGAGGCTGACAGCTGGGTCCATGGCCACACGCAAGGAAATGCCTCCTTATTACGCGCAAAATAATGACTCCACCGGAAGGGCCTCCATATTTCGCGAAAAAAGTTCCCCCCGCTGACTGGTCGAACCCACCAGCTATATCTTCGCAAGCAAACAAGTGCCTCCTTATTACGCACAAAAAAATGAATACCCCCTGCTAACTAGGACCCACCATAGTGGGAGGCTGACTTTTTGTCCTACTAAGTTGGCAGGGACAGAGGGCTTTATCAACTTAGTCAATATGAACGATTCTAGCTCCAGTGACCGTACGATGTCCATCCAACGGCCGTAGTGCTTCCTCAACCTCTGGTCTTCTTGCTCGAGCTACCCAAACCAACTCCAGTCGTGCCGCCTGCTCCTGCCTCCCGTGGCCGGCTGTGCTACCGCGGAGGCCTCACCGCCCCTACTACTCCCACCGCAGGCCAGGCCATCCCACTCACCCACACACCCTGTTATTCTGCGGTGATGGCAGCCTCACACCGCAGCCGAACCAGCGAACCCTCGTACTCCTCTCCGCGTGGGCATCCACTTCCATGTCTTCCTGGCTCCGCGTCGTCCCCTTCCTAGGCCTCGGCGTCGCCCACCGCCTTGGTGCACTTGGCGCGGCGTGGTCTATGTGGTCAACGACCGACTTCCATCGAAAGAGTATTGTACGTGGGGAAGCTGACTGCTGGGTCCATGGCCGCAATAAGGAAGTGCCTCCTTATTACGTGGAAAATAATGATTCCTCCACCTGACAGCAAGGACCCACTGGACGGGCCACCGCATTTCGTGAAAAAAATGTTTCCCCCCAGACTGCTGGGACCTACCAGCTACATCTTCGCATGCAAGGAAGTGTGTCCATATTACGAGCAAAAGAAATGATTCGCCCCCTGACTCCTAGGAACCACCAGCTACATCTTCACACGCAGGGAAGTGCCTGACAGTCGGGACCCACCTAGTCGAAGCGTATGTAGCATTGTCATTCTGGTCGCGAACATGTACGTACATGCTGGTCGATGTAGAGGCACGCACGTGTCGTATTAGAGGCGCACACATGTCATAGTAGAGGCGCACGTAGCATGTACACATACGTATAGCGGCCAAGGTGCAAGAAAGAAAATACGGCCACATACGTACATACGGGCGGGGTCACGAACGCCTACTCGCGCATACGTACCGCCAGGGCTCATGTACATGGCTGGGTCGGAACGGAGAAACTGCATCATCTAGTGTCCATGGGGAGGCAATGGAATGCATCATGTTCATCGGGAGGCAACAGAACGCGTGCTGTTCATCGGGAGCCAAACGGCTTGGACGGAACAGCCGATGGAAACGAGGCATGGCGTACCGCAGAATGGAGGAAACGGCCTTGTGTTTGACCTGCCACGGTCGAAACAGGATCTTGTTCATCGGGAGGGATCAGGCGTACCGCAAAACGAAGGAAACGGAGTTTTGTTGGACTTCCTACGGTCGAAACGGGGTCCTATTGATTGGGAGGGGTGTGTCGTACCGCAAAACGAAGGAAACGGACTTCTGTTGGAGCGCTACGGTCGAAACGGGGGTCCTGTTCATCATGAGGGGTGTGGTGTACCGCAAAACGGGACTCCACGGGATACTGTTCATCTCCACCGTCAACCTCCTCCAGCCTCCACATATGACTATTCATCCACCGTCTACCTCCTCCAGCCTCCACCTGTGACTGTTCATCCATGGGCTCCTGTTCATCCAGCCTCCACCGCACACTGCTCCACCGACTACTGTTCAACCAGCCCTCTCCACGGGGTCCTGTTCAACCACCCCTCCACGGACTACTGTTCATCCAGCCCTCCATAGGCTACTGTTCAACCAGCCCTCCACCGGCTACTGTTCAACCTTCCCTCCATGGGGTCCTGTTCATCCAGCCCTCCACGGGGTCCTGTTCATCCACGCCCAACCGACTCGATCGATCGGTGTCCTGTTCATCCAACGGCAACACCACGGGGTCATGTTCATCCAACCCCCACAGGGAACTGTTCATCCACCCCCCCAACAACGCTCACTGTTCATCCATAGGCAGCATCGATCGGCTTCAGTTAGCAGCAGTAGTGAAGGAATCGCTCGATCGGGTTCAGTTAACAGCCATCGATCAATCGCTCGGGTTTAGTAACGCGTAGCCTGCAGTGCAATCGCTCGGGTTCAGTTAGGCGAATGCCTCGTTTGGGTTCAGTTAGAGCCCAATGCCTCGCACCCATGCACGTATGTGTACGAGAGAAACGCGCATCGCTCGGCCCCTGACCACCCACCGTAACTGGGAACTCCCCGATATTTTTCTCGCCCTCGCTTCTACCACGGTTTTTTCTGTCATGGACGGCCCAAAGAATGTCATGCTGCTGCGTCTCCGACCCGCCTAGGATGAAAAGCCCATTTTCTATCATGATTTTTTGTCATAGAAGTAGGAGCTCACCACATCTATGATGATACCGGGTTTTGTCATAATTGTCGTCATAGAAGTGTCATAAGTATGACAGAAAAAACTTTGTTCGGCCCAAAATGTCATGCATGTTTCTTTTTTTGTAGTGCATTATGTAATTCAAATCAAAATGAAAAATCAAGTAGATCCCACATAGTTTATTATCACCAACTGTGCGAGATGCAGTACAAAATATCTTGGAGCACCGTCGGTGTATAGTACGCCTATGGCTTACGCGAGAAGGTGTGTCGGCTACAGTCCACAGCCGGCGTGTCAAGCACACTAGCTCGCTCCCCAAATACTCCCGCCTCTGCATCCCTCGCAATCTCAAAAGTATCTGCTCGCCCTTGATCCAAATTTTCAGTGCCCCCCCTTGTTACTCCCGCCTAGTAAAATTTTCAGTTGCTGCGGTATTTCCTCAAACACCACCTTAACCCCCCCCCCCTCCACACACACCACACAATCCACAAAACCTGCGCTCACCGACACACACCACCCCCGTAACCATTGGTAGGTCGCCGCCATCGCTGCTGCCTCCATCGTCAACCTCTGCCTGTGTGTCGGGGAGCTCGAGGAGCCAATGGCCCAAGAGAGGTTTATTGTGGCCTATTCGCCCGACGCCGGCGAGGTAGCCGCCGAGGTGTCCCCGTCGTCCTCCGCGCGCTCTTTATCGATCCGCCATCGCCGGTCTCCCGATCTGCCAGCCGCCGCGCCCTACGATGGTTCAAGGACTTCCCCGTCCTCCCTCGGACCTAGCAGCTGACGAGGTCCTACCTCGGGGTCGGCAGCGGCGGTGGGGGATGTGGGTGGCCAAGATTACAGATCGGGAGACCCACACCCGCCGGTGGCTCGGTAGCTTCCACACGGCCGAGCTCGCGGCCATGGAGTACGACCGCTAGCAGGTCCTCTACCACAGCGCGGTGTCTAGGCTCAGTTTCCCTTCGGCACACGTCCGGTCCACCTCGTTCGGCCGGAGCCAGGGGTGGTGAGCTCAGCTATGGAGTGGGAGGACCGTGAGGCGTGGGAACGCCTCGAGGCCGAGGCCGCCGACAAGGCCTACATGCAAGAGCTACACCGGTAGCACCCGGAGCTCGTGGAGGCGGAGCGGGCGATCTTTGCCGGCGTGGAGGGCAGCGAGGTTATCATGCTCTCCTCCGATGACGAGGTCGAAGGCGGCGAGGACCTTAAGACCTTATTCTGCACCTCAAAAACCTTATTCTGCTAACACCTCGGTAATGTCCACACCCGCAGACTAAACCACCCAGCCCAAGAAACCAAACCGCAACAAAAAGCCCCACCCCCACCCCACACCGACCCCCGCACAACGCCCCCATTCCCTCATCCCCCGATCCATCCCCCGCCTCCCCTCCACCTTCTGTCGCGCTACCGCCGCCCCACCCCCGTCCAACCTTCTGTCGTGCCAGCGCCG